>NC_138770.1:644371515-644916515 GCF_965119305.1 Pelophylax lessonae | reverse complement strand
TCCCAGAACAGGAAGTTGTAGTTCCATTGTCCACCAGCTGGCGTCTCCCAGCAGTCAGCAGTTTCTAGTAATCAGTCTCCACCTGATGCCGGTTGCTGGGATGGTATTTAATCTCTCCTCTTCTAGTATACATTGCATGTGTTTTGCTTTGCTGTGTTAAGTCAGATGCTGCTTGACATTATTCTGCTCCTGCTCCTGATCTTGCTCTTGCCCTGCATCCTGTACCTTGTAACCAGCTGCCTTATATCTGCTCCCCTTGTTCCTGATTCCAGTCCTGACCCCCCCCCCCCCTCCCCCGCATCACCGGTATTCCCTGTGATCTGTGTTCCTCATCTTGTATATATTGAATTATAGTTTGGTGGATAGGTACTCTGTCATTCGGTTAATAGTTCACTCTTTATGTTAGCTGTTTGCTGGTGTTTGGACGTCTTTTTTTTTTCAATTTAATAAATCTTCTTTAACATACTGTATATATCTGGTCTGATCTCACTTTCTAAGTGTAGCCATGCAAATCTGGCCATCTTTACTGCTGATTCCTGACGCTGACACTAGCCTGCACAGAGAAATGTTGCATTTTTGCATGCAGGCCCGTGTGAACTTCACAGCTGAACTGCGGGCACAACACCTTTTATTTAAATATATTGTATATCTTAAAGGGTAACTCCACTTTCGTGGGGGAAAAGAATTGCAAATAAAGGAAAAACAATATAGCGTATACAATTGCGACACAAATCATATTCTAATTTAATGTTATTAGAAATTACCCTTCCTTTTCAATCTGCAGCTGTTGTAATTTTCTGAAAATGCAATACAATATGGCTACCTGGAGCTGTTCTGCACACAGAATGTATACTGACCACATCCCAGAAACATCATTTCCTGCTTGTGTGATTGGCTCACCAATTTTCCCAGAAGTCTGCCTAAGAGACAAGTCAGATTTCTGGCATCCCCTGCAACAAAAATTTCATTTTGAGTTAGATACTCCCAATAGGAACACATCTAAAGGGATGCAGGCCCAGCAGATTTCCTCATTAGAGCTCTGCAACTGCCACAGCTGATAGATAATTATGAAACCACTCCCATTTGACCTACTCAGCACAGAGGAACAAATAATGATTTCTTCAGAATAACAAAAGGTAGGAATCTGCAACAAAGTTTTTTAAAATCCGTGTTCAGAAAGCAGAGTTGTGAGAGGGGCACAGCAAGCTCCACCTACTACAGGTTGTCTGCAGAAAACTACAGGAGGGGGCGGAGACCAGACCAGTTACCCTGCACAAGGAGAGAAAGCAGCAGTGATCGGTCTTTATTACAGGAAGCTCCTGCACAGAGGGAAAACATCACACTGGATTACTGCATAGATCTGGAAGAAATACACAAAACACACCAAGATGAAATAATACCCATGACTCTTGTATTTATACAATATTGGCTGATCCCAGAGTTCAGCTTTCGGTCCCATTTATATCGCTTAGTTTTGGTCATTGAAATCCTATACAATAATGCTTAATGTTAATAAGCAATAAACAATAAAAATGTCACTGGGATTGTCAAAGTGAAAATAAATGTTTCCTTTTTGCTGACTGACTGTATCTTTATTGGTTAATTATTATTCTTGGTTTATATCTATGCCAATGCTTACTCACTTAATGAGAAATAAATGCACCAAGCCTTGTTTCACCCAACAGTGAAATTCCCTGATTTGCTCCTTTTTTAGTCTGTTGCAGATATCATTCAAAGAATTTTGGTATATCTGTTGCAAAACAAACCTGTTGCTCCTGCCAGAAATCCAGTGAGTGCCTAAGGTATTTTAGTTAGCCAACAATGCTGCACTGAAAGCTCAAACATTGCTATCAGACCTGAGTTTCCTCTGTGGACTACAGAACACCCTCCCCCCCCCATGTTATAATGCTGACGAGAGGGGGAGGTGTTCTGTAGTTCTGCAACATTTCCTGTCCTATGGATAATCTGGCTTCAGACTTGAAATTGGTCCAAACCCAGTTTTCTTAAACCCATGGGAAGCTGTCACATGATCGTATCTCCACCAGCCCAATAAGTTGTGGGTGGGAGATCCCTTGCAACGCAGCTACACTTAACAAAGGGGTGGGGATGTCACTATAGGGCAGTGTTGCCAACCCCCCGAAGTGAAATTTACTGACAGGACGCCAAAATTTACAAATGGCACCAATTTTTTACCGGCAAAAATCATGAAATTCACTGACAGAGCACATTTTTTACTGACACTGCAAAAAATGTACCTAAAATAGCAGTTTTCAGTGCTAAACAGTGCAAATATCAATACTTAAACTATAAAAATGTAACTATAAAAATGTAGCTAGTACTATTAGTAATGTGTTTAAGGTAAACAAAAGTAAAAAATTATATTTCTCCATTTACATGAAGGTCAGATTAAAATAACCCCGCCAGCACAGAGTTCCCCCATATATCAGAGTCTGCAGGATTCCCCCTTATAGTGCAAGGTAACTCTGACATAAAGCGGAATGCTGCAGATTATGATTTAAGGGGGAACTCTGATGTAAGCGGGAGATCTGGTGACCAGAAACCACCTGATATCAAAGTCCACTGCGTTCCCCTTTACATCAGAGTTTCCACTTACATCAGGGTCTGCAGCATTGCCCTTTATATCAGAGTTCCCTTTTACATCAGGGTCCGCAGAGTATCCCCTTGCACTGTAGGGGGGGGGGGGATCCTGCAGACTTTGATGTAGAGGGGAATGTCAGGAACTCTGATGTGGGGGGGGGGAGGGGGGACTCTGGTGACCAGGGACCACCTTCTGCAGAGTAATTACACTAATTGCACTGACTCCTCTTCAGACCCCCTCAAAGACTGCAGACATGATAAAAGACAAGAGATAGTCAGAGGCTGCGGACATGATACAAGAGTTGGTTAGAGGTTGCGGATATGATATGGAAGGTGGTTAGAGGATGCAGACATTAAACAGGAGGTGGTCAGAGGCTGCGGACATTATATGGTAGGTGGTCAGAGGCTGTGGACATAATATAGGAGGTGGTCAGAGGCTGCAGACATTGTACAGGAGGTGGTCAGAGGCTGCAGACATGGTACAGGAGGTGGTCAGAGGTTGTGGACATGGTACAGGAGATGGTCAGTGGCTGGGGACATCATACAGGAGGTGGTCAGAGGCTGCGGACATCATACAGGAGGTGGTCAGAGGCTGTGGAATTGGTACAGGAGGTGGTCAGAGGCTGCGGACATCATACAGGAGATGTCAGAGGCTGCAAACATGGTACAGGAGGGGGTCAGAGGCTGTGGACATTGTACAGGAGGTGGTCAGAGGCTGCAGACATGGTACAGGAGGTGGTCAGAGGATGTGTACATGGTATAGGAGATGGTCAGAGGCTGCGGACATCATACAGGAGGTGGTCAGAGGCTGCAGACATCATACAGGAGGTGGTCAGAGGCTGTGGACATGGTATAGAAGGTGGTCAGAGGATGCGGACATAGTACAGGAGGTGGTCAGAGGCTGCGGACAACCCCACCCCCCCCAACAGTAGTGTCCTAATTTGCCCCCCTTCACCCTCCACATCAGTGTCCTCCACATCAGTGTCTTCCACTGCCATCCTTACATCACCCTTCCACAGCAGAGCCCTCCTCTGTCCACCTTCATTTACCCCGAAAGCATTGTCCTTCTCGGCCCCCTGCCTTCAGCCCCTACAGCACTGTCCTTCTCTGCCTCCTGCCTTCAGCTTCCACAGCACTGTCCTTCTCTGCCCCCTGCCTTCAGCTCCCACAGCACTGTCCTTCTCTGCCCCCTGCCTTCAGATCCCACAGCACTGCCCTTCTCTGCCCCCTGCCTTCAGATCCCACAGCACTGCCCTTCTCTGCCCCTGCCTTCAGCCCCCACAGCACTGTCCTTCTCTGCCCCCTGCCTTCAGATCCCACAGCACTGCCCTTCTCTGCCCCTGCCTTCAGCCCCACAATACTGTCCTTCTCTGCCCCCTGCCTTCAGATCCCACAGCACTGTCCTTCTTTGCCCCCTGCCTTCAGCCCCCACAGCACTGTCCTCCTCCTCTGCCCCTTTCTCACGTGTCCTCCTCTTCTCTGTAGCCGCTACAACACCGAGAATAAGTGTCACTGTTCTCTATTAAAAAATGGTGCCAACCGGCGCCAGTTTGTGACTGCACATGCGCCCGCCCAGGCGAAAATGGGCGTGCTTGTATGAGCTTTTCCGAGCCCGGCAGGCTTCAGAATGTTGCATGCACAGTTGCACATTGGCCTGCAGCCATTTCTTTACAAGCATGAAAATGAGCTAAAATTTTCGGGCTGCCCTTAAATTAATGGGCGGTTGGCAACATAGCTATAGGGGTCATTAGCAGGAGGAAGGAGGTCCTGAATCTACTATATAGATCTTTAATTATCACTAGAGAGATCACTGGCAGGAGGAAGGAGATCCTGAATTTACAATATAGATCTTTAGTAATCACTAGAGGGATCACTGGCAGGAAGTCCTGAATCTACTATATAGATCTTTAGTAATCACTAGAGAGATCACTGGCAGGAGGAAGGAGATCCTGAATCTACTATATAGATCTTTAGTAATCACTAGAGAGATCACTGGCAGGAGGAAGGAGATCCTGAATCTACTATATAGATCTTTAGTAATCACTAGAGAGATCACTGGCAGGAGGAAGGAGGTCCTGAATCTACTATATATATCTTTAGTAATCACTAGAGAGATCACTGGCAGGAGGAAGGAGATCCTGAATCTACTATATAGATCTTTAGTAATCACCAGAGGGATCACTGGCAGGAGGAAGGAGGTCCTGAATCTACTATATAGATATTTAGTAATCACTAGAGAGATCACTGGCAGGAGGAAGGAGATCCGGAATCTACAATATAGATCTTTAGTAATCACTAGAGGGATCACTGGCAGGAGGTCCTGAATCTACTATATAGATCTTTAGTAATCACTAGAGAGATCACTGGCAGGAGGAAGGAGATCCTGAATCTACTATATAGATCTTTAGTAATCACTAGAGAGATCACTGGCAGGAGGAAGGAGATCCTGAATCTACTATATAGATCTTTAGTAATCACCAGAGGGATCACTGGCAGGAGGAAGGAGGTCCTGAATCTACTATATAGATCTTTAGTAATCACTAGAGAGATCACTGGCAGGAGGAAGGAGATCCTGAATCTACAATATAGATCTTTAGTAATCACTAGAGGGATCACTGGCAGGAGGTCCTGAATCTACTATATAGATCTTTAGTAATCACTAGAGAGATCACTGGCAGGAGGAAGGAGGTCCTGAATCTACTATATATATCTTTAGTAATCACTAGAGAGATCAATGGAAGGAGGAAGGCGATCCTGAATCTACTATATAGATCTTTAGTAATCACCAGAGGTATCACTGGCAGGAGGAAGGAGGTCCTGAATCTACTATATAGATCTTTAGTAATCACTAGAGAGATCACTGGCAGGAGGAAGGAGATCCTGAATCTACAATATAGATCTTTAGTAATCACTAGAGGGATCACTGGCAGGAGGTCCTGAATCTACTATATAGATCTTTAGTAATCACTAGAGAGATCACTGGCAGGAGGAAGGAGATCCTGAATCTACTATATAGATCTTTAGTAATCACTAGAGGGATCACTGGTAGGAGAAAGGAGGTCCTGATACTAAGGGTTGTGATTTTTTTAAAAATAATAAACATGTTATTAAACCAAGCATGCACCAGTCAAAGATGTCACAAGGAGGTGCGGTCGCCTAGTGACATATTTAGGTAGCCCCTCCCCTTTGTTTATTTACCTGTCAGACAGTGGGAGCCAGTGTCGGTTGTGGACCTTTTTTTTATTTGGGTCGACAGCTGCCGTTCATCATGATTGACAAGGAGGTGGGGTAACCTAGTGACATATTTAGGTAGCCCCTCCCCCTTTTCTTTTCTTTTTTAAAGTACTTATCAAGAACTGTCTCTATGTTTTTATTTAGTAGGGGTACAATGTACTTTCACATTTTTATGTAAACGTTATACCTTAGTACAGGGCTTCCCAAACTTTTTTGGGCCGAGACCCACTTCTGAATACAGTTAATTTTCGGGACCCACTTGCTTGTAATTGAATATTGTAAAGCGCTACGGAATTTGTTGGCGCTATATAAATGCAAATATTATTAATAATAACGCATATTTTAAAAGGGAGGTGGATGTTAAATTAGAAATATCAATCAATTTATTTTTGAATACACTTAATATTTAAATAAATATAAGGCTATATAACTCTCACCCTCCTTTCTCTACCAGCGGTCCACAGTGAAGGTGAAGCTCCTGTTTGCCCTCTCCAGGGCCCAGCACACCTCACCCAGAGTCTCCATGATGAGGAGCTCTATGCTGGTCTTGGTGTCCTGGCTCTTCTCCTTCAGATCCTTTACTGGGGTCACAGAAGCTGCCATGAACTCTTGACCCCGCCAGGCCACCTGGTCCTCCTATGACACCAAGGCTGCTGTCTCTGTCCGCTATAGCTGAGAGAATCCCCCCGCCAGTCTAGCCACCACCACTGCTGCCAGCAGGCCCGAGGAGCTGGCTCTGCATCCCATGAACATATCCTACATAACAGCCCACATACGTACTCACTGATGCAAGTATCCTCCTTGTGGGAAATGCAGACCAGCCTCCGTAAACTGCGTGGGCGGGGTCCTGAATCCATCGTGATTTGACTGTTCTGGCTCTCTGTAATTTGCGCAGGCTCGCACAATTATACACTTTACGACTGCTCACAGTAATATTACTGCGGCAGAGTGGCTCATTATCGTCTGACGAGGTAGTACTACGTCGTCAGACACTCCCCCTTCTGGGTGGCGCTTGCGCGCCGCCGGAGGCTCGCTCCCGCTGTTTTCATTCACAGCGGGAGTCGGGCCAGGGGAGGAGCAGCGGCGATCGCCGCTGCTCTTACCCGATCGTCGGGGATCGAGTCTGGAGATCCGCCCGCTGTGTGTAAACACAGCGGGCGGATCTCCATAGTGACAGGGAGTGACAGATCGGACTGTTCAGCATAGCTGGACATCCGATCTGTCCCTGTCTCACACAGTCACCTCCCCCCCTACACGTCAGTAAGCACCAGGCATACATTAACCCCTCCCTCTCCAATAAAATTAACCCCTTCCCTGCCAGTGTCATTTTTACAGTAACAGTGCATATATATAGCACTGATTACTGCAGTAATGTCACTGGTACCCCCAAAAGTGTCAAAAATGTCAGTCAAGGGTCCGATCTGTCCGCCGCAATGTCGCAGTCCCGCAAAAAAAATCGCAGATCGCCGCCATTACGCGTTAAAAAAAACCACCAAAAATGACAGAAATCTTTCCCTCTGTTAGTAAGCGCAATAACTTTTGCGCAAACCAATCAAAATACGCTTATTGCGATTTTTTTTACCAAACATAGGTAGCAGAAAACAAATTGGCCAAAAAATTTTAAAAAAATTGGTTTTTACATCTTTTTTGGGGGGAATTTCATATAAAAAAATGTTAAAAATATTGTTATTTTTTCAAAATAAACGCTCTTTTTTTGTTTATAGCGCAAAAAGTAAAAATCGCACAGGTGATCAAATACCACCAAAAGAAAGCTCTGTTTGTGGGGAAAAAAAGGACGTAAATTTCGTTTGGGTACGGCGTCGCACGACCGCGCAATTGTCAGTTGAAGTCGCACAGCGCCGAATCACAGAAAGTGGCCTGGACGGAAGACAGCAAAATCCTCCGGTGGTAAAGTGGTTAAGCAGGCCCGCTCTCAGGGATTTCCAGCTCATCGCGACCCACTCAAATGCAGCTCGCGACCCACCAGTGGGTCCCGACCCACAGTTTGGGAACTCCTGCCTTAGTATTCATTGGTGTAATAGTGCCAAATTAAAAAACAAAATACTTTGTACCAAAAACATGATTTTGATGCCTTAACAAAAGGGGCAAATTGCAGAATAAGATTTGAGATTAACCCTAATCATTTCTTTAAATCCTAAAATATGTAGACAATTTTAGTTAAGCCTTATCAGTTTTATTTAGTCCTTCATTCCCTTCCCTTTGCTTTTTTTGTAACAAGCTTGGGAGGGGTTTGGGGGGGGGGGGCGCGGTTTGGCATCGTCGCTTTGCGTGCCAGAAAACCGGCACTGGCCTGGCACAGATTATGTGATATTATTGCAGAATTAATCAAAGGAGAAAGTCTGTCAATGAACACAACATGTACAACCAGGGACTGTTCCTGGATATCGGGGACTGGTAGCAGCTGTACAGTCACCTGTGGCTTTTGCATGTTGATTGAACCACCAACAATCCTCGCTGGTTTCCGGCTGGCTTTGCATTTTGTTCCCATGAATGGGCGCTGAACACAATCAGTCTTCAAAGGACAACCCCTCTGCTTTGTATTCCAAATGTGTTTGTGCATGCTGGAGGGCTATTTCAGTTCAGGGGAGATAAAACAAGGAATGGCTGACGGTTTTTGTTCCAACAAGCACACATATTTGACATGCTGACGCTCATGTTTGGCAGCTACATGTTGTTGCAGAGGTGGGGAAATCTATGTAACCATCTACTGTTCCCATACAGTATATACTACACTACTGCTGGTCTGTGACTGCGCTTACCCACCTCAATACAGGGCAGTTACACCCCCTTCCTGCCCAGGCCAATTTTCAGTTTTTAGGGCTGTAGCATTTTGAATGACAATTGCACGGTCATGCAACACTGTACCTAAACCAAATGTATGTCATTTTTTCCCCACAAATAGAGCTTTCTTTTGGCGGTATTTGATCACCACAAGGTTTATTCTTTTTTAGTACACAAATAAAAAAAGACCCAAGAGTATGAAAAAAAAAAAATGTTTTTTTTGTTTATGTTATAAAACTTTGTAAATAGATCATTTTTTTCCTGCACTGATGAGCACCGATGAGGCTGCACTCACAGGCACTGATGAGGAGGCACTTATGGGGTGGGGCTGACGGGATGGCACTAATATGCAGTACTAATGGGCACTGATAGGCAGCACTGATGGGCACTGATATGTGGCACTGATAGGCAGCACTGATGGGCACTGATATGTGGCACTAATGTGTAGCACTGATATGCAGCATTGGTGGGTACTGATAGGCGGCACTGATGGACACTGATAGGTGGCATTGATGGGCACTGATAGGCAGTACTGATCGGCACTGATGGGCAGCACTGATGAGGCCGCACTGACAGGCACTGATGAGGAGGCACTGATGGGGTGGCACTAATATGCAGCACTGATGGGCACTGATAGGCAGCACTGATATGCAGCACTGATGGGCACTGATATGTGGCACTGATGGGTAGCACTGATATGCAGCATTTGTGGGCACTGATAGGCGGCACTGATATGTGGCACTGATGGACACTGATAGGTGGCATTGATGGGCACTGATAGGCGGTACTGATCGGCACTGATGGGCGGCACTGATGGGCACTGATAGGCGGCACTGATGGGCAATAATGGGCACTGGTGGACTTCACTGATAGATGGCAATGATGGGCACTGGTGGGAAGCACTGATAGATGGCAATGGTGGGCAGCACTGATGGGGAGGGCACCACTGGCAGGCTCCCTGAGCCCTGATTGCCATCCCTGGTGGCCATGGTGGGCATCCCTGGTGGTCATCCCTGGTGGCCATGGGTGGGCATCCCTGGTGGCTCTAGTGGTACCCCCCCAAGGGTCTGCACTGGTAATCAATGCTCTGATTACCAGCACAAACCCCCCCCCCCTGTCAGGAGAGCCGCAGATCGGCTCTCCTCTACTGGTGCCTGTCAGGCACGTACTGAGGAAAGCTGATCAACGGCTCTTCCTATTTACTATGTGACCAGCTGTGATTGGACACAGCTGGTCACATGGTAAAGAGCCTACGTCAGTAGGCTCTTTACCGAGATCAGAGATGCAGTGTGTCAGAGTGACACGCCGCATCACCGATCGCCCCTCTGCGCGCCCCCCTGGGAGTGAGCAGAGCGCATTATCCTGCATGCCGTCAAATGATGGCGGGTCAGCATAATGCAACCACCTTCCCACCGCCAATTGCCTATAGGGCGGGCGGGAAGTGGTTAAAGGATAAGTCTATTAGTACAGTGACAGAGCATATTATTTGCACTGATCACTGTATTACAGTCACTGGGTGCCAAAAAGTGTCAGTTAGTGTCTGAATGTCCGCCGCAATGTCGCAGTTCTGCTATAAGTCGCTGATCGTTGCCATTACTAGTAAAAATAAATAAATAAATAAATAAATAACTATAAAACAAATTCCAGCGTATATCCCACAGTTTCTAGACGCTTTAACTTTTGTGCAAACCGATCAAAATACACTTATTGGGATTTCTTTTACAAAAAATATTACATATTGGTTTAAATTTTTCAAAAAATTTATTTTTTTTATTTTTTTATTGGATATGTTTTATAGCAGGAAGTAAAACAATTTTTTTATTTTTTTCAAAATTGTCAGTATTTTTTTGTATATATAGCACACAAAAAAAAAAAAAAAAAGTTCAGAGGTGATTAAATACCACCATAAGAAAGCTCTACTTGTGGGAAAAAAAGGACATCAATTTTATTTGGGTACAGCGCCGCACGACTGCGCAATTGTCCGTTAAAATAACTCAGTGCTGTATCGCAAAAAAAGGCCTGGTCATGAAGAGGGGTAAATCTTTCGATGGTCAGTTGGTTAATACTACTTGAACTAAATGTTGTCACCCTACAACAGGAAGTTTATTAATGGCAGAATTGCTGGATTAAAATAAAGAAAAAAGTGTGAAAAAAGAAAACCAATGAAGCCGTTACATCTATGTCTTGGGTTTAGGTATAAAGGAGAAGGGAGGATTGGCAAATAGGAGGGAAAATAATGTTTGCATTGGCTAACAAAAGCAATCAGGAAAAGTCTCTGTAGGCCTTCAGATTGGCTGATCCTGTGTATTGTTACATAGGAGGGTGTGTTACTGGAAAAAACTGCTGCAGGTTGCATTGCTGATACTTCTTTTTGTCTGTCATCATTGCTGTTGTATTGACACTATTATTAAACCTTTTAAAATCTTCATCTAACAATTCTTTTATCTCTCGATTTATGTTTATATAAGATACACTTGTGCTATACACCCTGTGCTGAATTGCAGGCCAAGGCAGTGAGTTACAATTCATTTTCTTTACTCTTAGGATCTCTAGTGGCTGAGTTTGATTATTACAATACAGTGCATAGCTTAGACATAAATGTATTCACTAATATAATACTCCATAAGCAATGTCATGCCATCATTTTCCTTAATGAGCAATTGTTTTTATTGACAAAATTGACATAGGTTTACATGATACATTAATACACATACAGGAAAGTTATATACAGCTACAACGTATTACAAGACAGAAAAATGGTGGCGGGCAGCCATGCCTCCCATTCCCCAATGAGTGTTAGGAGCCCCTTCGATATAAAGGGGGCTGGCCAAATTGTGGTGGAACATTTGAGGATGTTCTGGTTAAAGCGGAGTTCCGGCCTCAAAATCGAAAATATCGATATTGGGCCATCCTCTTGCTGAGGGTCACCTGAAAAAGAAATGGATGCTCCCTATACCTTGTTATAGAACAGAAAATATACTCACCTTCCTTCCATTCCTCCCTCTGCGGCCACCTCTTCCGGCTTGCGATGACTCCTGGGAGCTGAACGTCATCGCTGTCAGGAATCAATGCGCCTGCACCAGCCCCGCTCCTCACTTCCGGTGCAGGCGTGGCATTCCCTGCTAAACAGCTTCTGGGCATGCCCAGAAGCTGTGCAGGGATGCCGCGCCTGCACCGGAAGTGACAAGCGGGGCCGGTGCAGGGCATTCTGGGACTCCAACGTCACCCAAGAGGAGGCAGAAGAGGATGCGCTGGCTTCAGCTGCCCACACCTGAGATGGCAGCGATGGAGAAGAAATTTTCAAGGTAAGTTTTTCTTCTAAAAGGTAAATGCGACCTGGGACAGTTCAGAGGCTATCCATTATGGAATGTACTAGCCCTGACTGTACCGGGGGGCATTTTTTATCTAAAATTCACCCCCGAGGCCGGAACTCCACTTTAAGCCCCGGTTCACACTTGTGCGAGTGCCGGGTTCGCATGTAATGTCGGAGCGCACTGCTCCTTCATTACATGCGATCGGCTGTGCGGTGCGAGTTTAGCCATACACTTTGTATGGCTAAATTCGCACCGCAGCCGCAGCAAACACGCACATGACCCTTTTTGGAAGCCGCATCAGGATCGGATCGCACAGCGGTTCACACTTGTGCGATCCGATCCTGTGCGAACAGCACGATCGCACTGTGATATGCGATCAAACTGGGGGTGTCGTTAAGATTACATTGACACCCCCAGCGTATCGCATATGGCAGTGTGAACTGCCGGGGGTGCATGTGCGATGCGGGAACAGGCTGCGAATTCGCAGCCTTCCCGCATCACATAAGTGTGAACCGGCACTAAATACCATTTGGCTTGGCTGAAGCATTTATCTATGCTGTGCTTGGGATTGATAACTGTAGCACCCTTGTCTTAATGCAAGGTTGCTGTTAAATTTAGTTTGCTGAGCCTTACTTAGCTTGGCTGTAATTATTCTGTGGTCATTGGATTTTCCCTCTTAATATGTTTGACTGCGTTTCTCCCTTCCGTCAGTAGGTGGCACTGTAGCCTCTGGCACTAGAGTGAGAATTACAGTTAAACAAACTGTTAATGTCCATGTGTCCCTCAGCCAATCACAGTGTCACTACGGCATTGTGGGGGATCTTATTTAAAGGATGGGAGGTCCAGTAATCGGTCTCTTCCCGCCCGGACCCCCCTTGGGGGAGGGTGTGTGCTGCTGTTGCTGCTGACTGGGCCTGAGGCCTGAGGCCTGGTCAGATACCTTTGATTCTGCTGAGGAGAGCCAGCGACCCACAAGGGAAAGATCATCCACAGACATCCAGTAACCTGTGTGAGTAACCTGCTTGTATCTTATGGAGGACAGCTGTCCAGACAGTACAGACCACCAAAAAAGGGATTGTGTCTAGTGGAGAGAAGATGTCTCCCAGATCAATCTGAAGCTCATGGATACCTAATAATTCTCAAGGTCTGCTATCCTGTACCGCTGTCTGAGTAACCTGTCTTTTGCAATAGGAGTCTGCCTAATAGACTGTTCTTAAAGGGTGTCCTGGACCCTACCCCTCTCTCCCCCGGTTTATTCTTGTCCTGTTGAGAAGAAATAAACTATTCCTTTACTTCAGCATAAAAGTGACTGGCGCCCAGCATTTATTTTACCTGCATCACTACCCACCATGCCTGACAATCCACACCCACAGGAGGTATGTAGCCCTCTCTGCCTCTGAAGGTCATCACTAGGCCCTAGGGGGCTCTGGGGGTCCGCTACATCTGGCGCCCAACGTGGGGCGAAGCGGTATTTTTGTGGTGGTCGCCTATAGCAACCGCGCAGGAATCACCGTTTGGCTCCGTGGGAGAGTGGCAAGTAACATCTTTTATACCTCAAAGACTGTGTTTTGTCCTTTTAACAACGTGGGAAGAACCTGTCTCTTTGCTCTGGGGAGAGTGTCAGCCTGGTCTTTTGTCACTTTACGCCAGGGCTGAAGGGGTTAAGGCAGACTCCAGAAGATTTTTGGCGCCGCAAAGGAAAAGAGGCGGGCGCTGAAGATTTTGCTGAACGGCTGGACCAATCCCTTGGCAGGGGGAGGGGTCGCTGTTCCCACGCGGAGGAAATTAAACCGCGCTTGTGTGCGCAGTTACCTGGCTGCACGTGTTGGAAGAGTGTGAAGATGGTGCACTTTGGAATTCCCTCTTCTGACCTGAGAGTGTTTGTGCCAGGCATCGGTTCTAGCCCCGCTGGGCTGAAAGAAGTCATCACTGACACCGGGGTGTGGTACACACCTAAAGGGAACCTGGTGCTGTACACGGCTGGAGGCTACGAAGCGATCGGGCTGACATGTGTGAAATGTTCTGGACTGGCTACTAGTATTCGGCCCTGGATCACCTGTGGAAGTTGCGGGGAATCGCTGTTGGAGGTAGTCTCACCGGCCTTATCACCCCGGGTGCTGCAAGTGGACTGGCTCAAATGTGTTGCAGCTACTGATTCCGGACCGGCTCCAGTGGTCACTACTACTGTTGCTCTACCTGCTGAAGCTCCTGTTCCTTCTTCTTCTTCAGCTACAGTGACCGCTGCAATGCCGGACATCCCAGTGACCTCCCGCCGTGGTCGCGGTCGAGGCCGCCTACTTGCTTTAATGATGGGATCACCGGAAAAGAAATCGCCTGAACCTGGTAAGCCTGATGTGGGTGAGGGTGGCGTACCTGTTGGGACTGTGAGACCAGTGTCTTCCTTGGGAGCAGAGTCAGGAGAGTCTGTTGCTATAATTTCCCGGCCTAACCTGCTCCCAGCTGAAGAGTTCTCTGCAGAGTCAGACTCTGATATAATGTCTGACCGAATCTCAGAACTGTTCTCTGACACTGTGTCATTTTGTGAAAATTGGTCTGATAGTGAGACTGAACCGCAAGTTGAGCCTACAAAGGAGGATGTCCATTCACCCAATATTACCTCCAGTATTAGGCCTACCTTGCCTTTGCCTGCAAGTCATGAATCTGGTCCTGCAAGTGTCCCTCCAAGACCAGATACAGTTGCAGGGTATCCTGTCAAGTGTGCTCCAGATACGCCTGTGTTGCTTGGCTATGGAGACCCTAGAATCTTGTCAAAATTGTCCACGTTTCAGCGAATTGTGATGAAGAAAATAGCTGAAGAATATGGCTATTTGTATCCTTATGTGCCAGAGTCTCTTGTAGCTGAAATTCAAGACAAGCGGGCTCAATGGATTGACAGTGCAATCAGAGATTATCGGAGAATTCCTGTATACCGAAAAATCTCTGAGTTGTCACCCAGACAAGCAGAACAGTACACTAAAGTTCTGAAAACCTGGGACTATGGTCGGCATATATACCCGGATTGTGTCATTATAAGGAGGCCCAATCAAGCTGATGCAAGGCATTACATCACCACTATTGGATCTTCTGGGAAGCCTATTTAACTGCCTGATCCACGATACTACTGGTGATGTATAAAGTCTGAATTTCTGTGTCAAAATCCTATGGAATACAGCTGTGTGATGTCAAGTTTGAAGCTGTATCCGTCTCACCAGAAGCTGTTCCTCTTTTGAAAGTTGTTTTGGGGACACTCCTGTCTGTGCTATGTTACTGCTGGGCTGTGCTCTGAATTGCCAGAAGCTACAGGAGGTGCCCTGAAAAGTGACATGCTGACCGGTCTCTTTTCATTGTCAGCGTGTCTTGCTTATGGAAAAGGTGAGATGTAATTACAAGTGCAGTGGGACTTTGTTGCTATGGAAGTGAATCAGCAAAGTTCATGATGATAGTCCTCTGCATTTTTGTGTGGCTGTGTTGCTCCTGGGAGTAGCCATGCAAACAAGCTCAAGTTAAATACCTGCTGGCTTATGCTTTTGAATGGTCAGCATGCTTCTCATCCAGGTGTGAAGAAAACTAGCCTCAGCCTCCTGGAGAAAATGGCTGATGCTATCTTTCAGTTATTGGTGTTGCCTGTTTGCAACACTATCATCAGTTTTGGTACAAACTACTGAACTCGAACTTTCCTAGAAAGGAGTGTGTTTTCCTATTTTTGAAACAAATGTAATAAGTTAAGTGCCTGCTGGACTTTGGTGTAACAGAGCCAGCAAGAACTGATCTTCGCTAGCAAAACAACTGCGCAGACTATTGGGACTCTGGGGTCACAGAGACCTTGTAATATAAGTTAGTTAGTCAGGTAGGCTGTGCTATAGGAAACCGGCAAGTCTTTTTCACCTGCATTTTTGGAACTCATGGACTGAAAAGTTTTTTTTTTTATGCAAAGTGTTTTCTGTTTTTCTCCACTAGATGGCGTGAGAGTGTCTATCCTAGTGAGCAGTAAAGTTCTATACTATTAGTAAAATAGTTTAAAGTGGATTATTTTCTCTGATGTATTGGTATGTTTCAGGGGATGTGCCCTTATTTGGGGGGTTTTCTTATCTCTTCTCTTACCCCTGGAGATAGGCACCTTCTCTCTGACATGCAAATATTTTATATATATTCATGGTAAATTGAGTAGAGTATTAGGATGTGATAAAATGTGTTTGCTTATTAAAATCTTGTTTCCCTCGGCTGAGGTTAAACAACATTTTAAATGTATATATATGTCTATAGTATAGTAATTGATATTATGAGTAGGTTGCTAATTTTTCATACCCACAGTGTTCTCTCTCGGCTGAGGTGAGACAGTGCCTTTGGTGAGTATGGTTTTTGCCTTATAACATTGGAGGATGTACTGACAGTCAGTTAGTCAGTTAGGAAGTATTGTAATGTACATATTGTCTCTTATTTTTGCTTCGTGTGGAATGCCACACGTATTTGTACACCAAAGTTTATCCTTTCCCTTTTTCACCCTTACCCATCCATTTTTACCAGGACATCCACTCTCAGGCTTGAGAGCAGTGTTAATTTCGTCGACTAAAACCGACTAAAACGTTTTCGTCGACTAACACAATTCAGATGACTAAAATACGACTAAAACTAAAATGGCATTTTAGTCTTAAGACTAAAATACGACTAAAACTAAAATGGCATTTTAGTCAAAAGACTATAACTAAAACTAAATCGAAATTTGCTGCCAAAAATTAACACTGGTGCATGCTCAAAGCATAAATAATAACATATTAGATTTTTCACTCCAGGACCAGCAGTAGTATATAATGAGTTTGGAAATTGTAGAGAAATGCTTAAATAATGCATTACAAATTACAATTGAACTACACCCATTCTATTATAGATGACTAAAATGAGTTTTAGTCGACTAAAATGTAGGGCGTTTTAGTCGACTAAAATGTAGGGCGTTTTAGTCGACTAAAATATACTGGAGTTTTAGTCGACTAAATACGACTAAAACTAAAACACTGGCAGAAGACTAAAATGGGACTAAAACTAAAATGCCATTTTAGCCCTAAGACTAAGACTAAAACTAAATTGAAATTTGCTGCCAAAATTAACACTGCTTGAGAGTCTCTGTCTCGGCAGACTCCGAGGACGTAGTCTCCTTGGCAGGGGGAGTGTGTAGCACCCTTGTCTTAATGCAAGGTTGCTGTTAAATTTAGTTTGCTGAGCCTTACTTAGCTTGGCTGTAATTATTCTGTGGTCATTGGATTTTCCCTCTTAATATGTTTGACTGCGTTTCTCCCTTCCGTCAGTAGGTGGCACTGTAGCCTCTGGCACTAGAGTGAGAATTACAGTTAAACAAACTGTTAATGTCCATGTGTCCCTCAGCCAATCACAGTGTCACTACGGCATTGTGGGGGATCTTATTTAAAGGATGGGAGGTCCAGTAATCGGTCTCTTCCCGCCCGGACCCCCCTTGGGGGAGGGTGTGTGCTGCTGTTGCTGCTGACTAGGCCTGAAGCCTGAGGCCTGGTCAGATACCTGGGATTCTGCTGAGGAGAGCCAGCGACCCACAAGGGAAAGATCATCCACAGACATCCAGTAACCTGTGTAAGTAACCTGCTTGTATCTTATGGAGGACAGCTGTCCAGACAGTACAGACCACCAAAAAGGGATTGTGTCTAGTGGAGAGAAGATGTCTCCCGGATCAATCTGAAGCTCATGGATACCTAATAATTCTCAAGGTCTGCTATCCTGTACCGCTGTCTGAATAACCTGTCTTTTGCAATAGGAGTCTGCCTAATAGACTGTTCTTAAAGGGTGTCCTGGACCCTACCCCTCTCTCCCCCGGTTTATTCTTGTCCTGTTGAGAAGAAATAAACTATTCCTTTACTTCAGCATAAAAGTGACTGGCGCTCAGCATTTATTTTACCTGCATCACTACCCACCATGCCTGACAATCCACACCCACAGGAGGTATGTAGCCCTCTCTGCCTCTGAAGGTCATCACTAGGCCCTAGGGGGTTCTGGGGGTCCGCTACATAACATTTAAATAAATGATTCTCACATTTCAGAAACTTTTTGTACTTGTGTTTCTGTTTGTACAGATGTCTCTATTCCAACCATTTCAACACAGAGGTACCCTTGAAATAAATTTCAGGTCTCGGGGAACCCCTGCTAAAAATTAAAAATCTACAACTCATGACACATTAGTGTGACAGTCAGTGTCAGTCAGCAGGGCCGGACTGGGAATAAAAACCAGCCCTGGAAATAATTTCATACCAGCCCCATAGCATTATTATACCGGCCCAACAGCATAACGCCATTTACGCCAAGAAAATTCCGGTTAAAAGTGGTCAAGGTGGAGCAATCCAGGGGGACCCCAGGAACTCTGTGAATGTGTGTGTGTGTGTGGGGGGGGGGGTAATAATATAAGGGGAGCCTTTATATTAATGCCCTCTTACATTATTGTATTCCCCTTCCCCCCTTACATCACTGACCCTCCCCCTTCAGACTTGCCTGATGGCGCTGTCCCTGACCTCCTCTCACCTTTTGCGCAAACCAATCAATATACGCCTATTGGGACTTGTTGTCCTCCGCTAGTTGGGGGAGGGTAAAATATCCTCAGTTCTGAAGGGTTCATGCTGGGACTTGCAGTTCTTCGCTTTAGGGAGGGTCACATCCTCCAAAAGTGACAGAGTACAAGTCCCAACATGAACCCCTCAGAGGTGAGGATGTGACACCCCCCCCAACTAGTGGAGGACAACAAGTCCCAACATGAGCCACTGAGATTTAAGAACGTGATCCCCCCAAAAGTGCAGGACTACAAGTTCCAGCATGAACCCCTGAGATCTAAGGATGTGACCCCTTATATCTGACGGGTTCATGCTGTGACCTGTCATTTTTCACTGGTTGGGGGGCCGGGGGGGGGACACCTCTTCAGCAAGGGGTTCATGCAGGGACATTGGGACCTGTAGTCCTTCACTAGTTGGGGGGGGGGGCAGGGTGTGATACATCCTCAGCTCTGTAAGGTTCATGCTGGGACCTGTAGTCCTTCACTTTTGGGGTATAACATCAGCAAAGGTGAGGGACTACAAGTCCCAGCAAAAATTTCTGAGATCCATCCTTGTGACCTCCTCCTCCCATCCCTCTGCAGGTGTCATCTGCTTCCACCTCGTCCTGCCTAGCAAACACAATAAATAGACTTCTGCTCACTTCCAGTGCTTCCTCTTTCCAACCCACATCTGCAAGAGCTTCAAATCAGTTTTTTTTATTTACCTGGTTACAGCAGACTCCCACCGCCTCGATACAGAACATCCCACCAGGCATCTTCTGGCTGCAGTGCCCACATCTTCTTTTCAAATGTGGCGGGCTGCAGAAGGTGGGGCGGGTAACATTCGATCTCTAATGCTGATTGGCTAAGAGGTGGCGGGGCGGAGCAATTGTTGCAGCCGCAGAGACTCGGATTACATCGTCTCGGGCGGCTGGCTCTCGAGCATCTCCGGAACTGCGCATGTGCAGTTTCGAGCCGAGCTGGTCAAAGGACGGTCGGTTTCTGTTGAGTTCACGGCTCCTGGGCGCAGGTCAGAAGAGGACTTTCACGCCCCTCCCCTCTGTGTCATCTCACGGCGCACCCGCTCTTCTTTGTACCCGGCCACCGTGACTCGCCCGGGATCGGTCCTGGGCAGGCACCGCAGCAGCTGCCCAGCCCCAAAGCGGCCCCAGGGCAGGCAACCTACCGGGAGAATTCCCGGTATCCCGCTAGGCCAGTCCGGCCCTGTCAGTCAGTGGGAAGAATGCTCCTTACTCATGTCATCATTGGGAAGATAGCTAAAAGGAACAATGGTGTCATTGGGAATTTATCTGAGAGGCAGAAATTGCCCATTGCTCAAGGAACCCCTAGCATCCTCAGGAGGGACCCTGGTTGAGAAACCCTACTCTATTCAATCCAAAAAATGAAAATTAATTTAAAAGTATTTGTGTAGGGGATTCAGGATAACTCTATGTATTATTGCTTTTTTGGCAGCTATGGAGGTAATTAAATAATTTTAAATAATTTACACATTTTTGGGCCCATTAAAGCATATCTGAAAGCATTTCCTTAAAAATTGTGAGCAGGCAGGCTATTCTTTGCAGAAGAGATAAGCAATGTCTCTTCTGCAATGGAATACATCTACCTGCCTGCTTGCAGCGTTCTCCGGTATGTAAACTGATGTGCACACGCGCAGCTTGGCTTACATTGCCGGCCTGGTCCCTGTGTGCAGGGATGACTGAGTCCTGTACATGCACAGAAGTCACCTCATCCCATGCCAGCCACTGAAGATGCCCAAAGACCGGCACATAGGGAGAAGACACCTTGCAGACTTCAGATGTTAGAGAGGAGGAGAGTATAGTGACTTTAATTCCAGTATAAGACCTATCCGGTCTCAGGTGGTGCATCTGCGCAAGCAGGTTGTGCCGCGTGGTAATGTGTGTTGCGTTAGGGCAGAACATTTATTTGCAATGCAGCGCGATGAGCATAAAAACAGACCTGCACAATTTTTGCTGGCACAGCGCACCACAAGTCCCAGTAGTGTGTTACCGTGCATTGTGGTGTGCTGCAATGAAGGGGGGCTTGTTTACTGCATTGGATTCCATTTAAAAATAATGCACTGCACAAAATAAATGGGATCACATACAGTAGGGGTGAATTGGCTCTTAGTGATTCTGGTGCCAGAAATATGGATTGTACTGAATAGTGAGCATTTAGGTCGATCATTATCTACTGTATGTGAATAATAATATAATAATATACTATTGATGTCCCATTATTTTTTATTTCAGGGCATGCCCAAAAAGGCATGAAAGAGATCTGTCATCATAATTTTTAAAAAGATTAATTTCCAGAAATATTTTACCTGTAGGGTTGCCATCTTTTCTTCAAGCCAAACCCGAACACATTAGCAGCGCATGGCAATTTTTTTTTCTTTGTAGAACACTATAGGATTGTATAAGACCTGGGGTACCTTTAGGTGTCCCAAGAAGAGTAGTAATGTGGCGAAATGTGGGTGTAGCAAAATTGCATTATCAGTGGGAGGGGCTTAAAGGGGCATAGTTAAATAAAACAGTGGATGGAGTCAGCAGAACAGTGGCCATGGCAGTAGGGCAGTGGATGGCATCAATAGAGCAGTGGACAGTGTCAGTAGGGCAGTAGCTGGTATAAAAAGAGCAGTGGATGGTGTCAGTAGGGTAGCGGAAGGTGTCAGTAGGGCAGTGGATGGTGTCAGTAGAGCAGCAGACGGTGTCAGTAGGGCAGTGGATGGTATCAATAGAGCAGTGGATGGTGTCAGTAGGGCAGTGGATGGTATCAATAGAGCAGTGGACAGTGTCAGTAGGGCAGTGGATGGTATAAATAGAGCAGTGGACAGTGTCAGTAGGGCAGTGGATGGCATCAATAGAGCAGTGGACAGTATCAGTAGGGCAGTGGATGGTATCAATAGAGCAGTGGACAGTGTCAGTAGGGCAGTAGATGGTATGGTATCAATAGAGCAGTGGACGGTGTCAGTAGGGCAGTGGACGGTGTCAGTAGGGCAGTGGATGGTGTCAATAGAGCAGTGGACGGTGTCAGTAGGGCAGTGGATGGTGTCAATAGAGCAGTGGTTGGTGTCAGTAGGGCAGTGGAAGGTGTCAGTAGGGCAGTGGAAGGTGTCAGTAGGGCAGTGGATGGTGTCAATAGAGCAGTGGACGGTGTCAGTAGGGCAGTGGATGGTGTCAATAGAGCAGTGGACAGTGTCAGTAGGGCAGTGGATGGTGTCAACAGAGCAGTGAACAGTGTCAGTAGGGCAGTGGATGGTGTCAACAGAGCAGTGGACAGTGTCAGTAGGGCAGTGGATGGTATCAATAGAGCAGTGGACAGTGTCAGTAGGGCAGTGGATGGTTTCAGTAGGGCAGTGGATGGTGTCAATAGAGCAGTGGATGGTGTCAGTAGGGCAGTGGATGGTGTCAATAGAGCAGTGGACAGTGCCAGTAGGGCAGTGGATGGTGTCAATAGAGCAGTGGACAGTGTCAGTAGCGCAGTGGATGGTATCAATAGAGCAGTGGACAGTGTCAGTAGGGCAGTGGATGGCATCAATCGAGCAGTGGACAGTGTCAGTAGGGCAGTGGATGGTGTCAATAGAGCAGTGGACGGTGTCAGTAGGGCAGCAGACGGTGTCAGTAGGGCAGTGGTAGGTATCAATAGAGCAGTGGACAGTGTCAGTAGGGCAGTGGACGGTGTCAGTAGGGCAGTGGATGGTGTCAATAGAGCAGTGGACGGTGTCAGTAGAGCAGTGGATGGTGTCAATAGAGCAGTGGTTGGTGTCAGTAGGGCAGTGGAAGGTGTCAGTAGGGCAGTGGATGGTGTCATTAGAGCAGTGGACGGTGTCAGTAGGGCAGTGGATGGTGTCAATAGAGCAGTGGACAGTGTCAGTAGGGCAGTGGATGGTGTCAACAGAGCAGTGGATGGTGTCAGTAGGGCAGTGGATGATATCAATAGAGCAGTGGACAGTGTCAGTAGGGCAGTGGACGGTGTCAGTAGGGCAGTGGATGGTGTCAACAGAGCAGTGGACGGTGTCAGTAGGGCAGTGGATGATATCAATAGAGCAGTGGACAGTGTCAGTAGGGCAGTGGACGGTGTCAGTAGGGCAGTGGACGGTGTCAGTAAGGCAGTGGATGATGTCAATAGAGCAGTGGACGGTGTCAGTAGGGCAGTGGATGGTGTCAATAGAGCAGTGGATGGTGTCAGTAGGGCAGTGGATGGTGTCAATAGAGCAGTGGACAGTGCCAGTAGGGCAGTGGATGGTGTCATTAGAGCAGTGGACAGTGTCAGTAGCGCAGTGGATGGTATCAATAGAGCAGTGGACAGTGTCAGTAGGGCAGTGGATGGCATCAATAGAGCAGTGGACAGTGTCAGTAGGGCAGTAGATAGTACGGTATCAATAAAGCAGTGAGCGGTGTCAGTAGGGCAGCAGACGGTGTCAGTAGGGCAGTGAATGGTATCAATAGAGCAGTGGACAGTGTCAGTAGGGCAGTGGATGGTGTCAATAGAGCAGTGGACGGTGTCAGTAGGGCAGTGGATGGTGTCAATAGAGCAGTGGACAGTGTCAGTAGGGCAGTGGTTGGTGTCAATAGAACAGTGAATAGTGTCAGTAGGGCAGTGGAGGGTATCAATAGAGCAGTGGACAGTGTCAGTAGGGCAGTGGACGGTGTCAGTAGAGCAGTAGACGGTGTCAATAGGATGTGAATGGTATCAGTAGAGCAGTGGACGGTGTCCGTAGGGCAGTGGATGGTGTCAATAGAGCAGTGGACGGTGTCAGTAGGGCAGTGGATGGAATCAATATAGCAGTGGACAGTGTCAGTAGGGCAGTGGACGGTGTCAGTAGAGCAGTAGACCGTGTCAATAGGATGTAAATGATATCAGTAGAGCAGTGGACGGTGTCAGTAGGGCAGTGGATGTTGTCAATCAGAATTTACTGCTGCAAAAGTAAATTACAGCCGATCGGTTCTAGTAAACGCCGCCCCCTCCTGTCTAGGTGTGACAGGGAGGCCACACAGGCACCCTGAAGCTACGCCAACAGTCCTGTCTAAATAATGTGCCTGGGTTGTAGTTGGGCTGAAACATGGACTCACGATTAAAAACCTGGACTGTCCAGGGGTAATCCCAGGCAGGTGGCAACCCTATGTACCAGTAACAATTCTGAGCTCACCTTTGTACAGTAATATAGAGTCAGGGAAATCACTTTATCTATGATATCAGTGCTTTTCATGTCCCTGTTCCAAGTCAGTGACACTAGGAAAGCAAGAACATTAAAGCCTTAGCCAGGAAGTCAGGGAACAGGTATTTTTAGGTGAATCGTACTTTTTTTTTTAAGATGTTTCTTTTTTCCCCACACTGCGTTCAAAACACACTGCAGTTGCAGTTTGCAGCGGGTGTTAACATTAAATTAATGACACCCCAAATGCAGGTTGTAAACGCAGTGCTTTCACCTGCACCGGATCGCATGGTACAGAACTGGTTGTTGTGCGTTTTTTAATGTAGTGCTTGCACTACTTTTAGTGTGGTCTGACGCAATTTCAGCCCATTCAAATAAATGGTCCAGAATTGCACTGCACCTGGATCGCATGTGAATTTTACAATAATGCACAGCGCGTTTCCTATTCGATTCATGGCGTGAACCAGTCCTTAAAGTGGAACTAAAGATAGCTTAAAAACTGTGAGCAGGTATTTCTTTTTTGAAGAAAAGATATGCTATGCTTTGTCTCTTTTGCAATGGCTGCTCTCAGTCTTCTTTTGAATGTACATTCGCTGCCTATTGAGCTGTGCATGCAACAAACTTGCATTGGGATGCAATGGTACAGTGGCGTAGCTACAGGGGTCTCAGGGGTTGCAATGGCAGAGTATTTCAACCTATTACATAACACACTGCTCCCTGCTTCGGGAGGGCCCGTGCGGCATAGAGAGAGGCTGTCAGATCAAACTTCCCATTGTGCATCGGCACTTGGAGCTCTGTCAGACAGTGAACACACTCAGCAAAGTAAAAGCATAGAAGGGAGAGGTGTCTTCCTGAGTGCTGTGCTCTCTGCCTCCCAGTGGGGAGGCAAATTGGCCTAAAATGTTCAAAAATTTTGATTTTTACATTTTTTGGGGGGAAATTTCATATAAAAAAATGTGAAAAATATTGCTATTTTTGCAAAATTGTCGCTATTTTTTTGTTAATAGCGCATGATCAAAAAATCGCACAGGTGATCAAATACCACCAAAAGAAAGCTCTGTTTGTGGGAAAAAAAGGACGTCAATTTCATTTGGATACAGCGTCGCATGGCCACGCAATTGTCCGTTAAAATCACGCAGTGCCGAATCGCAAAATAGGCCCTGGTCAGGAAGGGGGTACAATCTTCCGGGGCTTAAGTGGTTAACAAGAAGATGGATTACATATTCAGTGAAGGCAGGAAACCAGCAACAAGATGTTTTGCTCAGAGTTCCCCTTTAAATGTGAATAATCTTTGGTCTGTTTTGCTAAATAACTAGAGATTTTTAGAATATGTTGGCATAGATAGTCTTTTATTGTGTACATTTTGGGAAAATTGCATAACATCCAAAATCTCTATTGTACATTAAGCCACATTAAGTTCCCCAAAAAACAAGTACAGCACCCCCCTGACCCCCAGAGGCATAGCGTGGACCTCCAAAGGCAGGGAAGGCCGACATTTTGTTTTCGGACAGATCCTAGGCCAGTGAAGGGATGTGCGATCAAAGAAAATTTGGACGCCATTTGGTTTAAGTACATTTTTGGATGTTTTATTGGATAACTCCATGACTGGGAGATAGTGTATAGGGTTTAGAACATCCATGTCAAAACTAGATTAGAATAGAACTCTAGACTTACCAGTCTCTTTCGGTATTCCACAGTGTAGAATCAATAGGAGCACAGGCTGACACTGGGTATTAGGGGAACAGCTGAATTTGGATTGCCATGTGATCTTCAGTTGGTGAGACAGATCCATTCCAGTACTAGGTACCTCCAGTAGTTATCCAACTTCTCTGGTTCTCCCCCCTCAATCAGCATGTGAGGAGGTCCCTTCTAGGCTTGAGGACTAGTCAAACCTTTCCCGTACCTAAGCATTCCCACAGCCAGGCCAAGCCTGGAGGTAGACTGTACTAAGACTGAGCACATAGCAATTCTTGCACTTTCCCAGCATGCACCACAAGCCAAGAAACCCCCAGTGATTGGCTGATGAGCCACACACACGCACTCGTAACTCCAATGACTGTCCCACACTACGGCCACTACACAAAAGATGGTAGGGGCTACACAAGCTTAATGTCACTCACTTGCTTTGTGGGAAACAAAAATACATGAAACATCTAGGATAGATTTGGGGGAAGCTGAAAACTTGGGTTTTGCAAAGTTTAAAGGCATATAATTGAGGTTTAGACAAAGTATGGCACAAGATTTGACAAACAATAGTTACATCTGAATAACTTTTGGTATGATTAATGAAAGGACCTGTCTTTATATGTGTAAAGTTTGGGGGGAATTGGATAACATCTAAGTTCTTTTTTGTACGTTAAGCCACAAAAAGCTCCCCAAAAAACAAGCTTAATGTCCCTAGTATGCCTTGTAGAGTACCAATATCCATGAAACTTCTAGGACAGGTTTGGGAAGTCGAGAACTTAGGTTGTGCAAAGTTGCAAGGCAATTGATTGAGGTTTAGGCACATTATGGTATGTTAAGCTCTTTTTACATTAAGACACATGTTTGATGATTGTAAAATATAGCTTAATGTGAATAACTTTTGGTGTGATTTACCAAATGATCTGAAATTTCCAGATTATGTTGACATAGACAGAGTCTTCTATTGTGTAAAGCTTGGGGTAAATTGGTAACATCTAAGCTTTTTTTTTGTATGTTAAACCACATTAGGCTCTCCAAAAAACAAGCTTAACCACTTTACCACCGGAGGATTTTGCTGTCTTACGTCCAGGCCACTTTTTGCGATTCGGCACTGTGCGAATTTAACTGACAATTGCGCGGTCGTGCGACACCATACCCAAACGAAATTTACGTCCTTTTTTTCCCACAAACAGAGCTTTCTTTTGGTGGTATTTGATCACCTGTGCGATTTTTACTTTTTGCGCTATAAACAAAAAAAGAGCGTGAATTTTGAAAAAATAACAATATTTTTCACATTTTTTTATATGAAATTCCCCCCCAAAAAATGTAAAAATCTAAATTTTTTTTAATTTTTGGCCAATTTGTTTTCTGCTACATATGTTTGGTAAAAAAATTCACAATAAGCGTATTTTGATTGGTTTGCGCAAAAGTTATTGCGTTTACTAACAAAGGGAAAGATTTCTGTCATTTTTGGTGTTTTTTTTTAACGCGTAATGGCGGCGATCTGCGATTTTTTTTGCGGGACTGCGACATTGTGGCGGAAGGATCGGACCCTTGACTGACATTTTTGACACTTTTGGGGGTACCAGTGACATTACTGCAGTAATCAGTGCTATAAATATGCACTGTTACTGTAAAAATGACACTGGCAGGGAAGGGGTTAATTTTATTGGAGAGGGAGGGGTTAATGTATGCCTGGTGCTTACTGACGTGTGTGGGGGGGAGCTGACTGAGTGACACAAGGACAGATCCAGGGTTCAGCTACGCTGAACCCTGCAATCTGACCCTGCCTGTCACTTGGGAGATCCGCCCGCTTGTGTTTACATAAGCGGGCGGATCTCCACACTAGATCCCCGACGATCGGGGAAGAGCAGCGGCGATCGCCGCTGCTCCTCCCCTGGCCCGACTCCCTCTGTGACTGAATACAGCGGGAGCGAGCCTCCGGCGGCTCGCGCGCCGCCGAGAAAGGGGAGTGTCTGGCGACGTAGGTCTACGTCGCCAGACGATAACGAGCCACTTTGCCGCAGTAGTACTACGGTACTCAGTGGTAAAGTGGTTAAAGGCATATAATTGAGGTTTAGACAAAGTATGGCACAAGATTTGACAAACAATAGTTACATCTGAATAACTTTTGGTATGATTAATGAAAGGACCTGTCTTTAAATGTGTAAAGTTTGGGGGAAATTGGATAACATCCAAGTTCTTTTTTGTACGTTAAGCCACAAAAAGCTCCCCAAAAAACAAGCTTAATGTCCCTAGTTTACCTTGTAGGGTACCAAAATCCATGAAACTTCTAGGACAGGTTTGGGAAGTCGATAACTTAGGTTGTGCAAAGTTACAAGGCAATTGATTGAGGTTTAGGCACATTATGGTATGTTAAGCTCTTTTTACATTAAGACACATGTTTGATGATTGTAAAATATAGCTTAATGTAAATAAATTTTGGTGCGATTTACCAAATGATCTGAAATTTCCAGATTATGTTGACATAGACAGAGTCTTCTATTGTGTAAAGCTTGGGGGAAATTGGTAACATCTAAGCTTTTTTTTGTATGTTAAACCACATTAGGCTCTCCAAAAAACAAGCTTATTGTCCCTAGTTTTCTTTGTGTAGGACCAAAATGCATTAAACTTCTAGGATAGATCGGAAAAGTTAAAAACCCTGGCTGTGCAAAGTTTCAGGGCAATTTATTAAGGTTTAGGCAATGTATTACACGTTAAGCTACATTAAGCCATTGTCACATTAAATGTTTTAGGCTGTCCTGGGGATTATGGTGTGGGGTTGTTTTTCAGGGGTTGGGCTTTACCCCAGTTCCAGTGAAGGGAACGTTTAAGGCGTCAGCATACCAAGACATTTTGGACAATCTCATGCTCCAGACTTTGTGGAAACAGATTGAGGATGGCCCCTTCCTGTTCCAACATGGCTGCACACCAGTGCACAAAGCAAGGTCCATAAAGTAATGGATGAGCGAGTTTGGGGTGGAGGAACTTTACTGGCCTGCACAGTGTCCTGACCTCAACCTGATAGGTTGAGGATGAGCCAGAGTCCGTGGCCACAATGACGCGGTGCCTGGACCGACTTCTGTGACATCAGCCCACTCTTTGCTGAAAATGGGTTACAGGAGTGCAGAACAAACTGCACTCCTATGATCCATAGGAGATATACAGCCAAACAAACTTTGGCTGTACATCTCCTTTAACCACTTCTGGACTGGAAGGTTTTCCCCCTTAATGACCAGGCCATTTTTTTGCGATTCGGCACTGCGTTACTTTAACTGACAATTGCACAGTCATGTGACACTGTACTTAAACAGAATTGATGTCCTTTTTTCCCACAAATAGAGCTTTCTTTTGGTGGTATTTGATCACCTGTGTGATTTTTATTTTTTTGCGCTATAAAGAAAAAAATAGCGACAATTCTGAAAAAAAAAAAAATATATATTTTTCACTTTCTGCTATATAACATTTTCAATAAAAAAAGTTAAAAAATCAAATTTTTTCATCATTTTAGGCCAATATGTATTCTGCTACATGTTTTCCAATAAGTGTATATTGATTGGTTTACACAAAAGTTATCGCGCCTACAAACTAGGGGAAAGATTTATGTCATTTTTATTTATTTATTTACTAGTAACGGCGGCAATCAGCGATTTGTAGCGGGACTGCGACATTGCGGCGGACAGATCGGATACCTAACTGACATTTTTGACACTTTTGGTGGGACCAGTGACATTACTACAGTAATCAGTGCTAAAAATATGCACTGTTACTGTACTAATGACACTGGCAGGGAAGGGGTTAACACCAGGGGCGATCAAAGGGTTAAATGTGTCCCTAGGGGGTGCCTTTTAACTGTGTGGGGGATGGGCTTATGGAATGAATACAGGGACCTTTGTTCCTCAAGAGGAGGAACACAGGAGCCCTGTGTTCATTGCTCACAGAACAGCAGAACAGCGTCAGACCGCTTTCCTGTCTCCACGGGGAGCAATCGTGGGTGCCCGGCTGCAGTTGCGGCTGCCAGACCCGCAGATCAACTTCCCCTGTGGCGAATGGACACTTGCACCCCCACTCGAGGTCCCGCTAAGCGACGTCCAGTTACGCCGTTTCGTAGGATAGAGCCGACCTGCCGCAGTATATGTACTGCTGGTGGTCGGCAAATGGTTAAATATCAAAGGTGTATACTTGCAATTTATAAACGTGTTTAAATATTCATCCAATCCCAGAATATAACCATAAATGCACCATGTACATAATGTTCCCATGTAAAGTGCTTGAGTACAAAAAATCCTCTGTGTGTTTTTTATATCAATATCACCTTCGTGGACAGATTGATCTATAAGTAAAATAGGTCATGTAGCGCCTTGCCCTTTAATTAGGGCTGTATTTCTACCTGGCTCTCTTCAGATGTATAGAACAGCTCGCTCCACCCTGGATAGAGCTTGGAACTACTTTTACACCAGACAGCTCCTCCTTGCTCAATATCATTCAACACCTCGTTCACACAGAAAGCGTGATTTCAGCGCCCCCGGTCAGTGTGTAAAGCCCCGTACACACGCACAGATTGTTGGCCGTAAATTGTCGGCCAACGTCCGATCTGCCGATTGTAGGCTTGTTAGTATGATGCTTCCGACAACCAACTGCGAATTTTCGGGCGAAAAGAATCTGGTGTGCAGGCTATAAAATTTTTGTTGGCCAACAAAGAACGGCCGATTGTTCCTCAGTCAGTACAGATTTCGGCAGACAAAAATCAGATGAGCAAGACTGGGCATGCTCAGAGAAGAAAAAACACACAGAAAGTCAACCAGAACATGACATCACTTCTGAAGTTGGTTTTTGTTGGCCAACAAAAGTCCAGTGCAAGTCTAGAGCATATTTCAACCAACAAACAACACTGGACAAAAGACGGCCGATCGGTTGGCCAACAATCTGTGCGTGTGTACGGGGCTTTAGAGCAGGTAATTGGCCTTGGAGGCCTTGATTTAAACACAGTTATCCACATGCAGGCCAGTGAAATTGGGGTCGCCAATTTTTAACTCAGGGGTAGCCTCAGCATACCAATCCATGAATTCTGGATTCGAAGGTGTGGAGGTTAAGAAGCACAGCCTGGAAATATAGGATGTTCTACTAACCACTTAAGGACCAAGCCTTTTTCTGACATTTGTTGTTAACAAGTAAAAATCTGTATTTTTGCTAGAAAATACTTAGAACCCCCAAACATTTTATATATATATACTGTATATATATATATATATATATATATATATATATATTTTTTTTTAGCAGAGACCCTAGAGAATAAAATGGCGGTAGTTTTTCTTTTTTTTTTTATGTCACCCGATGTTTTGCGCAGCGGTTTTTCAAATGCAATGTTTGGGAAAAAAACACTTTATATTATTTAAAAAAAAAATAGATACCCAATTTTTTTTTGCATAGTATAAAAGAAGATGTTACACCAAGTAAATAGATACCTAACAAGTCATGCTTTAAAATTATGCGCGCTCATGGAATGGCGCCAAACTATTGTACCTAAAAATCTCCATAGGCAACATTTAAAAAATTCTACAGGTTACCTGTTTCGAGTTACAGAAGAGTTACAGAGGAGGTCTAGTGCTAGAATTATTGCTCTCGCTCAGACGTTAGCAGCGATACCTCACTTGTGTGGTGCGAACACTGTGTACATATGTGGGCGTGACCTACGTATGCGTTCACTACTGCGTGCGAGAAGGGGGCACATTAAAAACATTTTTAATTATTCATTTTATTACCTTTTTTAAATTTTTACACTATACCTTTAAAAACATTTTTTTTGATCACTTTTATTGCTATCGCAAGGAATGTAAACATCCTTTGCGATAACAATACAGCATGACGGGTCCTCTTTTTAGAGATATCTGGGGTCTAAAAGACCCCAAATCTCTCCTTTACCCTTAAAAGCAAAAGATAAGAAAAAAAAATTATCTTTTGTTTAAGGAAAAAACAAACAAACATGTTTGCATGGCTCGAGAACCGGAAGTGACGTTGACTTCGCTCTGGTCCTCCAAGGCATAGAGATGAGTAGTGCCTTTCTTGCCATTGCTTATCTCTATGTGAAGAAACTGCCTGCCCCAGATGGTTCCCGGAACTACCGATCAGTAACGTTAGCCTGGGAACTACCGAAAGTGATTTCACGGCGAGATCATGGGGAGCATAGAGGCAAATTTTAGTGTTCTACCCAGACCAGGTAGTATTGCAAGCAAACTATGAGCTTGTGGCCAATGTTCTATCTGCGTTTTACAAAGGATTAGAGTTCAGATCAATCTTTCATAAGCTGGTTGTCTCTAGGTCTCTGAAGCATTATATTTCCCTGACTTTACCCTTCAGAAAGGGCAATCGACTTTTTGTTATTGTTCGAGCAGTGACAGCCCATGGTACCAAAATTTTTTCAACATTGCGGGCAGCTACACTAAGGTTGCTGAGATGATGTGCAAGGCGATCAGCTAGTCTTCTTTTTTGACATTTATGGTTCACTACTGATCCTGTGGTTTGGATAGGGGTGTTCACCAATTGTTTTTATGTTGCCATGGATAGGTATCAGGAAGGGAAATTTACAGAAAGGTAAGCATACACTTTTGTGGTATATTACATTAGGAAATCTCATAAATATGTAGCACTGTCCTCGTAGGGCTTGCTGTGTGATGACTTCTCGGGCCTCCTCTGATTATCTGCAGACAGTCACTTAGGGACAGTTCACACATCCATTCTCAGTCCCAGCTCACATTTGTGCGATACGGGAACGCTGCAAATATGCAGCGTGATCCTGCATCGCATCCGCACCTCTGGCAGTTCACACTGCCATATGTGATACGCAGGGGGTGTCAATTACAAGTTAACGACACCCCAGTTGCGATCGCATATCGCAGTGCGATCTACAAGTTCACACAGAATCGGATTGCACTAGTGTGAACCACTATGCAATCCGATTCTGCTGCGGATAAAAAAAAGCCTCATGTGGGTGTTTATTGCGGATGCGGTGCAAATTAAGCCATACAAAGTGTATGGCTGAAATTCGCACCGCACATGAGATCGCATGTAATTTAGGAGCAGTGCGCTCCGAATTACATGTGATCTCCGCAATCGCACAAATGTGAACTAGCACTCACTCCCAGTTGCTCATTACTCTATAAACATCCCAGGGGTTTTGGTTTTTGGTATTTATTGTGGAACTTGGATGGGAGAAGGGAATAGTGGGATACTCCAACTTGATACAACTCTCACTTGGCCCCACCAGGTTACTTGTGGAAGCAGACACACTGCTTTAACCATACTGCCACTTGTATGGAAGGGGTTAAGTCTTCATGCTCTCTCCAGCAGCAGACTGGATGCAACTACATTATCTTCAGGACACTCTCTAGCATCCCCTTTGACTGACACCCATCCACTGACTCTTCTAGCTGAAGGGATGGCCCTCTCAGGACAGGCCCCATGAAACAGATCTGTACTCACTATATGCAGAATCAGATCCTTTCCAGTGTCTCCCTTCCAGTCAGCTCTGCAGGACCTCCAGGTTCAGCTCCTCTCTGACTCTCAGGACCTCAGGTCGACCACCTGAGGCCGTATGGCAACTTCTACAGAGGAGGGGCAGCTGCCCCCTCCCTCCGGGACCCTGCTCTCCAGCTGCAAGACCCCGAACACATGTGCTCTTGGCATTTATACAGTATCCCAGCATGCTCCAAGGCACTTTCCTCTGCCAATCACCAGGGTTGTACTAAATGCCTGGGCACTCATTTGTCAGGTTTCCTCCACTGTCCACTATGTATCCCTATTGGACCAGTGTGAAACACTTTAGACAAACTGAGCTGCAGCTGAGCACCATGAACAGACCTCACTAGCAGATCCTGCTCTCTGATAGGCAGAGAACAATATAGTTTTACCTGGCGCTCTTTCTTGTAAGCAGAAAAGATCCAAAACTATATTATCTCTCTCTCTAGCACCTACCTAGAAGGGTGCTACAAATATATAAAATAATTGCCATTTTCTGGTAGATAAAAATGTGTTTAATTGTAGCAGAATGTAATATATATTTATAGCGTACATTATGTCATCCACTTGGTTAGTTGCTCATTGTTGACACTGATATGGTAAAAATATGCTGAAAACATTCCTAAGGCAATTTATTTGGGTAATACTATCCAAATAACTACATACATGCAGTGTACAGTATACGTACTATACATATTCTATTACATTTCAAATTATCTGTTTGGAACACATATGTTGGGTGTGTGGATACCAACACAAGTGTTGGTAGATAATGTAATTCATAGCTATGAACTATAAATAGAAATGGCCAATATAAATACACAAGAGCTTACTAAATAATAATGCCTAAACCTGAGTTGGAACATTTGTCTTAGCTTGTATTAACATTTCGTAATAAGAAATTATTGAGCACTGAACTCACTTATTAACTAACTTATCAAGTACAACTGCTGCAAATACTGTAGATATTCATATATTTTTTAGCACTAAAGGGTAATACGTGTATTCTCTTGGATTTAGTTCATTAGCGATCTGCCTACATCCTTGCAAAGTGCCCTGATGATTGGTGGTGGTATAAGCTTCAGATTCAGAAATCAGTCCAAACTAAATTAAGTGTGTGCTTGCCTGCTGAGCCAGACCTCCAGATGTAGCATTAAGTGATATATTTAGCAGCAGCATTACAATTCTACTTTTTTTGTGACTGAGTAGGGTGCTTTGCCAGGGTGCGTCACCTCTGGCAAAGTACCTTACTCATGTTGAGGGCATGTGGCTGTTGAATCACGGTCAAGTGATAGTTTATGTTTTTGGGGTTGTATTCGATATGTGCAAAGAGAGATTTTATTAAAAGTAATAACAGATACGGATAAAGATAAAGAGAATATAACAATAATACTTAAAGCGGTTGTAAACCCTAAAAACCTACAAGACAAAGGCATAATGAGCTAGTATGCATCGCATACTAGCCCATTATGTGTAACTTACCTTAGAATGAAGCCCCGACACGGACCCCCGGACATCGCTGCGGGCGCTGCCATGCATCCCTTGCCGTCTCTTCCAGGTTCGGCGGCTCCGGCGCGGTTATTGGCCGGAAGAGCGCGCGGGAGTGATTTTCCAGGGAACTCCCGGCAAACAAAACTGAAGGTCCCCCCGGACCTTCAGAGCGCAAGCTCGTGCCGGTTTAGGAGATATTATTTGTACCTACAGGTAAGCCTTATTATAGGCTTACCTGTAGGTAAAAGTGTCAAAAAGCGGGATACTACCACTTTAACTAAAGATGCTGTTTCCGCCATGGGTACACCCATTATATGGCATGGTGCCATGGATCAAGACCAGACACATACCTCCTGGCAGTTCTGAGTGAGACAAAAGTCTTATCTGTTTTGGCTGTGGTAATATAGAACTTGAATGTAATGAAATGGACAACTTTAAAGAAGAAAGTGGGCTTAGCCACATCCTGGTCAGTTAACAAAAACAATCCATTGGTATAAGGGGAAGCCATGCCTATGTCCTTATATGGCCTCCTTTACCAAGATTTGGCGGTTTAGAATTCATTATTAAAAATTGTGATTTGCGAGCCAACAACAACAAAATCAAAAAATCTCTTTTTTTTTTAATTTTTTTATTTTTTCAATAATTGGCTCTCTATCAAAAATGACAATTTTTAAGAACTTTTTTTGTGTGATTAATAGTCCCTGGGGCATGACCCAGAACCCTAGGCACTTTTTAGGGGCATTTATTGGGTTTTAGGGCTTCAAAATGGTGTTTTTTGATTACCGAAGTTCGGGTCCCATTGATTTCAATGGGGTTCTGAAATCCGGGCCGAACTTTTGGGAAGTTCGGGTGTTCTGGTCCAACCGAACTTTTCAAAAGTTCAATCATCCCTATCCTTCAGGTGCCTTTTGGGAAACACCAGACGTGTTGTCATGTACCTTTTACTAAGGAGGGGCTTCCGTCTGGCCTCTCTACCATACAGGCCTGATTGGTGAGGTGCTGCATTGATGGTTGTTCATCTGGAAGGTTCTCCTTCCTCCACAGAGAAACACTGTAGCTCTGAGTGACTGGTTGCGGCCCTGACTAAGGCTCTTCTCCCCTGATCGCTCAGTTTGTCCAGTGGTCCACTCTAGGAAGAGTCCTGGTGGTTCCAAACTTCCTCTATTTATGGATGATGGAGGCCACTGTGCTCATTTGGGCCCTCAGTGCTGCAGAAATTTTTCTGTACCCTTCCCCAGATCTGTCTCGGTGGTCCACAGACAATTCCTTTGACTTCATGGCTTGATTTTTGCTCTGACATGCACTATTAACCGCTTGCCGACTGCCTAACGACGATTTACGTCGGCAGTCAGCCCCTCACAGGCAAAGCAATGTAGGTCTACATCGCTAGCCCGTGAGGCTCTGGGGAGCGAGCGCGCGCCGCTGGATGCGTGCTTCCGCTCGGTCACGGACCCACCCCCCGCGCGTGTGCCCTGGCGGACCCGATGTCTGCTGGGCACTCGCAATCGTCCGTTACACCGGGAGAAAGGCAGGCGGGTAATGTAAACACAGCTGCCTGCCATTCTCCCCGGTGTAAGAATAGTGATCATACAGTTTTCCTATGTAGGACCGTTGATCACTGTTCTTACACACACAGCCACAACCAATCACAGTTAGAAGCACGCCCCTAGGGACACACTTAACCCCTCCCTCTAAAAAAAAGTTAACCCCTTCACTGCCAGTGTCATTTTTACAGTAACAGTGCTCTGGTAACCCCAAAAGTGTCAAAAATGTCAGTCAAGGGTCCGATCTGTCCGTCGCAATGTCGCAGTCCCGCAAAAAAAACGCAGATCGCCGCCATTACGCGTTAAAAAAAAACAACAAAAATTACAAAAATCTTTCCCTTAGTTAGTAAACGCAATAACTTTTGCGCAAACCAATCAAAATACGTTTTTTGTGATTTTTTTTTACCAAACATATGTAGCATAAAACAAATTGGCCAAAAATGTTAAAAAATTTTGATTTTTTTTTTGGGGGGGGAATTTCATATAAAAAAATTTGAAAAATATTATTTTTGCAAAATTGACGCTCTTTTTTTATTTATAGTGCATGATCAAAAAATCGCACAGGTGATCAAATACCACCAAAAGAAAGCTCTGTTTGTGGGAAAAAAAGGACCTCAAATTAATTTAGGTACAGCGTCGCACGACCGCGCAATTGTCCGTTAAAATCACGCAGTGCCGAATCGCAAAATAAGCCCTGGTCAGGAAGGGGGTAAAATCTTCCGGGGCTTAAGTGGTTTACTGTGGGACCTTATATAGACAGGTCTGTGTCTTTCCAAATCAAATACAACCAACTGAACATTTACCACAGGGGGACTCCAATCAAGTTGTAGAAACATCTCAAGGATGATCAGTGGAAATAGGATGCACCTGAGCTCAACTTTGAGTGTCATGGCAAAGGCTGTGAATATTTATCTACATGTGTTTTTTTTTCGTTTTTTTTTTTCTTTTTTTTTTTTAATAAATTTGCAAAGATTTCAAACAAACTTCTTTCACATTGTCATTATGGGGTGTTTGTAGAATTTTGAGGAAAATAATGAATTTAATCCATTTTGGAATAAGGCTGTAACATAACAAAATGTGGAAAAAGTTAAGCCCTGTGAATACTTTCCAGATGTACTGTAACTAAAATGAGAAACCTAGATTCTCTCTCTAACTTGGCAATACCAAACATGTGTTATGCAATAGTTTATATACATGTGCATGCCCTACGCTTGCACTTTTTTTTTTGTTTACATTTAACTTTTATGGTATTGCAAGGAGCTAACAAGCCCCCTATGAGAGAGCATTGGGCAGGTGACAGGTACATTTTTATAGAGATATTACACTCCTAAATTCTTCCCTGTCCTTTGCCCCAGTTGACCGACCACCGTACTGTTCTAGATCAACTATTTACCCAGCTTTTATGTCAGGGCATTGTCAGCGGTGAACCAGAATTGCTCAGAGTGGAGTTAGGGGAATGGGTTTAAATTGGTTTTATATGTCAGAACCTGCGAATCACGTTATTCAGTTATGTAACTGAGATGACACTCTCATAACTTAGATATTTCGAACACTGGGTACACAAGTAATGTTGATATTGATTGTGCTCTACCAGTCCATCTCTTTTTTCTCTCTCCCAGGCCTCTGTGGGATTGTGATTACAATCATCATGTTATGTGAAAGTAAAAACACAATGGGATGTAAGAGGCACGATGGCCCTGGGGTATCGGATAGTATGACATAGACACAAAGGATGGATTCTCAAATTTAGGGACACTACGTGCTCTAAAAGGTAACATAAAAAAACTAAAAGTTGACAAGGTAGATTGCTTTCCTTGGAAGAAGACATGAACCCTTTACCACCCTTCCATCCTGCAGCTGAAATCCAGGTATCCTTACAGCACACAACAAATGAGTATGGGAAGGTGAGTGGACTTATGTAGTGCTGGAGGTTACCAGTCAAGTTTACTCGATGGTACAAATCTGAAAATGTAATGAAAAGGTGATACAACCCCTTTCTCCTGCTGATTTCATTCTTAATGAATTTGGAAAACTATATTGGTAAGTTTCCTAATTCTTTGCATTATTTTTTTCAGTGTGGTTAAATTTTAAAATTGATGTGCTCATTGTAGCTGTTTGCATTCACAATTGTTTTCTTAAAGTTATTCTGTTACATGCTAAGATGATCACTGTACAACACTTTAATACAATGCGGAAATCTACTTTAACTTTCTGCATGCACTTGGCTTTGATGAGGGCTCCTTAATGGGAAACATTTGTGGCTTCTTCTTTACAAATTTCGAACACTGACGAGATCTACATAGGGGTTGGAATCCTTTGATATGGGCCTGTGCCTGGGCATTGGAGATAATAACTGGAGATAATAACCAAGCACCCACATATCTACAATTTTACAGTTGAAATGGAAGGCAGATAGATTGAAGCTCTAGCAATAAATAATTGCGTGTCTCTTGCTTGGGACTCCTTCATAGTGAGTCAGGTTGAAAAAAGACACAAGTCCATCTGGCTCAACCAACAAAAAGAAAAAAAAACGCAGTATTGAAAACCCAACCATACAATCCCATATACACAATCCTATAACCACAGTTGATCCAGAGAAGGGTGTAAAAACCCAGCAAAGCATGATCCAATTGGCTACAACAGGGGAAAAATTCCTTCCTGATCCCCAGAGAGGCAATCGGATATTCCCTGGATCAAGTTTACCTAAAAAAAAATTGTACCCACTTACTGTATATTAAGTACACCCAGGAAAAAATCCAGACTTTTTTTAAAACAATCTAGTGAGCTACCCAGAACCACCTCTGGAGGGAGTCTATTCCACATTTTCACAGTTCTTACAGTGGAGAAACCTTTCTGTATTTGGAGACCAAATCTGTTTTCCTCTAGCCATAAAGAGTGCCCCCTTGTCCTCTGTGTTGACCTTAAAGGGAACAACTCAACACCAAGTTCACTATATGGACCTCTTATGTATTTATACATGTTGATCATATCCCCCCTTAATCTCCTCTTCTCAAGAGAGAATAAATTCAGTTCCTCTAATCTTTTCTCATAGCTGAGCTCCTCCATGCCTCTTATCAGTTTGGTTGCCCTTCTTTGCACTTTTTCCAGTTCCCTGATATCCTTTTTAAGAACTGGGGCCCAAAACTGAACTGCATATTCCAGATGAGGTCTTACTAATGATCTGTACAGGGGCAAAATGATATCTCTCTCTCTGGAGTCCATGCCTCTTTTAATACAAGGACTGTGCTTGCTTTGGAAACCGCAGCTTGGCATTGCATTCTATTATTCTTCAGATTTTTGCAATTTGTTGCGGTGAGTTACCACGCCAAGCGTGTTAATATGCAGTATTTTGATGATTAATGTACATTATCCTAAGGCAGGCCATTCATCTTGAAAGGCAGCGTTTGATAAAACCCAAAATGCAGTATTTTTTGTGGTATTTGTGGCACTGTGGTGCACATTAGCGTGGGTCTATTGGCAGCTGTCCGTGTGTGCCTGGGGTCCATTCTAAAATATTGGCACTTCCACACACCTCAAAGTGCCACGTATTTTACCACAATGCAAAGTCTTATTATTAATGTCTCATCAGTAAGTGTCAGTTGTGACCTTTTAAGATTCATAATGATTCTGTTAACAAAAAAAAAGATTCATAATGCAGTTTTGGTCTGCTTAGATCTTTGAAGAGTTTGAATGATGACTAGGTGGATTAAATAAAAGTAATTACTATATTTTTTTCTACACAGCTTAGCAATGAAAGGGTCCAATGAAAGACTTACCCAAACCAAACCCAACCATCTGTTTGTCATTCTCCTAATTTACAAAACACATTCTATATCATTATTTGATGATACATTCACCCTTTCAAAAGAGATTCACCACTTTATTCTTATTTTTATGTTTGAATAATGAGCAGATAGATTAAATAAAGGTAATTATTATATTTATTTAGTTTAACTATTTAATTACATAACTTAGCAATGAAAAGGCCCAATGAAATATTTAGCCTTGTAATGAAATCCCTCCAAGCAAAACTATTAGGACTTCATTGGTACCACACTAAATACACTTATACATAAAAATATCCAAAATCTTATTTAATCAGCTAAAATCAAACATTAAGAGAACGTCCATTGCACATGTTGTTGACATTACACATCTTTTATACATGGAATCACCTATGATGTACTTGTACATAGATATTTTCAACCATTGGTTGCAATCAACATGAAGATAGATGGGGTCTCCACATTGCATTCAACGCGTTTCACAGGTCAACACCTGCTTCTTCAGGAAAAGACACAAGTTTTTTTCTTATCTGTAACATAAATAGATGTACTCGCCAGTGTCATACAATGGTTGTATTGGTGTCCATTAGACCCCAATCTTTGTTTTGAGGTGCCTCCTTCTCCTCTTTGTTGGTTAAGGCTTAACATCTGGATCTATCTACCTAGGAGTGTGTCTTCCCTGTTTTGGTTTTAACATCTGCACATGTTGCTGCTATTTTAGATAGGCTGTGTATCTTTTAGGATAGAGGTGCCTTTGCAGTCATTGTATAATATTGGAAAGTACAATCTATCTATTAATGTTACCGATAAGGATAAAACTTAAAAACTTGTATCTTTTCCCAAAGAAGTAGGTGTTGACCTTTAAATGTGTTGAATGCCAATGTAGAAACCCCCCCCCCCCATCTGTCATTCTGTCAATTGCAACCATTGGTTAAAAATATCTTTGTACATCATGGGTGATTTTCATGTTTAAGAGATGTGTATTGTCAACAACACGTGCAATAGACATTATTTTAATGTTCGATTTTAACTGATTGAATAACATTTTGGATATTTTGATATATAAGCGTATTTAGTGTGGTACCATTAAAGTCCTAATAGTTTTGCTTAGAGGGATTTCATTACAATGCTCAATATTGGAGTATGTGGTACCTAATGAAAAAAATATGTAAAATATGCCATTATTCCTCCTTTTCTTCTTTTTTGCTCAGTGAATGGTTTACCCAAGATTCCACCATGTGCATTCTCCTTATTTACAAAACACATTCTACATCATTATTTGTTGACACATCCACCCTTTCAAAAAAGATTCACTACTTTCCAGATTAATTCTTATTTTTATGTTGGAATAACGACCAGGTGGCAAAAAAAAATTATATTTATTCAGTTTTATTATTTAATTATACAAATTAACAATAAAGGGGTCCAATGAAGGATTTACCCAAGATTCATTAAGCCATTTTCCCTTTTTATAAAACATATTGTACATCATTATTTTTTGACATGTCCACCCTTGTAAAAAAAAAAAAGACTCACCAATTTCCAGATGTCTTCTTATTGTTCATCTATGTTAAATTTCAATACTTTTATTACATTTCGTACAAAGATTTTCCTATTATAAGTCATCCACATCGATTTTCTTTTTTATGGAGCCCTGTATTGCTCTTTTGTCTACATCCACATTTGCTGCAGATTTGCATAATTTGTCCCTGATTGGTAACCTGTAATATGTTTTGATATACGATTAAAAATAATTCACATCAGCTTAGTGTAGCTAAAGAAGTTTTTTTTTTTTGATAGATTGGGAAGGGTTATTTATCTCGGTGCCCATTATCAGTGCAACTGAAGGTGAGGGAAATTCTAATAATCTGAGTTGTCACCGGGGAAGGAATAAAGGGGAAATCTTCCAAAGGCAACACTTGTTCAAAAGTCAGCACATCTCACTTCCTGTTGTGTCTTGAAGACGTGAAATAAAGGAAAACCTCTCCAATTGGGTGCAGACAGAAAGAAAAAAAACTGGACAGGGGTTTAAATAATTCCAAACAGAACAAGTTTTTGCTTTAGCCTCAGTTCACAAATATGCGATGTGGGGAACGCAGCAAATCCTGTGTGTTTTCCCGCACCGCATTGGAATAGCACGGCATTCATGTAATCTGCTGTGGGTGTCAATGTTAAATTAACAACGCCCCAAAACAACTCGCAAAACGCAGTGCGATTGCCCGAATCAGATTACATGGGTGTGGATCCAGTTCTGGTGCAGCAACAAAAAAAGAAATTCAACCATTTTGGTGCGGATGCGGTGCATTGCATGTGATTTGCACACGAATCACATGCGATGTGCCACATTGTGGCATCGTGAACATTGGCTTAGATGTACTTAAAATATTGTGAGATAAACAGTGGGGTCGATTTACTAAAACTGGAGAGTGCAAAATCTCGTGCAGCTCTGAATAGAAACCAATCAGCTTCCAGGTTTTTTTTGTCAAAGCCTTATTGAACAAGCTGAAGTTTGAGGTTGATTGGCTGCAATGCACAGCCGCACTAGATTGTGCACTCTCCAGTTTTAGTAAATCAACTCCAGTGTGTTAATTCTTACCATCATGCAAAATAACTTTTTTTTTTACGTTTTTCTACTTGGATGCAGACACCAGGATTTGGAATAGACTGATTCAGGAAGACATTTATTCTATTTAAGGCTGGTGATACTTTCTGTAAAGCTATCTCGAATCTGAGAGATCTCAATATACAATTCCAAATTTCAAGTGATGTCAAGAATGATGTGTCAGTAAGTATACCTAATATTACTGTTTCCTAAATTACATTTTCATTATTTGCAGAGTCTTGCAGAATCCTAAAACTGCGTTCTGGACATATTAATAGCTACAAATGATATGTGCCCTCTTTATGTGCACCAAAGGCCTTTGCAAAGCCAGATAATATGCTTAACCATTTGCCGCCCGTAGGACATCCATGAACATCCTTGGGTTGCAGTGGTTGTACTGGGATGATGCCTGCACCTGCAGGCATCATCCCGGTATGAAAAATTTCAGCCGGCGATTCCCTTTCCTGTAGAAGTGATTAGAGTGGCTGAATAACCTCTCGATCACTTCTGTGGGTGGCTGAAGGGGGTCCCAACCTCCTCCCGCCACCATCTCTTCCGTCTGATTGCAGAGCCCAAGAACTATGCGGGTGGCGGCGACGGCTGCACAGAACAGAGAGAGAAGAACTGACATTGTTCCTCTCTCTCTCTGTGACCCAGGAAACAGTATGTCGTCACTTCTGGTTCCGCCTCTTTGTTTACCTGGCCGTTAGAGGCCAGGAAAGCAGCCGATCAGACCGATCTGTATCTGATTGGCTGCATTGGAGGCCAGAGAAAAGATTTGGGGTCTAATTGACCCCAGATCTCTCCATAAAGAGGACCTGTCAGGGCTCATGCTGTCACAAGGGATGTTGTTCATTCCTTATGATAACAATAAAGTTAATTAAAAAAAAAGTGTAAAAAAATGTTTTGTATAAAATAAATAATAATAATAAAAATGTTTTTAAGGCCCCTCTGTCCCCCTGCGCTTACGCGTAAATGGGAATACATACGTGACTCCCGCATATGTAAACGGTGATCACACCATAAGGGTGGTATTGTCACGAGCATCAGAGTGAGAGAAATAATTATAGCACCAGACCTCCTGTGTATCTCTAAGCAGGTAACCTGTAAAGGCTTTTGAAGTGTCGCCCATGGAAAATTTTTAAGCAATGTAGCTTGCTGCCATTCCACAGGCAGACGCAATTAGGGCGTAACATAGGTATCTATTTACTCAGTGTAACATCATCTTTTATATTTTACAAAAAGAAAAGAAAATAGTATTTATAGTGTGTTTGTGCACAATAAATGTAATTAAAGTGTATTTTATGTAAAAAAAAATTGTGTTTAAAAAATGTCTGCGCAAATACCGTGTGACATAAAAAATTGCAACGCCTATCATTTTATTCCATAGGGCCTCCGCTAAAAAATGTATTTATAATGTTTTGGGGTTATAAGTCATTTCCTAGCAAAAAAAAGTAAATTTTTTCATGTAGGAACGAAGTGTCAGAATTGGCCCGGATGCAAAGTGGTTAAAAATTAGTAATGACATATTCACTCTGCTGCATATAGCCTGTGCTGAGAGCAGAGCGTTGGGTGGAACCCAGGAGGCTCCTCCCACTACTGTCTGCCTGCAAAAAAAGACAGGAGGGAACAGAGACAAGACCAGTTCCCCTGCACAAGGAGAGAAAGCAGCAGTGACCGGTCTTTATTACAGGAAGCTCCTGCATAGAGTCAAAGTAATAGAAACACTGGATTACTGCACAGATCTGGAAGAAATACACAAAGCACACCAAGATTCAAGCAAGAATACAAAAGAAAAAAAAAATAGAAAGTGTTAAACAATTTTCAATAAAATAAATAAATACAAAACAATGAAAACAATAATTTTTGACAATCCAGTATAAGCTTAATTGAAAAATATTATTTGATGTTGTGAGTGCTACCTATCTACTGTCTATTTCTGAACTTCCTGGATTCCCTGCATGCTTTGCAGCATCTCCTTAATTTCTAAGGACTACATATCCCATGGTACCTTGAAGTCTGCAAGCAGTGATTCCTGTACTGACTCCGCTTCCTGAAACTCCTCCTCTCAGCACCTCTGTAGTTCAGAAAGCACGCTCTGTGAAATGTGTGACACAGCAGTGCCTACTCACAGGGCATAGTGACTACGTGTCACAGAATTCAAGGAATTAAATGTGCGGGGATCTTCACAAAATGAGTTTACAAACTTCAAGATGGTTCAGATTAATAAAAGTAGGCTAGATTGAAATATAATGTGCAAATGGATATATGATTTTACATTATGTCCACAGATAGCATATGTTTTAAAAGATCATGTTGACGTTTTGTTAACCACTTGCTGAGCCGGCCTTTTCTGGAACAGTATTTTTTGCTAGAAAATTACTTTGAACCCCCACACATTAGTATTTTTTATTTTTTTTGCAGAGATCCTAAAATGATGATTGTTGCAATATTTTATGTCACAGAGTATTTGCACAGCAGTCTTTCAAACGCAATTTTTTGGGGATAAATACACTTTAATGAATTTTAATGCGAAAAACACAATAGATAACCCAATTGTTTTTGTAAAATATAAAAGATGGTGCTACACCGAGTAAAAAACTATGTAAAAAAGGATGGGGGCTATAGAACAGCTCCGTAGGAACGGCTGCATTAAGGGATGCTCACACCAACTATGTTAATTTGAAAAAATCTTTATTGTAGAGCAAAAAAGACACAGTGTCTAAAATGCCCCCTGTGGGGGAACAGTGTACAAAATATAAAGGTATCAATGGTGAAAATATACAACAAACATGACAATCAACATAAAACAATGACTCACACACACCAAGCCGGCCATACATACACTCCGGAGGTACTGATCAACAGAATAACATACAGGCTGCATACGTTCCTATACGGAATCTATGGATGCTGCTCTGTTATGAGTCTGTTGGTCGGCATGCCACAATGGAAAAAATTGCACCACAAAGTGGAAACTTAGTCACTTGAACTGGATTTGACATTACGGTGTGGTACACATATTGCATATAATATATGCCTAATTGGTCAGCAAGCTACTGATAAACCAAGTCCCTGGATAAGGTTGGAATTCAGAAGTTCAAAATTCAAAAAGGGATGAAAAAATAGGAAAAACCAGTAATTTTCATTCAAAAACAATATGTGTCATTCTTGAACTCATATAGATTATGATGATATTTTTTGGGACTCTGCTGCTTCAATTGAAGTCCTCAAAAACTGGAATGCAGTTGGAGGAATGTCTGTGTGTCATTGCTGACGAGCTGGATATAATTTCAGTGCATTTAAACTGAATAGTAATAAATGACTCCTAGTGGGTGACAAAGGAAGTTCACTTTGATTATAAGGGTAACAGGATCAGGCCAACATGATCACCTTGCCACAATGAAAGTCTCTCCTTATTAAGAACCAAATACGGGAGCTAGGGGAGAGACGCAGTATTGTTTGTTAACTGCGCAGGCTCACACCACTTCAAGGCTATGTCTGGTATGATAACATAGTAATAGACATTTAGTCGACCACAGAAATATGGGCATCAACTAGTTATTTAACCCAGACCTGCCGGTGTTCACTGCCCTTTCTCTATCCCCCTTTTTGTTCCAAATCAACTGTGGCTCACCGTAAGTTCTCCAGGCTGAAAAGAGCTGCTCAAAGACGGGAGACCGCTGTGACCCCTCCGTGGGTGAAGTGAACATGAAGGCCCAAAGTTTTCGTTCCGCTATCAGCGTTCCACGAGGAGGCAGCATGTACCATACGTCGCGGACTTATTACGCCATTCACAGGAGCTGGAACGCATCAGTGGCACTTCCGGGTGTTGTGCGGCCGGCGTGTGACGTCAACGCGTTTCGCGTGCGTGACGCACGCTTCTTCAGGACGTCATTGGTTAGTACGGAAGATCAATATAAAGGGGGTAGCCTGATTGGTAAGTGCAGACAGGTGACAGCACAACAGACATTCCTCAATACTGCTTCCTATGTAATTAAAAGACCGGATGGTGTAGCACCATCTTGTGGTTAAAAACAGGTAATGCTAATTATTTCATATTAACTGGCTAGTATTGTTGTGGCTCGGGGACTTAATTTAGCATAAATGTTTAGGCAGGGTCAACAAAGGTATAGCGATATGGTGGGATTACTTTAAGCCAATTAAGTCACTTAATGCAAATTTTGCTGCTGTAATTAGGCTTCATTTACTGAATAACACCGCGACTATTCCCAAGATTGACTCAAACGGATATGCTAAAAAGTACTTGAAATTAAAAATGTCTTCATAAGGAATTTGAAACGAAGTTCAGGTCAAAAACACAGGCTGGCATTTTTAGCATATACAAGAAGATGTTTTAACCATCTCATTTAGGTTGATTTATAGAAGGTAACTATATAGGTGGAATTCATTCATGAATTTATAGAGGGAAGAAAATAATTAATGATGCTATAATAAGCATCATCAAATACTATTGTAAGGACCTACAGGACTATTTTCATAGATAAAGGGAATTAGTGCCAATAATGGTATGATAAGCAAAATGGACCAGGGCATTAATAACCTAGTAACTCAATAAAGAGAAAGGGGAAGGGCCCGCATAAAGTTAGAAATATAATACATACTTCAACTTGTTTCACGGGCAACAAGAATGATGTCACGTGAAAAAGTTAGTAATCAAGTGGTCATGTTCCCTATTTTATCTATGCCATATTAGGGCTCTATTCTCCCATAGTTGGATTTTCCCAAGCTGATCTTTCCACCTATCGGGTTCCTAATTCCCTAAACAAGCCTAGTCCACCTATCCTTCAACAATACCTGGATGTTATGGTTCCAGAAAGATACGAAGACTCATTTCTGTGTTTAGGCCTAGGGGTACCAAAGTCTGGAGTCTAAATATCCAGGCCTTCTCCTCTTTTAACAGGACTTTATCAAAGTCTCCTCTCCTAGAAGATATCTTAAGAGCCCAGAAGCCTATTACTTTCAGACCTGAAGGGTCACTATTATGCTTCTCGGCAAAGTGTGTGCCGATGGGAGTATCTTCCTTGAGTCGCACACTTTTGAGGTGTTCTCCTATTCTAATGCGTAGTTGCCTTTTGGTCTTTCCTACGTACATTTTGTGGCATGGGCACGTGATGATATACAGTACCCTGGAGGTGGAACAGTTTATAAAGGACTCAATGCCATAGATGACCTTGGCTGTAGAATCAGTGTAGACCTGTGTTTTAGTTACATGGCCACAGATCTGACAGTGACCACATGGGTACATCCCCTTTAAGGGTTTCAATTCGGTAAGCCAGTTGGTTTTAGGGGTACGTGTGAACTCGGAGCGCACCAGGTGGTCATTTAGATTTGTGGCCCTTTTGGCCGTCAGAAGTGGTCGCGGACCCACTATATTTTTCAGTTGTTCATTTTTCTGCAATATATGCCAATGTGATTGAAGTATTTGTTTCACTTTATCCCAATGACACCCGTATTTGGTGATCAAACGCGGCAAATTAGGATTTTCCGACTTTGGTTTTTTTTGGGTCAGTAAACTATCTCTATCCTTGACTGCAGCTTTTTTCCTAGCTCTCCTGATCACTCGGTGTGAATATCCTCGCTCACGGAACCTTGCATATAGCTCTTTAGATTCACGGATATAATCTTCATTGAGTGAACAATTACGTTTAATACGAGTAAATTGTCCCACTGGGATCCCCATTTTTTGGCTGGCTGGATGGTGACTGTCAGCCCTAAGAAGGGTATTGGCAGCCGTTGGTTTTCGATATGTGGTGGTGACTAGTTTACCTTCCCTGAGCTCAACCTTTAGGTCGAGGAAGGAGATAGTTCTCCTGTCCGCAATATGGGTCAATCGAATATTGCGTGAATTGGCATTGAGTTCTGACATAAACTGCTCCAGCTGGAGTGGTGTACCATTCCAAATCATGAGCACATCGTCTATGTACCTCAGCCAGGTAAGGGCATGGCTGAGGTACATAGACGAGGTGTACACCACTTCCTCCTCCCACATTCCTAAATGTAGGCAGGCGTAGGAAGGGGCCCATGGGGCTCCCATGGCCGTGCCTCTAATTTGTTGGTAAAAGTGGTTGGAGAACTGGAAGACATTGTTCAGTAACGAATATTCAAGTAATTCCAGAAGGAATTCATTCTGTGAACCTTTTAGGGGAAATTGTTGTTCCAAAAAGTGATAGACTGAGAGTAAGCCCCAGGGGTGGGGGATAGAGGTGTAAAGAGACTCCACATCAATACCTACAAGTAGGATGTCCGTGGCAAACTCAAGGTCCTTGATCTTGCCCAAGACGTCCCCCGTATCTCTCACATACGAGGGAAGGTCCAGGACAAGATCCTTGATCAGTGAGTCGAGATATTTACCAATCCTATCCAGTGGACCCCCACAGGCAGACACAATGGGTCTGCCCGGGGGGTCCACTGGATTTTTGTGTATTTTTGGTATGATATAAAATGTGGGTATGTTATACTCCTCCACCTGCAGATATTTTTTCTCCCTCGTGCTAATCAATCCTGCTTCATGGGCAAACCCTAGTTTTTCATTAATACCACGTACCAATTCTGGTAGTGGATTAGAAGGAAGTTTTTTATAGGTGGCTTTGTCCGATAGAAGACGTAGAGCTTCTTTTTCATAGTTATCAACTGTAAGCAACACAACATTTCCCCCTTTGTCACTTTTCTTGATAATCAAATCACTTGCTTCTTTAAGGTCGCGTAAAGCTTTTCTTTCATCGCGTGTTAGGTTATCGGAGGAGAGTGAGTCCCAGTCAACTAATTTAAGGTCTTCTTCCACAAGTATTAAGAAAGAGTTTAGCCACTTGTTAGTACAAAATTTAGGCATAGTGGTGGAACGTATACTGATGTTGCTCTTTCTCAGCTTGTCAACATCTTGAGGGACCTCATCCTCCTCCGAGAACTCACCCGCTTCATCCAGAAGTGACTCTAAGGCTGACAGGGCTTCCTCTTCTTTTGCATTTGATTGTAATTTATGTGGAGTGACAGCACTACCCTCATGCACTAGTCTGTAATAGACCTTTCTGAGGTAAAGACACAAGTCTTTATATACCTCGAAGTGATCCATGCATGAGGTTGGAGAGAAAGAAAGGCCCTTAGTGAGGACGGAGATATGGAATTCATTTAGTACAAAATTGGACAAGTTAATAATTTTTGAGTCAGGGGGACTGGCAGTTGGAGGAAGGAAAACCTCTTCCTGATTGATAGACTGATTGGAACTACTCGTTATCGTCGGTTCCGTGGTCTGGTTCGTTGTTCCCAGACATTCCCTTGGTCTCCTGGTTTGTCTCTTTCTTTTTCTTTGCCTCCTTTGCCTTTTTTGGGGCCCTTCTTCAAGATTCCTTTGGGAGTGGTAGGCGGAGTGAGATCCTCCGCCATACCTTCCCTTAAAAAAGTGACCGATCGATCATCATCATCACTTCCTGAGGGCATGGATTCATAGCTAGAGTTATTCCTATAGCTCCCTCCTCTTCTTCTTGACCTATTCCGTCTGTTTTTGGAAGCTAGGTCAAAGATTTCCCCCCGGGCCCAATCGTCCAAATCTCGTTGGAATTTGGACTGCTTAACACTTTTTAGATTTTTTTGGGTTCTCTCTATTTCTTTTTTGAGATTATCATTTAACTTCTGGAATTCTTCCAATTCTTTATGTGGTTCTAATTTATCTAATATATTTTTCGTTTCTTCCTGAAATTCTTCCAATTGTATTTTTTCTTCCTCCACTATTAACGCCATGACCCTAATACCATGGGCAATGCATTCTGCTTTCCACTTATCCAGAAAACGTTCTGTATGTAAGTGCCTAGCTGGAATGACTCTTTCTCGTAAACCTCTTGGTATAATACCTTGTGTTATGTACGATTCCAAGGACAATACATCCCATTTTCTGTTGAGGGACCTAACAAGTAACTTCTTGTGGTCCCTGAACAGATTTTTTAAATCCCCATAGGGTTCCGTATCTTTGGTAGTGTCAAAGGTAGCCCTGATTTCCGCATCTAGGGATTCTCCTAGCATAAATGCCATACTTTAAGTTATTCAAAGCTGGAACTGGACTATGATACTGCTCAACGATCAATGAAAAATTTTTTTTAATATATGTCACCACTATTGCCTGCCCCAGAGCCACACCAAATAATCTACATATAACCAGAGATACTAAGAAAAGCATTAACCAAGAAAGCCATGCATGGTCAATTATCACCAAAATGAACTCAAAGTCATACATCTACATTTCATGAAAAAATGACAGTGTGTCAAATTTGCTCTATCAATCTAGACGGTATCTCAAAAGGGCAGGTGTATAGAAAGAAGATCCTTAATAGATCAAAATGCGATTGAAAATACATAGAGAATATACACCGGGCCTAGAGACTATGGTGTCTGTGTATGCTTGACACACTCCGTCTGGAGACTCATCAGTATATCAGACAGCCTCTACTAGATCATGGGGAGCCACCGCAGCCAGATAGCAGTAACAATGTAAAAAAGGATGGGGGCTATAGAACAGCTCCGTAGGAACGGCTGCATTAAGGGATGCTCACGCCAACTATGTTAATTTGAAAAAATCTTTATTGTAGAGCAAAAAAGACACAGTGTCTAAAATGCCCCCTGTGGGGGAACAGTGTACAAAATATAAAGGTATCAATGGTGAAAATATACAACAAACATGACAATCAACATAAAACAATGACTCACACACACCAAGCCGGCCATACATACACTCCGGAGGTACTGATCAACAGAATAACATACAGGCTGCATACGTTCCTATACGGAATCTATGGATGCTGCTCTGTTATGAGTCTGTTGGTCGGCATGCCACAATGGAAAAAATTGCACCACAAAGTGGAAACTTAGTCACTTGAACTGGATTTGACATTACGGTGTGGTACACATATTGCATATAATATATGCCTAATTGGTCAGCAAGCTACTGATAAACCAAGTCCCTGGATAAGGTTGGAATTCAGAAGTTCAAAATTCAAAAAGGGATGAAAAAATAGGAAAAACCAGTAATTTTCATTCAAAAACAATATGTGTCATTCTTGAACTCATATAGATTATGATGATATTTTTTGGGACTCTGCTGCTTCAATTGAAGTCCTCAAAAACTGGAATGCAGTTGGAGGAATGTCTGTGTGTCATTGCTGACGAGCTGGATATAATTTCAGTGCATTTAAACTGAATAGTAATAAATGACTCCTAGTGGGTGACAAAGGAAGTTCACTTTGATTATAAGGGTAACAGGATCAGGCCAACATGATCACCTTGCCACAATGAAAGTCTCTCCTTATTAAGAACCAAATACGGGAGCTAGGGGAGAGACGCAGTATTGTTTGTTAACTGCGCAGGCTCACACCACTTCAAGGCTATGTCTGGTATGATAACATAGTAATAGACATTTAGTCGACCACAGAAATATGGGCATCAACTAGTTATTTAACCCAGACCTGCCGGTGTTCACTGCCCTTTCTCTATCCCCCTTTTTGTTCCAAATCAACTGTGGCTCACCGTAAGTTCTCCAGGCTGAAAAGAGCTGCTCAAAGACGGGAGACCGCTGTGACCCCTCCGTGGGTGAAGTGAACACGAAGGCCCAAAGTTTTCGTGAATCTAAAGAGCTATATGCAAGGTTCCGTGAGCGAGGATATTCACACCGAGTGATCAGGAGAGCTAGGAAAAAAGCTGCAGTCAAGGATAGAGATAGTTTACTGACCCAAAAAAAGCCAAAGTCGGAAAATCCTAATTTGCCGCGTTTGATCACCAAATACGGGTGTCATTGGGATAAAGTGAAACAAATACTTCAATCACATTGGCATATATTGCAGAAAAATGAACAACTGAAAAATATAGTGGGTCCGCGACCACTTCTGACGGCCAAAAGGGCCACAAATCTCAATGACCACCTGGTGCGCTCCGAGTTCACACGTACCCCTAAAACCAACTGGCTTACCGAATTGAAACCCTTAAAGGGGATGTACCCATGTGGTCACTGTCAGATCTGTGGCCATGTAACTAAAACACAGGTCTACACTGATTCTACAGCCAAGGTCATCTATGGCATTGAGTCCTTTATAAACTGTTCCACCTCCAGGGTACTGTATATCATCACGTGCCCATGCCACAAAATGTACGTAGGAAAGACCAAAAGGCAACTACGCATTAGAATAGGAGAACACCTCAAAAGTGTGCGACTCAAGGAAGATACTCCCATCGGCACACACTTTGCCGAGAAGCATAATAGTGACCCTTCAGGTCTGAAAGTAATAGGCTTCTGGGCTCTTAAGATATCTTCTAGGAGAGGAGACTTTGATAAAGTCCTGTTAAAAGAGGAGAAGGCCTGGATATTTAGACTCCAGACTTTGGTACCCCTAGGCCTAAACACAGAAATGAGTCTTCGTATCTTTCTGGAACCATAACATCCAGGTATTGTTGAAGGATAGGTGGACTAGGCTTGTTTAGGGAATTAGGAACCCGATAGGTGGAAAGATCAGCTTGGGAAAATCCAACTATGGGAGAATAGAGCCCTAATATGGCATAGATAAAATAGGGAACATGACCACTTGATTACGAACTTTTTCACGTGACATCATTCTTGTTGCCCGTGAAACAAGTTGAAGTATGTATTATATTTCTAACTTTATGCGGGCCCTTCCCCTTTCTCTTTATTGAGTTACTAGGTTATTAATGCCCTGGTCCATTTTGCTTATCATACCATTATTGGCACTAATTCCCTTTATCTATGAAAATAGTCCTGTAGGTCCTTACAATAGTATTTGATGATGCTTATTATAGCATCATTAATTATTTTCTTCCCTCTATAAATTCATGAATGAATTCCACCTATATAGTTACCTTCTATAAATCAACCTAAATGAGATGGTTAAAACATCTTCTTGTATATGCTAAAAATGCCAGCCTGTGTTTTTGACCTGAACTTCGTTTCAAATTCCTTATGAAGACATTTTTAATTTCAAGTACTTTTTAGCATATCCGTTTGAGTCAATCTTGGGAATAGTCGCGGTGTTATTCAGTAAATGAAGAAGCCTAATTACAGCAGCAAAATTTGCATTAAGTGACTTAATTGGCTTAAAGTAATCCCACCATATCGCTATACCTTTGTTGACCCTGCCTAAACATTTATGCTAAATTAAGTCCCCGAGCCACAACAATACTAGCCAGTTAATATGAAATAATTAGCATTACCTGTTTTTAACCACAAGATGGTGCTACACCATCCGGTCTTTTAATTACATAGGAAGCAGTATTGAGGAATGTCTGTTGTGCTGTCACCTGTCTGCACTTACCAATCAGGCTACCCCCTTTATATTGATCTTCCGTACTAACCAATGACGTCCTGAAGAAGCGTGCGTCACGCACGCGAAACGCGTTGACGTCACACGCCGGCCGCACAACACCCGGAAGTGCCACTGATGCGTTCCAGCTCCTGTGAATGGCGTAATAAGTCCGCGACGTATGGTACATGCTGCCTCCTCGTGGAACGCTGATAGCGGAACGAAAACTTTGGGCCTTCATGTTCACTTCACCCACGGAGGGGTCACAGCGGTCTCCCGTCTTTGAGCAGCTCTTTTCAGCCTGGAGAACTTACGGTGAGCCACAGTTGATTTGGAACAAAAAGGGGGATAGAGAAAGGGCAGTGAACACCGGCAGGTCTGGGTTAAATAACTAGTTGATGCCCATATTTCTGTGGTCGACTAAATGTCTATTACTATGTTATCATACCAGACATAGCCTTGAAGTGGTGTGAGCCTGCGCAGTTAACAAACAATACTGCGTCTCTCCCCTAGCTCCCGTATTTGGTTCTTAATAAGGAGAGACTTTCATTGTGGCAAGGTGATCATGTTGGCCTGATCCTGTTACCCTTATAATCAAAGTGAACTTCCTTTGTCACCCACTAGGAGTCATTTATTACTATTCAGTTTAAATGCACTGAAATTATATCCAGCTCGTCAGCAATGACACACAGACATTCCTCCAACTGCATTCCAGTTTTTGAGGACTTCAATTGAAGCAGCAGAGTCCCAAAAAATATCATCATAATCTATATGAGTTCAAGAATGACACATATTGTTTTTGAATGAAAATTACTGGTTTTTCCTATTTTTTCATCCCTTTTTGAATTTTGAACTTCTGAATTCCAACCTTATCCAGGGACTTGGTTTATCAGTAGCTTGCTGACCAATTAGGCATATATTATATGCAATATGTGTACCACACCGTAATGTCAAATCCAGTTCAAGTGACTAAGTTTCCACTTTGTGGTGCAATTTTTTCCATTGTGGCATGCCGACCAACAGACTCATAACAGAGCAGCATCCATAGATTCCGTATAGGAACGTATGCAGCCTGTATGTTATTCTGTTGATCAGTACCTCCGGAGTGTATGTATGGCCGGCTTGGTGTGTGTGAGTCATTGTTTTATGTTGATTGTCATGTTTGTTGTATATTTTCACCATTGATACCTTTATATTTTGTACACTGTTCCCCCACAGGGGGCATTTTAGACACTGTGTCTTTTTTGCTCTACAATAAAGATTTTTTCAAATTAACATAGTTGGTGTGAGCATCCCTTAATGCAGCCGTTCCCACGGAGCTGTTCTATAGCCCCCATCCTTTTTTACATTGTTACTGCTATCTGGCTGCGGTGGCTCCCCATGATCTAGTAGAGGCTGTCTGATATACTGATGAGTCTCCAGACGGAGTGCGTCAAGCATACACAGACACCATAGTCTCTAGGCCCGGTGTATATTCTCTATGTATTTTCAACCGAGTAAAAAACTACCTAACATGTTTTAAAATTGCGCATGCTCATGAATTGGCGACAAACTACGGTATTTAAAAATCTTCATAGACGACATTTACATTTTTTTTTACAGGTTTCCTGCTTAGAGTTATGGGTTGTAGGGCTAGAATTATTGCTCTCGTTTTATTGTTTGAGGGGATACCTCACATGTGTGGTTTGAACATCGTTTACATATGGGGGGGAACCTCTGGGTGAATCTAAGATGGAAAAGGACCTGGGGGTAGTAATGGACAACAGGCTTGGCAGTGACATGCAATGCCAAGCCGCTAGAAGCAAAGAAATCCGAAATACTGGCATGTATAAAAAAGGGGATTCACTCCAGAAATAAAGAGATTATTCTGCCACTTTACAAGACTCTGATCTGGCCACATCTGGAGTATTCTGTCCAGTTCTGGGCACTGGTCCTCAGGAAGGATGGGCTGGAACTGGAGTAAGTCCAGAGAAGGGCAACAAAAATAATTAGGGGAATGGAGGATCTCACCTATGAGGAAAGACTACAAGCATTGAACTTTTTCTCTCTGGAGAAGAGACGCTTGAGAGGGGATATGATATCAATGTACAAATACTGTACTGGTGATGACCCTAGCATAAGGAACAAACTTTTCAGAGAAAACTCTCTGGCCACTCACTAAAACTAGAGGAAAAACGGTTTAACCTTAAAATACGTAAGGGGTTCTTTACTGTCAAAGCAGTAAGGGTGTGGAATTCTCTTCCACAAGCAGTGGTATCAGCAGAGAGCATCGATAGTTTAAAAAAATGATTGGATGGGCACCTTAAAGACCACAACATAAACGGGTATACAAAGTACGGTTAACTGGATGGACTGATATCTTTTTTCAACCTCACTAACTATGTAACTATATATCTATATGCTTGCACGACTTTTGTATGCGTTCACTTCTGCGCGCAAACACGGAGGGATGGGGCGCTTTTCATTTTTTTTTTTTCTTATTTATTTTACTTTTTATTGTTACACTGTCCCTTTATTTTATTTCTTTTTTTGATCACTTCATGTAAACATCTCTTGTAATAGAATAGAAATACGGGTGACAGGTCCTCTTTATTGTGAGATCTGGGTTCAAAAAGACCCCAATTTTCCTTCAAAGGGAAAAGATCAAAAAAAAATTTAACTTTTGCATAGAAAAAAATAAAGTACTATGATCCAGGAACCGGAAGTGACGTCATGGTGTCGCTCCTGTCCTCCAAGGGCATAGAGTCTCACTCTTCTGCATACCCAGCTACCACCAGCGTCGGATCTCTCCCGAGCTTCACCAATCAGTCAGGTAAGCCTGACTGGCAAATCTGCCCATGTGACCACTTTTATCTGAAAGAGAATTGCCTATAGTAAAAAAAATAGGGGGGGTTATGGCAGCTACTTGCTCCCATAACCCCGGTATTTAACGTAAAACAAATGACGTATTTTTACTATAGGCCGGTCGAGAAGTGGGGAATTTATAGATGAAAATGAGGGGAATGAGGAGTGCAGCATTTTGTATACAAGCTAGGGATCGACCGATTATCGGCAAAGCCGATATATCGATGGCCGATCTGCACTTTCCCTGATATATCGGAATTGGCACCTGAGGTTACCGATATTGCCGATATTTAGGGAAAGTGCTGTACCGGAGTGATGCCTGCAGCTAGAGGCATCACCCCGGTACCGGTGTCCATAGCCGACGGTCGGCTGTCTGGTAATGACAACCAATGCGGCTAAGAAGCCGCTCGGCTGTCATTACATGGAGCGGGAGGGGACGTCCCCCCCTCCTGCCACCTTCCGTGGCTCGCCCGAGTCTCCCATCCCAGTGGGAGACTCGGGCATCCTACCTGCACGGCCGCCGAAGAGAAGACCCGATCAAAGCCACATTCGGCTCTGTTCGAGTCTCCATGTAAAAAACCGGCGCCAGATTTAAAAAAATGACAGCATTGGCAAACTTGGCTGTTTTGAATGCTTTTAAGTGCAGAGGAGGGGTTTGGGGTCTTTTAGACCGCCAGATCACTCCACAACAGTACCTGTCAAGTGTAAAAAAAAAAAAAAAATTAATAAAAGTACAAAAATATCGGCCAATATCGGCCAATACCGATATTCAATAGTCAAAATATCGGTATTGGTATTGGCAGCGAAAATCCGATATCGGTCGCTCACTTATACAAGCCATTGACTGGAGGCAACCCCATACATCAGATCCCTGAGAATTGATACCCCATAGAAAGTATTTAATTCTATGAATAAAACATCAAATACTTGCTTTCTCACCCTGGCAATGAATATATTTTCTTAATGAATGCTTTGTATTGTAAATGTCCCAGTTTTATATTGTTACTGAGCAGGCGATTGAAGGCTTACTTCCGAAGCTTCCTTTTATTTGTCATAAGAATAAGAAATTGATACACTTGCCACTAAGTATTAAAGTAAAAAGATTCCTTTCATCTGTGCTCCTATGCTGCGTATAACTGCAATATCATAGAAACCTTTCTCTTTTTTCTTTCAGGTATTCATTATTTCTGCTGACATGGCTGTGGGTGACCGCCAATTATGTCTTTGCACGTAAGGACAAAATAATTTTGTGATTTATACCCCTGTAATTCCTGTCAGTTGGCTACATAAGAATTTCTGGCTCCTTTCATTTCTATTATGTTTACCCATTCGGTGGGAATTCGCTCATTTTTAAACTCTATTACCAAATTGGAGCAATCCAGTCCAAAGCATTGGCGGTATATCACGAGTTAACATGCGTTGTGTTAAGCCAGCTAATTCATTTGAATGGGCTGAAAATACACCGCAATGGACTTAAAGTCGTATTTACACTACTTTTCTCCCATACATGCTGCATTGCTCTGCATTGTGGGGTGTTGCCAAGCAGGTGTGTTGCTTTTAAATCCTAACTCCAGCTTTGCTATCATTTTAAATAATTAATTTGGGCCAAGATGGCCAAAAATAAATATTTCCTTTACTAATATATGCACCCGCTGTTAGTGCTGCATAACTAAATGTAGCATCAGCTACATACAGTATACAGAGCTGTGTTCCAGCAGTGGTACAGCCAGGGCTTCCCATCCCATTCCCGGAACAAAAAATGAGTCAGGCTGAATGCTGCGTAGCCATTCATAAGAAGCCTTTTATTTTTAGCAATTAATGCATGGCTTCCTCTGATTGACCGAGGTGCAGAGGTGGGCAGATGGCACCAAAATCTCCAGTTCAGCCAATCAAAGGAAGGAACACAAGGTCTCTGGAGAAAAATTGAAAAGAATACCTCAAAAGACCTTGAATATAATAGAAAAAAAAAGAAAATAAGAAAATAGAATACAAAAGAATTGAATAGAAAAAAACAATAGAATATAATAGAATAAAAAAATATAAAGAATATAACCGTCTCCTGAAATTCAAATTTAAAATAAAACAAATTCGAATTTTTATGCCAATTCGAATTTGAATGCTGAATAAAAAACGAAGAAACAAATCGAATTCCGGAAAAAAAATAAACAAATTTAATTAAACAAAAAGATTTAAAAAACGAATCGAAACAAAACAAACCAGGTACACTTCATTCTGGCCAACTGGAATGGAAGCAGACGCAGGGGCGGATCCAGAGTCTAGTTTCGGGAGGGGCACGGCCAGAAAATAAGGTGTTGCTTACAGAACTGTATTTACCATATCATACAGTTCTAGCCTTGTTTAAAACAGTAGCACATTTTTCATTCTAGATTCGATGATTACATATTAGATATTTATCATTACAGATTAGATATTATCGCCGCCCCAAAAAATATGATAATAATGATGTCATATTCTTCTTTATTACTAATCCCTCACTGTTCCCCTGTGTCACCTTCATATCCTCTCACTTATCAGCTTCATTACTGTCCTCCACTTGTGTCACCTTTCTTTTTCAATACTATCCCCCACTTGTGTCACCTTTTTCTTCTTCATTACTGTACCCCACTTGTCACCTTCTCCTTCATTACTGTCCCTCATTTGTGTCACCATTCTTTTTTCATTACTGTCCCCCACTTGTGTCACCTTCTTCATTACTGTCCCCCACTTGTGTCACCTTCTTCATTACTGTCCCCCACTTGTGTAACCTTCTTCTTCTTCATTACTGTCCCCCACTTGTGCAACCTTCTTCTTCTTCTTCATTACTGTCCCCCACTTGTGTAACCTTCTTCTTCTTCATAACTGTCCCCCACTTGTGTCACCTTCTTCTTCATTACTGTCCCCCACTTGTGTCACCTTTCTTTTTCATTACTGTCCCCCACTTGTGTCACTTTCTTCTTCTTCTTCATTACTGTCCCCCACTTGTGTCACCTTCTTCTTCTTCATTACTGTCCCCCACGTGTGTCACCTTTTTTTTTATTACTGTCCTCCACTTGTGTTACCTTCTTCATTACTGTCCCCTACTTGTGTCACCTTCTTCTTCTTCATTACTGTCCCCCACTTGTGCAACCTTCTTCTTCTTCATAACTGTCCCCCACTTGTGTCAACTTCTTCTTCATTACTGCCCCCCACTTGTTTCACCTTTCTTTTTCATTACTGTCCCCCACTTGTGTCACCTTCTTCTTCTTCATTACTGTCCCCCACGTGTGTCACCTTTATTTTTCATTACTGTCCTCCACTTGTGTTACCTTCTTCATTACTGTCCCCCACTTGTGTCACCTTCTTCACTACTGCCCCCCCCTTGTGTAACCTTCTTCTTCACTACTGTCCCCCACTTGTGTCACCTTCTTCTTATTACTCTTCCTCACTTGTGTCACCTTCTCCTTCATTACTGTTCCCAATTTGTGTCACCTTTCTTTTTCATTACTGTCCTCCACTTGTGTTACCTTCTTCATTACTGTCCCCCACTTGTGTCACCTTCTTCATTATTGTCCCCCACTTGTGTCACCTTCTCCTTCATTACTGTCCCCCATTTGTGTCACCTTCTTCTTCATTACTTTGTGTCAAAGCAAAATGAACTTCCTTTTTTTTAGAGTTTAGTTCCATTTTAGTTCCTTCTTTGTCTCTGGGGCCAAAAAGGTAAAGAACATGTCCTGACGGGACATTGACACCAACACAGATAAAAATTGACAGGGGACTTACCTATTCACTAATTTATCCAAAGCTTAAAAAAAGCTTGAACAAAGTTTTGGCTTTACATGCACTTTATTTTTATCAGGTAAGACAAAAAATAATATTTCAATATTTGAGTGGTTAATCTCTTCTCTGTTTCAGAGAGCAACATGTGCACATCAAGAGGTCTCCAATGCCATAAGGACGCTGAGTGCATGGGCACAGCCTCTGGAGAATACTTCTGTATCTGCAAAACTGGATATTCCGGCAATGGAGAAACATGTGTGGACGTTAACGAATGCACCACCTCACTACATCGGTGCCACCAGCAAGCCACGTGTGTGAACACTATCGGTGGCTACAGCTGCCTCTGTAGAAATGGATACACCGGAGATGGATTTAATTGTACTGACATTAATGAGTGTGCCACCGCCAATGGTGGGTGCCATGCTGATGCAACTTGCATTAACACCCCTGGAGATAGGACCTGCCAGTGTAAAACTGGATTCACAGGTAACGGTGTCAATTGCACTGATGTAGATGAGTGTAGAAGGGTTAATTTATGCCATTGGAATGCTACTTGTACCAACAGTCCTGGATCTTATGTGTGTACTTGCAATGCTGGTTACAAAGGGAATGGCAACTACTTGTGTCTGGACATAGATGAATGCGCAGAGGCCCCTGGGCTTTGCTCTAGGGCCTTTGGATTCAGCGGGTGTAAAAACTTACCTGGCTCTTACCAATGCACCTGTTCTTCTGGCTACCAGAATACAGACAACAAATGTGTGGATATTGACGAATGTGCCGATAAGATCTGCAGCCCATTTTCCACTTGCACCAATTCCCCGGGGTCCTACAGCTGCACCTGTAAAGAAGGATTTAATGGGAATGGCTTGACCTGTGTCGATATAAACGAATGCCTTACAGAAAACAAATGCCATGCTCAAGCCAACTGTGCCAATTTTCTCGGTAGTTTTAACTGCATGTGCCGAAATGGTTTTACAGGCAATGGCTTTGTCTGCTCTGACATTGACGAATGCTTTCAAGATGGTATCTGTCCTGTGGAGTCCACATGTCGCAATACAGAAGGCTCCTATTGGTGTCAATGTGCTTCAGGCTTCACTCTGAACCAAACTAAATGTGTTGACATTGATGAATGCAAAATTGGGCGTTGCAGTCCTTACGCATCTTGTCAGAATTACCAAGGAGGCTTTACCTGTTCATGCAAAAATGGGTTTGTAGGGGATGGGTTAACTTGTACAGATATCAATGAATGTGCTCAAAACAATGGAGGCTGTCACGCCAATGCACAATGCAGTAACTTACTGGGTGCCTTCAGCTGCTCCTGTGCTAGCGGGTACTCGGGCGATGGGGTGAAACAGTGCCAAGACATAGATGAGTGTGCAGTTAATAATGGGAACTGCTTGTATGGGGCCACTTGCCTAAATTCCCCCGGCTCTTATCGATGCCAGTGTGCCACTGGATTCCAGTCTATCAACAATACCTTGTGCCAAGATATTGACGAATGCAAGACTGTAAATGGAATCTGTCCACTTAACGCGCAGTGCTTTAATACGTTTGGTTCCTTCTATTGCCAATGTAAATCTGGCTTCACCAATAACAATGGACTTAGCTGTAATGACATTGATGAGTGCCAAAGCAACCCTTGCCACTCACAAGCTGCCTGCACTAATACTTTTGGTTCATATGATTGCACTTGTAACAAAGGATATGAAGGAAATGGTTTTAACTGTACTGATATAAATGAATGCAAGAATGCACTTACCTGCCATCAAAATGCTATTTGCTCGAATTTCCCAGGGACTTACAATTGTCAGTGTTTGCAAGGCTTTGCTGGAGATGGCTTTCAATGTGAAGACCTAAATGAATGTTCATTAAACAATACCTGCATCAACGAAACAGTCTGCATAAACTCTGTTGGTGCTTATGTTTGTTCTTGTCTGAACGGAACACTTGCAATCAACGGCAGTTGTGTTCCTCCAAGCTCTGCCTGCATGCCATCTTGCCACCCCAAGGGCCTTTGTCATAACACGGGCCATGGATACAAGTGTGTATGTGACGTTGGCTATCAAGGCAGTGGAGTGGCATGTGTAGACACTGATGAATGCATAACTGATGTATGCAAAGATGATAAAACCATTTGTGTTAACACTCCTGGGTCTTACATGTGCATCTGCAAACCAGGATTCAAGTTCAACGACTCAATCTGTCTAGGTAAGTAATCATCTTAAGCTAGTGATTTTAACTTGTTAAATAGAAAATACAATAGTTTTAGTCAATTGTATTTTTTTTTATTAATCCTTTATTTAACGTTGTCGAAATACAGAAAATGAAAATCAAGGTAGGAAGGATGGGGCTTGAGGATTTTCCTGGTACCATTAGACACATTTCAGACCCTTTATAATCAAATTATTTTATTACAAAAATATACAAAGTGACAAAATGTTTACACAAAATAGGGATTTTATTAAAAAGTTACACCCATTGCAGTGGCTCAACTGTGCTTTCTATGTTGTATCCAATGAGTCCAAGATGGTAATGTATACAAATGAATGCACAGTTAGCCAATACTCAACATGTTTAGCGGTTGCCCGCTTCTTCTTTAGGAGTTTAGGGATGGGGAGAGAAATTTTTCTATAACAAAGAAAAATATAAATTTTTTTCTCTCCCCATCCCTGAAATTCCTGAAGAAGCGGGCAACTGCGAAGCATGTTGAATATTGGCTAACTGTGCATTCCTTTGTACATATTACCATCTGTACTCATTGGATACAACATAGAAAGCACAGTTGAGCCACTGTAATGGGTGTAACTTTTTAAAGATATCCCTATTTTGTGTAAACATTTTCTCACTTTGTATATTTTTGTAATAAAATTACTTTGATTTTAAATGGTCTTCTATGTGTCTAATGGTACCAAGAAAATCCTCAAGCCCCTCCCCTTTTTTTGTATTCCTAAGTGCAATCTAGGATGTGGGTACCCATTTTTTTTTTTAAATCAAACAAAAGTCTTTATTGAGAAAAATAAACACATTTACAAGGTACGTGAGTACTTGTAGAAGAAAACAATATAAAGTAACAGCATATCTTCGGAATACAGCAGGTCATATACAACAACAAGGGTGGCAGGGTACAGTGTAACTTCGCATCCATGGCGGAGAAGGCTAGGAGAGACGACCCCAGTACACATAGGGCAAAGGCAGCGCACCAAACATGCTTGCAATCGGTCATAGGTACCGATACTCTAGGGTAACAGCGGTGTAAATACCATGCAAGGAAAACAACGTGATGAATCAAATTGCAGTTCTAGACACACGTCTCTGGGGCCTGCACCCATCTATCCCAGATCTTGTTGTACTTGGATGGACAGCCGCGGTGAGTATATATCAGTTTTTTATAGGGCAAGGTATTGTTGACTTCCTTAAGCCAGTCATGAAAGGATGGGGGGGGGGGGGGGGGTACGCTAACATCCATTGTCGTGTGACACACTTCCTGGTGAGAAACAAAGTCTCATGCAAAAACTGGGTGGTGAATTTATCCACACTGACATCCGGAAATATTCCGAGCAAGCAAGGTTTCGGGGCCAGTGTTAAAGGAGAGCCCATGGTGTCAAGGAGAAACCCTACCACCTGCTTACAGAATCCCTGCAATATGGGGCAACTCCAAAGGAGGTGGTAGAATGTACCCGACTCCCTCCCTCACACGGGGCATATGTCCGAGGTATCACTGCGATATTTGGTCGTCGCGTCAAGTAGGCCCTGTGGAGTATAAACAGCTGGGTCAAGCGATCCGACAACTTCAGGGAAACCAACTTGCAGTTGTCAAGGGCATCCTTCCACTCTTCGTCCTCCACAGGTCCCACGTCCCCCTCCCACTTAGTTTTAATGGCGTAGGCTAGTACCATGGAAGCAGGTAGGGGGAATTGGGAGGAGAAAGCATGGCGGACTTGTAGGTACCTAAAAAACATATGGTTAGGAAGGTCAAACAGGCGCCTCAGATTGAATGAGGTGTTCCTACCAGGCATGAAACCCGACTGATCCAGATGAATCAATGACAGTATGACTTTGTTGAGTCGGATCGAAAGCACTTTGGCCAGGATCTTAACATCCACCTGTAGGAGGGAGATGGGACAGTAGGAGGCTGGGAGGTGGAGGTCCTTGCCAGGTTTGGGTATAAGCACAATGAGGGCTTCTCGCATGGAGGGGGGTAAGGAGGAAGTGTCAAATGCAGTCTCGAACACGGTCAGAAGATGTGGTACTAGGACGTCAGAGTATGTGGAGTAGAATTCAATAGGTAGTCCATCTAACCCCGGTGACTTAGACCTAGGAAATTTGGCTATAGCCTCTACTATCTCCTCCTGCATCAAGGGGGCTTCCAACTGCCCCAGTTGGTCCTCAGTCAATTGTGGGAGTACGTCTGGGACAAGTAGGGAATGATTGGGGAGTCGTCACCCGGAGCGGTGGAGGTATATAAGTCGTGGAAGAAGTCTCGAAAACACTCCGACACCCGACCAGGATCCGAAATAGGGGTACCGCCAGCGGGGTGTAGGGTGATTACTACCGGAGGCCTGTCATTACTGTGAACTAAATAGGCCAAGAGCTTACTCGCTCGCTCACCATGTTCGTACAGCTTTTGTTTCTGAAAGAAGAGGGCTCTACGCGCCTTCTCATAATCTAGTTGTTCCACCACTCTAGTGAGGAGTCTGAGTTGGTCCGCCCCAGGGGACATCGAATCAGCCATGAAGGCCTCCTCCGCTGTGGCCAAGGCCTGCGTGGCCTGTACATATGCCCGCGTGGATTCAGACTTGACGGAATTAATGGTGGAGGTCAGGGCCGCCCTGGCATGCAATTTGAAAGTCTCAGTCTCCCAGACCACCAGAGGGGAAGCCGAGTCATCATTATCAGCAAAAAATTGCTGCTAGTCATCAGCCAAGTTCCTCTCCTCTGGAATAAGAGAGAGACAAAAAGGGTTCAGTCGCCAGGCTGGCCTGGCTCGGTCACTCTGGAGGCTGACAGATATCCAATAGGGTCTGTGGTCAGAAAGGCTACGGGCATGAAAGCCAGCGTCCAGTAGTCTAGGGAGTAGGGAGGGGGAGATAAGGATGAGATCGATATGGGACATAGAGCAATGGGTGGAGGAGTAGCAGAAGTAGGCCTTAAGAGAGGGGTACTTAACTCTCCAAGAGTCTAGTAGGTTAAATTCCGCCATCAGGCGGGTAAACCTAGTAGTTGTGGGTTGAAATTGAACAGCCCCGGAAACGTGTAATCTATCCATGCTGGGGTTCAGGGTGTTGTTGAAGTCTCCCAGCCATATCACAGGGGTGCGGGGATGCAACATCATGAAGTCCAGCCCCTCGAGGAGGATTGCTGAAGAGAAGGGGGGGGACATAGAATGCCATGAGCAGGTAAGGATCACCATACAATAGTACCTCCAAAAACACAAACCTGCCAATGGGGTCTACTAGGGATCCCCGGAGCTCAAAGTGTACAGATTTTGCAATCAATACCGCCACTCCCCGAGAGTGAGAGGTAAACATGTAGTGGAACGTCCAGCCTATCCACGGGCGCCGCAGCGCCTGCTGTAGAGTGCCATCCAGATGGGTCTCCAACAGCACTACAACATCCGCCCTGTGGCGCTTAAGCACATCAAACACTGCTGAGCGTTTGACCTTGTCCCTAAGGCCGTGGACATTCCCCGTTAAGAATTTAAGGCATGCCATTAGGGGAGACAGGCAGCATAGTGTACAGGAGTTCCAGGGGTTCCGTTCGACCCACATTATCACCACCCGACTCTATGGCAGCATAGCATACATTCACATATAAATCGACTGTATTCCTAGAAGTAAAGAAGAGTACAAGCACTACAGATGTGTCAATACATTGCAGATATCCATAGAAAAGAAAAAAACAACCAATATACTGTAACAATAAAGACAGCGCACCCACCCACCTCGCCCTGCACACACTCCAACCTGTGCGGGCTTGAAAAAACCTCAGGGTCTTCAAAAAAGTGCACTCTATCTTCACCTTCTCCACGAAGGCGGGCAGGAAACAGCATGGCACAATTGATGTGCTTTATTCGGAGTCTGCGTTTAGCCTCAAGGAAGATTTTGCGTTTTTCCTGGACTTCAGCCGAGAAATCAGGGAAGATAGCAAGTCTCCCATTGCCAAAGGGGATGTTGCCCGCCCTCTTCTCTGGTTAGCTTGAGGATTGTGTCCCTGTCTCTGAAGTTGAGGAGCTTGGCTATAAAGGTGCGGGGGGGGGGGGGTCTGCCAGAGAGGCGGTGTGCCCTCTCTACCACAAAAGTGGGGGAGAAAGCTTCATGGCCATATGTGTCAATCAACAGTTGTTCCAAAAAGTCTGATGGATGAGACCCTTCAGCTCTCTCAGGCAGGCCTATCAGTCTGATATTGTATCTCCTCAGCCTGTTCTCCATATCATCCTGCTTTAACAGAAGCGGATTAACTTGTAGCTGGAGATTGTCTGAGGCATGCTGTAAGGGGGGCAGTGAGTCCTCAACACCACTAATCCTCTGCTCTGCGTCTGTGACTCTCTCCCTTAATTTCTGAAGGTCCTGGAGGACCAAGGATATATCTATCTTCACCTCCTCTATTTTGGAGGTGAGGGAAGCCTGGCACTGTGAGATGGCTTCAAGGACCCTCGCTGTCTCGGCTCCCGCCGAGCTTACCTCCGCTCCCACCGTGGCGCCATTTTGGGACAGGGACTCCTTATCCATGCGGCGGAATTTGTCCAGTTTGGCAGCCGCGTCCGCCGATTTCTTGGATGGCGACATGATGCGGGGTATCCAGGGGAGTCCGGAGGCACAGGGGAGGCAGTCAAGGATGTTGGGGTGCAGGATATTCAGAGGAAGGAGTAACAGCCGATGGAGCTCCTCCCATGTGCGTCCTACTGCATGCCGCTCCAGGCCACGCCCCCGGGTACCCATTTTTTTAATCATAGATTTACACGAAAAGTGCATAAAAAGTTGGATTTTTGTCTTACCGTAAAGTCCAATTCTCTGATGTTCATTGATGGACACAGCTCCTGTTCTTCTTAACCATTGGGTTATACTGCCTCCTACAGGAGTAGGACACTAGGCAGAAAAAAAGCTTGACTACGCCTATGGGCAGTCCCAGGGGCTATACTACCAATCTCAGCTGTAGGCATTCAGTTTTGTTACAAGCAGTGTCAGAAGAAATCAAACAGAGGGGTGGGTGCTGTGTCCATCAATGAATATCAGAGAAATGGATTTTATGGTAAGACAAAAATCCCATTTTCTCTATTGTTCATTGTTGGACACAGCTCCTGATTCTTCTTAACCATTGGGACGTCCCAAAGCAGGGATAAACATGAGGGTGGGAACAGCAGACAAAAATTCCCCAAGGCTAAACCATAGCCAACCAGCTAACGAAGCTCAAAAAAGAACAACTAGAGCTCACCTGAAAAAAACAATACACCCTCAAAGAGGACCAGGTCTTCAAAATGGCAGCCTGCAAAACGGTCCCAAAGCAGTGTTAACCACTTGCTGACCGCCTGCCAAAAATATACTGCAGCAGGCTGGTTCGGCTGCATGAAATGTCGTACCTGTACGGCAGTCCGCGGAAGTGCTCCTGGGGGCGTGCACGCGCCACTGGAGGTGCATGCCCACCCCAATTAGGCAGCAGGGAAGCCAATCCATGGAGCCGTTGGCCGCGATTGCCGCCAGACACCTGTGATCGCTCCCTGTGAAGAGAGAAGAGTTGTAAACATAGCAGACCGTTGTTCTCTCTGCAATGAACACAGAGTGCCTGTGATCCTCCTATTTAGGATCACAGGTCTCTGTGTTGATTTTATAAGTCCCTCCCCCATACAGTTAGAAAATATTCCCCTAGGCTCACACTTAACCCTTTGATCACCCCTGGATTAACCCCTTCCCTGCCAGTGTCATTATTACAGTACTAGGGCATATATTTAGCACTGATTACTGTAGTAATGTCACTGGTCCCCCCAAAAGTGTCAAAAATGTCAGTAAAGGGTCCAATCTGTCCGCCGCAATGTCGCAGTCTCGCTAAAAATCACAGATCGCCGCCACTACTAGTAGAAAAAAATTAAATGAATAAAAATTACATACATTTTTTTCCTAGTTTGTAGACACGATAACTTTTGCGCAAACCAATCAAAATACGCTTATTGGGATTTTTTTATACCAAAAATATGTAGCAAAATACAAATTTGATTTAATTTTTTTTTCTTTTGGGAATGTTATATAGCAGAAAGTGAAAAATATTGGTTTTTTTTTTTCAGAATTGTCGCTCTTTTTTTGTTTATAGTGCAATAAATAAAAATTTAATCAAATACCACCAAAAGAAAGCTCTATTTGTGGGAAAAAAAGGACATCAATTTTATCTAGGTGCAGCATTGCACGACCGCGCAATTATCCGTTAAAATAACACAGTGCCAAATCGCAAAAAATGGCCTGGTTTTTAAGGAGGCAAATTCTTCCGGTCCAGAAGTGGTTAACCACTTTAGCCCCCTTAACCACTTAAGCCCCGGAAGATTTTACCCCCTTCCTGACCAGGGGGTATTTTGCGATTCGGCACTGCGTGACTTTAACGGACAATTGCGCGGTCGTGAGACGCTGTATCTAATTGAATTTGGCATCCTTTTTTTCCCACAAACAGAGCTTTCTTTTGGTGGTATTTGGTCACCTGTGCGATTTTTTGATCATGTGCTATAAACAAAAAAAGAGCGTAAATTTTGCAAAAATAGCAATATTTTTCACATTTTTTATATGAAATTCCCCCCCAAAAAAATGTAAAAATCAAAATTTTTTAACATTTTCGGCCAATTTGTTTTATGCTACCTATGTTTGGTAAAAAAAAATCGCAAAAAGCGTATTTTGATTGGTTTGCGCAAAAGTTATCGCATTAACTAACAAAGGGAAAGATTTTTGTCATTTTTGTTGTTTTTTTTTAACGCGTAATGGCGGCGATCTGCAATTTTTTTGCGGTACTGCGACATTGCGGCGAACAGATCGGACCCTTGACTGACATTTTTGACCCTTTTGGGGTTACCAGTGACATTTCTACAGTAATCAGTGCTATACATATGCACTGTTACTGTAAAAATACACTGGCAGTGAAGGGGTTAACTTTTTTGAAAGGGAGGGGCTATGTGTGTCCCTAGGGGCGTGCTTTCTACTGTGATTGGCTGTGGCTTCAGATGTATGAACAGTGATCAACGGTTCTACATAGTAGAACCGTATGATCATCCTTCATACACAGGGGAGAATGACAAGCAGCTTGTTTACACAAGCCGCCTGACTTTCTCCCTCTCCCCCGACGATCGCACGCGCGGGGGGGTGCGTGACCGCGCGGGAGCGAGAGCGCGCCTCCGGAGGTGCGCGCTCGCTCCCTAGACCCTCACAGGCTAGCGACGTAGACCTACGTCGCTTTGCCTGTGAGGGGCTGTCTGCCGACGTAGATCGGCGTTAGGCAGTCGGCAAGTGGTTAAGGGTTTGCCCCCTTCCTGACCAGGCCCTATTTTGCAATATGGACAATTGTGCGGTCGTGCGACGCTGTACCCAAATGAAATTGACGTACTTTTTTTTCCCACAAATAGAGCTTTCTTTTGGTGGTATTTGATCACCTGTGCGCTTTTTTATTTTTTGCGCTACAAACAAAAAACAAGCCACAATTTTGAAAAAAAAAAAAACAATATTTTTCACGTTCTTTTATATGACATTCTCAAAAAAAATCTAAATTTTTAACATTTTAGGCCAATTTGTTTTCTGCTACATATTTTTGTTAAAAAAAATTGCAATAAGCGTATTTTGATTGGTTTGCGCAAAAGTTATTGCGTCCACTAACTACAGGAAAGATTTATGTCATTTTTTTTATCTGCGTTTTTTTGCGGGACTGCGACATTGCGGCGGTCAGATCAGACCCCTAACTGACATTTTTGACACTTTTGGGGGTACCATTACTACAGTAATCAGTGCTAAAAATATGCGCTGTTACTGTAATAATGACATTGGCAGGGAAGGGGTTAACACTGTGGGTGATCAAGGGGTTAAATGTAAGCCTAGGGGAGTGATTCTAACTGTGGGGGGGTTGGGCTTGTGAAATGATCACATAGATATGCGAACCTATATAGCAGGATCACATAGTCTCTGTGATCATTGCAGGGAGAAGGACGGATGGGGTTTTTACATCAGCCGACCATCCTTCTCCCTCAGCGGGGAGAGATCGCCAGTATCACACCGCAATCAGAGCCGCCTGACACATGCGTCAGCTTCTCCATGAACGAGCGGGGGCGGGAGCGCGCACTCGCCCCCTAGCGGCCTTCAGGCGAGCGTCATACATGTACAGTGATTTGCCTGTAGGAGCCAGCCTGCTGCAGTATAACTGCAGCGGCTGGTAGGGAACCGGTTAAACATGAGGGTGGGAACAGCAGACGAAAATTCCCCAAGGCTAAACTATAACCAACCAGGTAACATGGAGCTCAACCAAGAACAACTAGAGCTCACCTAAAAAAAACTATACACCCCCAAAGAGGACCAGGTTCTCTAAACAGCAGTCTGAAAAACCTAGCGGCCAAAGAAAGCATCAGCAGATGCCAACACATCCACTTTACAAAATTTTGTAAAGGTGTGCACGGATGACCAGGTAGCCGCCTTGCAAACCTGCATCACTAATGCCTGATGACGGAAGGCCCAGGAGGCACTAAGTGCCCTAGTAGAGTTTGCTGTAACAGGGAAAGGAGGAACCTGACCCTTAATTGAATTGGCTTGAACCACCGTCTGTCTGATCTATCTGGAAATGGTTGCAGCAGAACAGCAAAAATTTGCAGCAGACAACCCCTTCCGAGGTCCGTGCACACAAATAGTGAGCCTGACTTCCTTAAAGACTCCGTAGCTGCCAGGTACACCCCAATTGTCTGAGCCACATCCAAGGTATGCAAGGCAATTTCCTTAGGATGTTTTGGCCTGGGACACAGGGAAGGCAACTGTCAAGGTCTTACCTTCCCTTCCTGTTGGCAGCCATCTTGGACATGTGCAGACTGCTGCCTCTTATAGACTCTGATTGCATCATCACTTGCCTGCTGCCTGGATGTCACGCAGTGATGATGCTGCACACCTGACTATATCTATCACCTGATGGGTTGCAGTCATTGCCCTTGCGTTTGTGCTCCAAGGTGCATCTCTGCTAGCAGTCTTCTGTTCTCTGTGTTCCTCCATCTATGACCTGACTTGGCTGATGACTCTCCTGGCTCTCGACCCCACATCGGCAGACAACCCCGCATCGGCAGACTACCCGCTTCTGGACTCGACCCCAGCTTGTTCCTGCTCCCACTTCCTCAATCTTTCTGTGCTCCAATAAACTGCTTTATTTTACCTGAATCCCTGTGTAGTCTGGTTTCCTGGCACCCTGACAGTACACAAGGGCCATGAATCCTGACGATGTAGGTGCTCCTACACTCGCCATGCTGGTTACCAGGCTCGATCAACAAGATCACCTTTTGGTTCAGTTCACTCAGACGTTGCAGATGTTGCATGCACAGCACACCCCGCTCCTGGTGCTGCTAGGCCGGCGGTTCCTCCTGTTTTTGCACCTGGTGCTGCTCCTGTTGCCGCTCCTGCAGTTGCAGCTGGAGTCGCTGTTACCAGTGGGATGACTAGTTCAGTCCCCCCTGCAGCGCTGTAGGGGTGAATCGAGTCAGTGTCATGGCTTTCCAAACCAAGTGGGCATTTATTATTATTATTATTATACAGGATTTATATAGCGCCAACAGTTTGCGCAGCGCTTAACAAAATGAAGGCAGACATTACAGTTACAATACAATTTGGAACAAAAGGAATCAGAGGGCCCTGCTCGTTAGAGCTTACAATCTAAAAGGGAGGGTCAATTGATACAAAAGGCAATAGCTGTGGGGGATGAGCTGATGGAGCAAGTGAAACAGTGTTATTAGTTAATAGTCCGGTAGGCTTCTTTAAAGAGAAGAGTTTTCAGGGAACGTCTAAAGATGGATAGATTCGGCGACAGTCGGACATATTGGTGTAGAGAGTTCCAAAGAATGGGAGAAGCTCTGGAGAAATCCTGGAGGCGAGCATGGGAAGAGGTGACAAGGGAGCTAGAGAGCAGGAGGTCTTGGGAGGACCGAAGAGTGCGGCTTGGTTGATATTTTGAGATCAGGTTAGTGATGTAGCTGGGGGCAGAGTTGTGGATGGCTTTGTGAACTATTGTTAGGAAAACTGAAAATTTACTATCAAATACTTAACCCTAATTTTCCTTTCCTGATGGACTCCATGGCAGCAGGCGTTTCCTCCCATCTGCTGGAGTAGGCTAGTCATGGAACAGGAACCTTAGCACTGAGCATAATTTATGAGAGTAGAGTCCTATAGGGTAGGAGAGGAGGCAGGGCTAAACCCATACGTATGCTGCCATGTAGTCCATCAGGAAAGGAAAATTACGGTAAGTGAGAGGAAATTTTCTGTTATATATATTACAGACAGTTCTATCCTTTTGACCCGAAATCCAGGCAAATTAATAATAATTGTCCAATAGATGAGCTAAAGGATTGACAACCATTTTGTTTTATTTGTATGAATTTTTGATGTGATTATGTCATAACTCAATGTTTATTTCTTATAGATATTGACGAATGTTCCACTGGCAGCCATAATTGTCATCCCTTTGCAGATTGTCTTAATACAATAGGCAGTTTTCAATGTAATTGTAAGAGTGGATTTCAAGGGAATGGAACCAGCTGCACAGGTAAATGAGTTGATGTCCTCTGTGTTCTGATTGTTACCCTTTATAACCAAACCGATTATACGTCTTATTTTTTCCAGTTCAATCCAGTGAAAGCTTAAATCTGATTTTTTTTTTTTTTTTGCTACGGCCACATTGATGTCTTTCTTTTGCCCCAATTTTACCCAGATACTGTAGATGTTGTCCGTGTTATACATGATCCAGTGTAATAAAACCCTTAAAGTTTGAATGTAATGTTATTCCTGCGAGCAAATCAGGTCTAGCACTTACTGTATCTAAGTATTGCAGCGGATACACCACTTACTCATAAGTGTGAACAAAAATAACTAAATAAAAAGTGTCCAGCAACATAAAGTGCTATAATGGTGTGGGTATGTAAATGTGCTATAAATAAAAGTAGCAAAAAAAAAAAATATATATATATACACATAATAATCAACTTATGTATGCAGTAATTAATACAGCGATTATCAATATTTAAATATAAAGTGCAGAAATGTGCATAAGTGTTCCACAAATTTGTGAAACTAAACTAGTGTGAAAATCTATTGTAAACAATATCCACTCTATAAACGCATTAAATAAAGTGCAGAGTGTGCAATTGTGAGCCAAAAAGCAATATGAAATGTATAAAAATCAGTGATTAAATCAATAGTGAAAAGTGAATAATAGACAACATCCACTTATTGAAAGTGATCAAAAGGTGCTAGTGACGTTTTCCCGTGATGAGAGAGTATTGCACTTTCTGGATGTATACTATATAAAGTCCACTTTTTAGAGATATAGCAGTAAATCCAATGGTGTCCTAGTAGTGAAACCATGCCTTCACTGCAACACCCTATGTGCCTTGGTTCTCACCTCCGTTCCTGCGACCTACCGATTAAGCATAGGTCTAACAGCGCAGTTTGCCCTTAGGGCCACCTTTCCCAGAGTCACGAATGGTAAGTCAGCCCCTCAGAAGAGCATCACCCACTGGACAACTTCCCTCAAGTCAATCAGTCGGTTTGACATGGAAAAAAAAGGGGTGGACTCCAATAGTGCTTATATCTCTTTAAATATTTTATTAAGAAAAAAGAACTGGTACTCACATTTGAGAGGTGCTATAGTGCACCAAGCATGTAACAACCTTTAGGAAGCATGTGTGATGGCAACTGTTCAAGAGTGGGGAATCTGCATAAGCTGCTCCTTTGCTTCCTGGTCTCAGCAGAGCGCACAGAGCACCGTCCGGGCCACTCCCCTACGCGTGGTGACACAGGGTCACGTGTCTTCCTCAGGGGATATTTTTTTTTTACATTTTTCAATGAATATAGAAATGGACTCAATGGTGTGTTTATATCTACCTGGTGTAGATCCTATTTGTTAGGTATGGTTTGACCTGTAGTTCCTCAATAAATAGCTGTGCACTTAAAGAGTTGCATATATAGAAAGATGATACACTAGTAGATGCTCTTAAAAAAAATCTTTACCTTTATTAAAAAAACACAGTACATAACCGTATATAAGATCAGTTGATGAGTTTCAGCCCATAAGGCCTTACGCATTATGACTATGAATTGTGGTGTTCACTACCGCTATGGACTGCTATGTGTCCTGTGTGCATTTGTATCCTTCCACTAGTCAGCAGCATCTAATAATTTAATTCATTGCTACACCCTAACAACTCCCACAAGAGAATTCCAATTTGGGATTATTCTATTTCATTGCTGGTCGCTCTGCCTAGTTGTATCATGAATCTTATGCTTTTGTCATTGAAATGCTATGATACTATTGTAGTGCTGTCCCACCCCAGGAACAAAATATGTGATATACTTGTAGCCAGGTGCTTGGCTAAGAATTGGGAGGAGGAGAAACACTGGCTGCAGCTGCTCTCTGTAGCTGCTGCTTTGCAGTGCTGAATTGGGTAACAGCTACAGCAGCAAGAGGAAGGTGTGGCTGAGAAGGAAGAGTTCAGTAGACTGATTCAGAACTGTAGTCCAGAGGAGAGAGACTTTACTGTTTAAGAGAGATTGCCAGAAGGAGGGGAAAGAACTGTATTTTCTTAGGCTGTACAGGAAACAGCTCTCTTCTTGCTGTGAGAAAGACTGGAGAGTGCACTTTGCTGTGCAGTGTACACCATCACAGCTGCATATTAGCAGTCTGAGCAAGATACAGAGTGCTGAGTCCAGGTATGACAACAGCCAGAGTCACCTGGTTGCAGTGCAGAGAGTGGACTAATTGCTGCATGTGACTGGATGGTGAGCTGAATATTGCTGGGACTGGTGAGCTGCTGCTGTGGAGATTTACTATTTGTTGCTAGAGAGACTGAGCCTTTTAGGAACTGCCCATACAGCCATCTAGTAGCATTATTGCTGCCTGTAGGTTCGACTGGGACTATTCTCATGTGCACCAACAGTACAATTGGGCCACAGTGTTAGCTGGCTGAAGATTTAGAACTATATACTGTCCTTTTACAGCTGCCACACAGAGACCTCTGCTTATTGCCTATGCTAAGAGGTACCTTTCAGGGGACTTTTTACCATGTCCTAGCCATCCTCCTAGAGTTCACGTTAGACGAGTTATAGCATTATTTTTAACATTGCAGTTAACCTCCCTGCCAGTATGATTCTTTCCGATTTTAGGTGCTGAAAGCGGTACTATTATTTTGCATATAATTCTTAAGAATGAGCAGCCAAAACCAACTATTTACATATGATTTTTTTTTTACTGTGCGTTCTTCTTTATAACATCTCGGGTATGATAAAGTTTGAAACACAAAATCATAAATTATAATATAATAAATGACTATAAATAAGTTAAAGTATGTATGTATATATATATATATATATATATATATATATATATATATACATACAGTATCTCACATAAGTGAGTACACCCTTCACATTTTTGTAAATATTTTGTTCTATCTTTTCATGTGACAACACTGAAGCAATGACACTTTCCTACAATGTAAAGTAGTGAGTGTACAGCTTGTATAACAGTGTAAATTTTCTGTCCCCTCAAAATAACTCAACACCCAGCCATTAATGTCTAAACCGCACCTCATGGCAAAGAACTCTCTGAGGATCTGAAAAAAAGAATTGTTGCTCAAGATAAAGGTGACCTAGGCTATAAGAAGATTGCCAAGACCCTGAAACTCAACTGCAGCACGGTGGAAAAGACCATACAGCGGTTTAACAGGACAGGTTCCACTCAGAACAGGCCTCGCCATGGTCGACCACAAAAGTTTAGTGCACGTGCTCAGCGTCATATCCAGAGTTTGCCTTTGGGAAATAGACATTTGAGTGCTGCCAGCATTGCTGCAGAGGTTGATGGGGTTGGGGGGTCAGCCTGTCAATGCTTAGACCATATGCAGCACACTGCATCAAATTGGTCTGCATGGCTGTCGTCCCAGAAGGAAGCCACTTCTAAAGATGCAAAAGAAAGCCCGCAAACTATTTGTTGAAGACAAGCAGACTAAGGACATGGATTACTGGAACCATGTCCTGTGGTCTGATGAGACCAAGGTTAACTTATTTGTTCAGATGGAGTCAAGCGTATGTGGCGGCAACCAGGTGAGGAGTACAAAGACAAGTGTGTCTTGCCTACAGTCAAGCATGGTGGTGGGAGTGTCATGGTCTGGAGCTGCATGAGTGCTGCTGGCACTGGGGAGCTACAGTTCATTGAGGAAACCAAGAATGCAACATGTACTGTGACATACCGAAGCAGAGCATGATGCCCTCGGTAGAAATTTGGTCATTTGGACAGTTCTTTCATTTTTCGGCCAGTTAATGATCACAAATCGGTAATCAGTTGTGGTGTTTTTGAGCCGAAAAAACGAAGGACAGGTTTGGAAATTTTCTGCCGAATGAACGATAAATTGAAAGGTTAATGTGTTTCTCGTCCAAATTGTTTGCACTAGGTGAGATATATGTGAAAAAAACAAACAAAAAAATGATTTATTTATGGCCATTGAACGATTTATCGGTCATTACATGATGGCACGAGTACAAACCAAGCCATGAAGTTCAAGGAATTGTCTGTAGACCTCCGAGACAGGATTGTATCAAGGCACAGATCTGGGAAAGGGTACAGAAAAAGATCTGCAACATTGAAGGTCCCAATGAGCACAGTGGCCTCCATCATCGGTAATTGGAAGTTTGGAACCACCAGGATTCTTCCTAGAGCGGGCTGCCCGGCCACACTGAGCGATCAGGAGAGAAGGGCCTTAGTCAGGGAGGTGACCAAGAACCTGATGATCATTCTGACAGAGCTCCAGCATTTCTCTGAGAACCTTCAAGAAGAACAACCATCTCTGCAGCACTCCACCAATCTGGCCTGTATGAAAGAGTGTCCAAACAAAAGTGACTCCACAGTAAAAGGCACATGACAGCCTGCCTGGAGTTTTGCCAAAAGGCACCTGAAGGACTCTCAGACCATGAGAAACAAAATTCTCTGTTCTGATGAAACAAAGATTGAACTCTTTGGACTGAATGGCAAGTGTCATGTCTGGAGGAAACCAGGCACCACTCATCACCTGGCCAATACTATCCTTACAGTGAAGCAGGGTGGTGGCAGTATCATGCTGTGGGGATGGTTTTCCGTAGCAGGAACTGGGAGACTAATCAGGATCAAGGGAAAGATGAATGCGGCAAAGTGCAGAGATATCCTTGATGAAATCCTGCTCCAGAGAGCTCTGGGCCTCAGACTGGGGCGAAGATTCATCTTTCAACAGGATAACGACCCTAAGCACACAGCCAAGATAACAAAGGCGTGCCTATGGCACAACTCTGTGAATGTCCTTGAGTGGCCCAGCCAGAGTTTAGACTTGAACCTAATTGAATATCTCCGGAGAGATCTGAAAATGGCTATGCACCAACGCTTCCCATCCAACCTGATGGAGCTTGAGAGGACCTGCAAAGAAGAATGGGAGAAACTGCTCAAAAATAGGTGTGCCAAGCTTGTAGCATCATACTCAAAAAGACTTGAGGCTATAATTGGTGCCAAAGGTGCTTCAACAAAGTATTGAGCAAATGAAGTGAATACTTATGTTATGATTTTTTTCATTTTTTTTTTTTTTTAATAAATTTGCAGAGATTTCAAACAAACTTCTTTCACGTTGTCATTATGGGGTATTGTTTGAAAATTTTTGAGGAAAATAATGAATTTAATCCATTTTGGAATAAGGCTGTGACATAACAATATGTGGAAAAAGTGTAGAGCTGTGAATACTTTCCGGATGCACTGTAGGCTTGCTATACTGCAAAACATGTTCACTTACCTGGTTGCAGGTCCTGCACATTTAAGATACTCACCCACCCAGCTGATCCAGCATTGTCCTGCTGAGATCTGCTTCTTCTTTGCACCCCTCTTGGTGCCGCGCTGCGCCCTTGGTCTTCTTCTGTGACATCATTGGTAAGTTGCCAGCTCTTCCCAGCAGAGCGACCCACTTACATCCAGGGCACAGCAAACAGTCTCCTGTTGGCCCAATGTGGATCAGAGAGCCACAGCAACCAGAAAATACTTAGCAGAAAAAGGTAAAAAGGAAACAAAGAAATGTAACCTTAAAGGGGTTGCAGGAAGGGATGCTCAATCTGATAATTTAAAATGAAGGTACTTTATTGTTAATAGTAACAAATTACATTTAGTGCACTTCCCACTACGTGGGGTAGCGACACTACTGAGACACCAGACACAGAAAGACTCACAAAAACGACAGCATAAAACCAACACAGAGACAGACACACACGCACCACCTGCTACACCACACTACTGGGAAATCACAAACTCAGCCAGTGGCAGTATATGGCCCATTCAGACCCTATTCACTGCCACAATGGCTGAATGCATGCCGGCATGCCAGGAATAATGACTGGTATATATGTGATTGAGGTGAGGCCGGCAAGACAGTGTATAGATATGCAAGTCCATGTATACTAGAATGGTATTGCAAATATGGATGATCACATGACTCTCTGCAGTTTATCTAGTTTGAATCAGAGAGAAATCTTCTGATTTGAAGACAGCAATACTATCTGGTTATTGAAATTCCAGAGCTAGTTGCTCACAAGGTTTAAAGTATTATTCCAGTAGGTATAGATATGCATGTATAGATATAAGCCAACGGCTTTACCGATGACGCGCCACCTGGCCTTGCCCCTCCTCCTTTTCCAATGAAGGACTATGCCTCCTGGGATATGAGAAGGCGATGCGGCCAAAGTGCACATCATTTGGCTAGACGAATGACGTGCACAGACCTGTTTTTACAAAAAAAAAAGGACAAAAAAAAAGCCCAATTTCTGCAGTGGAGAATGGGTGGATGGAAGGCAACATGCCCTGGAGCCTGAAGTTCAACTTTAAGGCTGTGTTACTAGAGCCCCACTGTCAGGAGTTGCTTTCCCCCCCGCATATACGTTTTTAGTAGCCAGAGTTTTGGCTTTAAGAATTGGGGATGCTTTAGTACTGAAAACACGTTTTAGTTTAGGGAAGACTTATGACCTAAGGTTTTCTCCCAAAACTCACCACCACCAAACTCCAATCTCTAAAAACTAAAGCAAAAAGCAATAGAAGGATTACAAAAGTTTGCTTGTTTCTACTCTCTATGAATGCCTGAAAAATATAAGGAGTATAGTATTTACCAAAAACTGAAACTTCATATCTGGATTGAGTAGCCAACTGTGAATCTTTTTCATATACATTTTTATTTTCTATTTTTTTTTTTGGACTTCCTCAATTCTAGTTTACAAGACTTTCATCCTAAAGAGGTTATTTTGCCTACATTCTAATTATTTCTTATCGTCTTATTGGTTCTATTTTAATTACCCCCCTATTTGATTTAAGGAACTTGAGCAAGGATGAAAATGACCATTTTATCAGAAACTTAAAAGAATGAGGATACAACGGAAGGCAACCAGTCAGAACTCTTGTAGAAATTTTCCATGAAATGTAAAATGGAATGTGATTGGTTGCCACAGGCAACATTTGCAATCTGGAGTTCTTTTCTTTTAAAAGATGTTTCTGCCAGTTTGGCTTCAGCACTGACAGAGTACAATCAAAGCCATATACAGGTTAGCATGTATACCAAAAGAGCACTTCACTCATTTTGTTTGGCTATAGAGGCAAGTCAAATAGGCCGAATTAGACTTTCATTACAAAATACGGGAACTACTATTAATAATCTCCTTATAAAAATGTGAATTGCCTATATTCTGTGTAAAAATTAAGAAGATGCTCTTGGATTACTTTGAAAAGGAGCTGCAAATTTAATAAGCTTCTAAAACGTTTCTAAAGTTCTCTGCCGTTCTTCTTATCCCAGGAATGGTCTGCCAGGAGGACATGTGTGAACCATAATATCTCCTACACTTCAAGGTTCTTTATTTGGTCATACTTCAATACTACTTCCACCTTACCCCAATAAATTAAAAATGGGACGTTCTTCTACCAGTTTCCCCAGCCCACACCCACTCTTTTCTTTCTTCATATTAAAAATTCTTACCACAATTTTACTGATTCTATTATCCACTCTCAAAATACTTCATTGTTTTGTTATCTACACTATTGCCATAATTGTGGACATGTTATACCTTTATTTCTCAACCTTGTTTCAGTCAAGGCACCGTTTAAAGCGGAGTTCCACCCTGGGAAAGTTTTTTTTAATAAAAATACCCCCGGGACAGTCAGGGCTAGTGCATAGCCTCTGATCTGTCCCGGGTTGCACTTACCTTTTACAAGAAATACTTACCTTGAAAATGTATTGTCCAGCGCTGCCATCTCAGGTGTGGGCAGCTTGAAGCCAGCGCAATCCTCTTCTGCGTCCTCTTCCGTCCTCTTCGGTCCCACGATGCACTGCACCGGCCCCGCTGTCACTTCCGGTGCCACAGCGTCATCCCTGCACAGCTTCTGGGCATGCCCAGAAGCTGTTTAGCAAGGTATGACAGCGCCTGCACCGGAACTGACATCGGGGCCGGTGCAGGCACATTGATTCCTGGGAGCGATGACGTTCAGCTCCCAGGAATCATTGCAAGCCAGGAAGTGACCAATCGCCGTGGCCGCCGAGGGGAGGAAGAGGAAGTAAGGTGAGTATATTTTCTTCTAAACAAGGTAAGTAAAAAAAAAAAAATTAAATTGCGATTATCCATTTGTTTTTCAGGTGACCCGGAGCAAGAAGATGGAGGTAAGTATAATTTTAGGGTGGAACTCCGCTTTAAAATTATAGACAATCTCAAGGTTTTAGACAATTCAGCAACATTCACACGTAAAACACCCAACGCTGGAGGTAGTTTATTCTTCCAAAGCAAATACACTTTTGCAAAGTGGCACTGACTAGTATTCCAATGTTTCTCTTCTCCCTCAATTTCTCTCCATCAGTCAGCTAATGTCACCCCAGTGCTGAAGGAGAGGGGCACAGGAGGGTCAAACAATGATACTGTGGAGGCAACAGACATCCTCCCTATTAACTGATGACATCGCTGGTTTTTGGGATGCCAGTGTCTAGAAAGTGCTAATGGTCCATAATGAAAACCCACGGCTTGTGTAACTTAAAGGCAGGCTTGATCAACTTGCTGGCTTGTATACAATTTTTGATTAATTTTTAGGCATTTTGTCAAGGCACCCCTGAAGAAACCTCAAGGCGCCCCAGAGTGCCTGGACACACTGGTTAAAAAAGACTGTGTTATACCATATGTCTCAAATACACCCCTCACATTTTTGAGAATATTTTATTATATATGACACTTTGCTACAATGTAAAGTAGTGAGTGTACAGCTTGTATAACTGTAAATTTGTTGTCCCCTCAAAATAACTCAACACACAGCCATTAATGTCGCAACCTCTGGCAACAAAAGTGAGTACACCCCTAAATCAAAATGTCCACATTGGGCCCACAGTACACATTGGCATTTATGGTTCCTTTAATGAACTGTAGCTCCCCAGTGCCAGCAGCACTCATGCAACCCAAGACCATGACACTCCCACCACCATGCTTGACTGTAGACAATACACACTTGTCTTTGTACTCCTCACCTGGTTGCCGCCACATACGCTTGACACCATCTGAACCAAATACATTTTTTTCTTGGTTTCATCAGACCACAGCACATGGTTTCAGGAATCAATTTCTTTAGTCTGCTTGTCTTAAGCAAACTGTTTGCGGGCTTTCTTGTGCATCATCTTTAGAAGAGGCTTCCTTTTGGGAAATCAGCCATGCAGACCACTTTGATGCAGTATGTGGCGTATTGTCTGAGCACTGACAGGCTGACCCCCCACCCCTTCAACCTCTGCAGCAATGCTGGCAGCACTCATATGGCTATTTCCATAAGACAACCTCGGGATATGACGCTCAGCACGTGCACTCAATTCCTTTGGTCGACCACAGCGAGACCTGTTCTGAGTGGAACTTGTCCTGTTAAACCGCAGTATGGTCTTGGCCACCGTGCTGCAGCTCAGTTTCAGGGTCTTGGCAATCTTCTTACAGCCTAGGCCATCTTTATGTAGAGCAACAATTCTTTTTTTTTCAGATTCTCAGAGTTCTTTGCCATGAGGTGCCATGTTGAACTTCCAGTGACCAGTATGAGAGAGTGAGAGCGATAACATCAAATTTAACACACCTGCTCCCCATTCACACCTGAGACCTTGTAACACTAATGAGTCACATGACACTGGGGAGGGAAAATGGCTAATTGGGCCCAATTTGGACGTTTTCACTTAGGTGTGTACTCACTTTTGTTGCCAACGGTTTAGATATTAATGACTGTGTGTTAAGTTATTTTGAGGGGACAGCAAATGTACACTGTTATACAAGCTGTACACTCACTACTTTACATTGTAGCAAAGTGTCATTTCTTCAGTGTTGTCACATGAAATGATATAATAAATATTTACAAAATACGAAATCCAAAACATTAGAGTTGTCACTAGAACCGGAGGTGGAAAGTAGAAAACCTTCCAAAAAAACTTTTCTAGTGACAACTGTTGAAAGCTGGCCATGAATGGATTGAAATTTGTCTGGTTCAGCAGGGATCAGACAAATTTCAATCCACGTGTGGCCTTCTCCGCTCAACAGCAGTTAAATGTTAGACTGACTTCTGTTAAATGGGAGCTTTTCTTGATCAGCGTCTGCAGCCTTGATCCACCTATGACCAGCTTCAGAGGGGAATTCCCCTCACTTTGTAGACATTTTCTTTCACTTCCAGATTTGTGTCTGAGACAGAAAGTAAACGGAAATCTCCCCAGTGGGACACAGACAGCAAAAAATAAACTGATCAGGGTTTTACCCTTCTCTACTATCCAACATGAAATAAAAGTTTTGACTATGCAAATACTTTAATTTATTTGAGTATATAGCCTCCTATGGAGTTTCTAACTGAATCCCTATGAATCTCTGCATCTTCTTGTAGTGTTGTCAAGGTGGAAGTAAAGTAAGATGGGTGTCTATTGTCGGAGATTCTTTTCAATATTTTATATTTATGAAATAAGAATAAGAGCCGGTTCACAGTACTCCGACTTGGGACGCGACTTGTGTGCCCTCAAGTCACCCCAAGTCTCTTGTCATTACAAATTCAATGTAAATGAATGAGAGCCATCTTAATATGCACTACTGAAGTCGCTCCGACTTCAGAAAAGGTTCCTGTACTACTTCAAGGCGACCTCTATCCGACTTGTGCCCATAGACTTCAATGGGAGTTGCCTCCAAGTCGGATCCTTATCTATGGTCAAGCGACTGTGATCAGACTTTCCAGGAAGAAGAAAAAGATTACCCAGGCATTCCCCACAGACAGAGTCGCCTCTCTTACAACTCTCTACAAGTCTCTTACAAGTCTCTGCTAAAAAGTCGCTCCTTCATGGGGCGACTTTCTGGTCGTGGTAGTGTGAACCGGCTCTAACCAATATGTTTTACATAAGTCACAATTTTAATCTCAATGCACAGCACCAAAGAGTTACCCTGCTAGGTCCTAAGGATATGAGAACTTTTGGTGAGGGGACTTTCCACAATCAATTAAATGCAAAAGAAAGCCTATACACAATGGATGTGGGCTCTACCTGTCACCACACTCATTAAATTGTCAATTATGACTTTTACATGAAACATACCACTTATGCCTGTCTAAATATATAGTTTACCTCCCAGTTGTTGAAATATAATAAAAATCTTTATTCTATATACTGTAGAATAAAAATGATTCCACAGACAACATATAAACTTATATAGTTAAAAACAGCTTGCTGCCCCAACTCCTCCCATCCAACCTATAATATCAAGATATAGATGCATGCATAAAATCTTTGAAAGACATATAATAAAAATTCTTGAGGTGGCCATCAGAGAGAATATAAAAAAAAATGATGGAAAAAGTATAATGAAGAAAAAAAACTTTGCAGAGGACAACTAAAGTTGGTGATGAAAGCCCACTGTAGCTGTATCAAACTGGCTCTGCTTCAAAGATGAAAATTATGAAAACTTTGTCAAATCATGGTGCTGAAGATTCTATTCAATTGGATATATTTCCCATCCAGCCAAAGCAAAAGGGTTTAAACTCCAGTAAAAAGAGTTTAAGTCACTAGTAAAAAACGTGCAGTATAAAGAGTCCTCGTAAAGGAAAGTTCAATACTTATTAAATTGTATGCAATCCATTTCATCCAGTATATCCTTTGTTTAATAGGTGGAGGAGGGCAGCAGGATAGCCTTGTCTGTCCTCTACACCATGGTTTGGTAAAACCATTGGTTTTCTGTCAACTATATTGAAAGGATGTACATTCTGCTCCAAAATTTGAATTATATCCACTCATCTATGGAATCTTCAGCACCATTCTTTGACAAAGTGTTCATAATCTTCATCTTTGAAGCAGAGCCAGTTAGATACAGCTACAGTGGACAGCTACAGTACAGTGGGCTTTCACCACCAACTTTATTTGTCCTCTAGAAAGTTTTTCTTCTTCGTTATACTTTTTTCATCTTTACCACGTGATCAGCTGTCAGCCCATGACAGCTGATCAGGTGATTTAAACAGAAGCCAGTAATCTGCTTTTTTTCCCTCACGCTGACATAGGTACTGCTAAGCAGTGCCCACCAGTGCCACCTACCAGGGCCCTCCAGTGCCACCTATCAGTGCCCACCAGTGCCACCTATCAGCGCCCGCCAGTGCTGCAAATCAGTGCCTATCAGTGCCTCATAATCTGTGCTACCTTTCAGTGCTGCTTATCAGTGTCAACTACCAGTGCCTATCAGGGCCCATCAGTGCCGCCTATCAGTGACCATCAGTGCCACCTATTAGTGAAGCCTCATCGGTGCCTCCTGATCAGTGCCCACCAGTGCCACCTCATTAGTGCCCATTAGTGCCACCTATCAGTGCCCATAAGTACCACCTATCAGTGCCCATCTGTGCTGCCTTATCAGTGCCTATCAGTGCAGCCTCATCAGTGCACATCAATGAAGGGAAAAAAAAATGACCTGTTTGCACAATTTATGTAAAACTATGACATTTTTATTTTTTTATCCAAATTTTCACTATTTTTCTTCTTTAGCAAAAAATAAAAACCCAGGGGTGATTAAATAGCACAAAAAAGAAAGCTCTATTTGTGTGAAAAAAAATGATATAAATTTCATATGAGTACAGTGTAGCATGACCGTGCGTGCAATTGTCATTCAAAGAGTGACAGCGCTGAAAGCTGAAAATTGGCCTGGGCAGGAAGGGGGTTTGGGTGCCCAGTAAGCAAGTGGTTAATCTATATGGAATAAAGATTTTGATTATATTTCAACAATTGGGAGTGGAGTTATATATTTAGAGAGGTATAAGTGGTATTTTTCCTGCAGTAGTCATAACTGACAATTTAGTGAGTGTGGTGACAGGTAGATCCACATTCATTGTGTATTGGCTTTCTTTTGCACAGTTTTAACCTACATCTAAGCTTTACAATTCTAAATCATTTACCTCTATTGTGTTTCTTGCAAACATCATCATTTATTTTCAGTAATGCTGTATATTGTATACAAATACAATATTCAATATATCCTATATATACATATATATATATATATATATATATATATATATATATATATATATAAATCTGCACTACAACTATAACAGCAGGGAGTCATCTGAAACTATATAAACGCCCTTCATGATGTTATCATACATTGTTTGTATTTGTGAATATTATGGAATCATTTCCTGACGCTTATTTTGGTAACAAATTATAGACTTTGATGAATGCCAGACACAAAATGGAGGATGCCACCCTTCAGCTATCTGCACAAACACACCTGGAAGTTACAACTGCACATGTCTGAATGGATTCTCAGGAAACGGCATTGACTGCTGGGACATTGATGAATGCCAAGACAGTAGGAACAACTGCAGTGATTATTCGGGGTGTACCAACACTGCAGGTTCTTATCAGTGTGCTTGTCTTATCGGTTTCCAAGGCAATGGAATCAACTGCACCGATGTGAACGAATGCGATGGTCATATTTGCGGTAACAACTCCCAATGTGACAACACCATTGGCTCTTATTTATGCTTTTGCCACTTTGGATATACATTTGCTCATGGCACCTGTAGTGACGTAGATGAGTGCATTAATCAGACTATATGCCATGATGATGCCAGCTGCATCAACACAGATGGGTCTTTTCAATGTATTTGTAAGAGTGGATATTCTGGGAATGGCAGCCATTGTGAAGACATTGATGAGTGCAACTTAGAACCTTTAGTGTGTCCAGAGAATTCCACCTGCTTCAATAGCCTCGGATCTTATATATGCCAGTGCTGGGATGGTTATAATAATAATGGAACAACATGCATAGACATTGATGAATGCTTGGATCCCATCAATTGTCATCATTACAGCTCATGTTTTAATAGCCCTGGCTCATATTCTTGTATCTGTGGTATTGGTTATACAGGGAACAGTTCCTATTGTGAAGACATAGATGAATGCATGCAGTACCACCAACCAAGCATCTGCTATAATAACTCTCACTGTGTCAACACAGTTGGCTCATATTTATGTCAATGTGACTCTGGTTTTCATGATACCGAAGGTGTCTGCATAGATATTGATGAATGTGGCTTAGGCATATCAACCTGTGATGTGCACTACAAATGTATCAACACCCTTGGGTCTTACAGTTGTGAGTGTGATGTAGGATTCACCAACAGCAGTGAAAGTTGCATTGACATTGATGAATGTCTGTATAATTACACAGAGTGCCATGAAAAGGCTACTTGTTACAATGCACTTGGGTCTTATGTCTGTATATGTCTAGATGGCTTTAGGGGAGACGGTAAGATATGTCAAGACGTTGATGAATGTCTCGACGTTTCCGCTTGTCCTGATCACATGGTCTGTGCTAACTCACCAGGCTCCTACCATTGTTCTTGTGACAAAGGATATAAAACCCAAGGCAACACCTGTGTAGATATCAATGAATGTCTAAACAAAACTCTCTTTTGTGACACCACTGCCATCTGTGTAAATCTACCTGGATCTTATTATTGTACATGTCCTCCGGGGTATAATCAGAAAGAGAACTCATGCATTGACGTAGATGAATGTTCAATGGCTGGAAGCTATTGTGCCAAGCAAGCTGTATGTGTGAACACACCGGGATCATACTTCTGTAGCTGTGTTGAAGGATTTTTGTCAAGTGGAGATATCTGTACAGACATTAACGAGTGTATGGTAGGAAATGAAGGTTGTCATTCTCATGCCATCTGCAGAAATACAATAGGAAGTTTCTCCTGCGAATGCAAGCCTGGATTTCATGGTGATGGACATCAATGTGACGATATAGACGAATGTGCCACTGCTAACATCTGCCAGGAAAAGTCAGATTGTGTCAATCTACTGGGGTCCTACGAATGCAGAAGAAATCGTAGCCAAAGTTCTCTCCTTAATTCAGGCTCTGGTGTGTGCTTTTATTCTTATATACATAAGTCACTTTTGATCACAAACCAGATTTCTAGGTACTTAATCATCGCCTAAAAGAATATATTGGTCAGTATACATCTATATCTGATTTAAACATGCATAGACCAGAAATGACATGCAGTGAGAGAGTCATCTATTATTGGCAAATGCAGACCGTGCTGGGACCTGCACATTATTTCTTTCCAATTTACTAAGGTGACAATGGGGTTTATTTACTAAAGCTAGAGAGTGCAAAATCAGCCACACTTCTGTATAGAAACCAATCAGCTTCCAGGTTTTATTTTATTTTATTTGATTTTGCTGTCTTACGTCCAGGCCACTTTTTGCGATTTGGCGCTGTGCGACTTTAACTGACAATTGCGCGGTCGTGCGACGCCGTACCCAAGCAAAATCTTACTTCCAGGCCACTTTTTGCGATTCGGCACTGTGCGACTTTAACTGACAATTGCGCGGTCATGCGATGCTGTACCCAAACTAAATTTACGTCCTTTTTTTCCCCACAAACAGAGCTTTCTTTTGGTGGTATTTGATCACCTGTGCGATTTTTACTTTTTGCGCTATAAACAAAAAAAGAGCGTTTATTTTGAAAAAATAACAATATTTTTAAAAATTTTTATATGAAATTCCCCCCAAAAAAATGTAAAAATCTAATTTTTTTAAAATTTTTGGCCAATTTGTTTTCTGCTACCTATGTTTGGTAAAAAAAAAAATCACAATAAGCGTATTTTGATTGGTTTGCGCAAAAGTTATTGCGTTTACTAACTAAGGGAAAGATTTCTGTCATTTTTGGTGTTTTTTTTTTAACGAGTAATGGCGGTGATCTGCGATTTTTTTTTGCGGGACTGCGACATTGCGGCGGACAGATCGGACCCTTGACTGACATTTTTGACACTTTTGGGGTTACCAGTGACATTACTACAGAAATCAGTGCACTGTTACTGTAAAAATGACACTGGCAGGGAAGGGGTTAATTTTATTGGAGAGGGAGGGGTTAATGTATGCCTGGTGCTTACTGACGTGTGTGGGGGGAGGTGACTGAGTGAGTCAGGGACAGATCGCATGTTCAGCTATGCTGAACACTGCAATCTGTCACTCCCTGTCACTATGGAGATCCACCCGCTCTGTTTACACAGGCGGGCGGATCTCCAAACTAGATTCCTCGACGATCGGGGAAGAGCAGCGGCGATCGCCGCCGCTCCTCCCCTGGCCCGACTCCCGCTGTGAATGAATACAGCTGGAGCGGGCCTCCGGCGGCGCGCGAGCGCCGCCTACAGGGGGAGGAGTCCAGCGACGTAGTACTACGTCGCTGGACGATAACGAACCACTTTGCCGCAGTAGAGCTCGAGTGAGCGGTCGGCAAGTGGTTAATCATCGCCTAAAAGAATATATCGGTCAGTATACATCTATATCTGATTTAAACATGCATAGACCAGAAATAACATGCAGTGAGAGAGTCATCTATTATTGGCAAATGCAGACCGTGCTGGGACCTGCACATTATTTCTTTCAAATTTACTAAGGTGACAATGGGGTTTATTTACTAAGGCTAGAGAGTGCAAAATCAGCCACACTTCTGTATAGAAACCAACCAGCTTCCAGGTTTTAATTGCCAAAGCTTAATTTAAAAAACTGAGGTTAGAAGCTGATTGGTTTCTATGCAGGAATGTGACTAATTGTGCACTCTCTAGCTTTATTAAATAAACCCCATTGTATGTAGTGTATGGTAGCACTCCTGTTCCTAAAACACGGTGTAAAAACATTGCCTATACATACTGCCATAAATATACATTATTACCTTCACCTCCCTGGCGGTATGATTATGTCAGGAATTACATACCAAAAGCGGTACAATTCTTTTCATGGAAATTTGGCGTTATGTATTATAGGCCTACAATTCTTAGTAATTACTGACTTAAACCTGACCAAAACAAGAGTCTAGTAGACATCCCAGATGTGATAAATTTGAAACACAAACACATAAATTATAATCGAATCAATAATATTATTTTATTATTTAATATATAATATATATAATAAAATTATATTATTGATTAGATTATAATTCATGCATTATATATTATATATAGATATATGTGTGTGTGCATATATATATATATACATATATATATATGCATACATATATATATATATATATATATGCATATATATATATATACATATATATATATATACATGCGCATATATATATATATATATATACATGCATATATATATATATATATATATATATAATATAAAATGTGTTTTGTGTTTTGTGCAACGTTTTTTTTTTTTTTTTTTTAATTTCCCTCCCTAGTTCCGCTCCCATGCAGCATTGCTGCTGCAGGGAACGGAACTAGGAAGTGATCAGAGCGACGGAGACCGACGGAGGAGCGGCCGGACTCTCGGCTGGCGGTCACAGCAATGAGAGATCATCGCTGGATCGCCAGGATAAGGTAAGAGAACACCGCTGCGCTCTCTGCAATCCACCCCGAGCGTGACTCGGGGTTACCGCTCCTGATATGAAAAACCAACCCCGAGTCACGCTCGGGATTACCGCTAAGGAGGTTAAAGTATAACTGAAGGCAAAACCTTTGTTTTAAGTTTTGAATAGAGTAGAGAGAGATTAGAACACCTGCTAGTTTTTATTGCTGTCTGTGCCCCTGTTAGGGAGATTCACCTTCTCTATTTGCCCTGTTTACCATTATCTTTGAAAGTGAAATTAAAAGAAAATTCCAGATTTTGGGCTGTCCCCAGAAAAGTAAGAGAAGAGAAATCTTCCACTGGGGGTCCTCAAGGGATTCCCCTAATTTGCAGAGATTTCCTCTCACTTCCTGTTTGGCTATGGGACAGGAAGTGAAGGGAAATCTCTGCAATGGCACACAGATGGCAGAAAACAAATCTAACAGGAGTTATAACCCTCCCTTACTTTATCCAAAATGGAAACAAAAGTTTGTGCCTATAGTTCCACTTTAAGGTTTCTCTTCAGGGATGTAGTTGCTCTTTTTCTCTAGGAATGTTGCTTTGTTAATTTTAGGTGTTGACATTTATAAAAACATGAGGGCTATGTAGTAGTATCACGAGCAGTGCAAATATCAAGCCTTGACATCTGATAAGAAAGATACTCAATTTTAATAAGGAATTTTATACTTTATAAAAGTTACTGTTCACTGTTCCAACTGGTTTGATCACCTTACTATAAAGTGTACCCTTAGTAAAAAAAAAGTATTCAAAGTCACCCTGAAACTGTACAGCAGCTGCTGCTTTAATGCTGGGGCCCCCCAAACATTGGACATAAGATCTCATCTCCAATGGTGTCTTTCTGAACCTTTCTGAACCTGGCGGTAACAATGTCTATACCTTGTGTCATGGCTGATGACTCATGCCCAAGCCTTTCCTAGCCCACCAGACAGAGTCAGGAAAGCCAGCATGGGCCTGGGACCAGACAAGCCTCCTCCGCCTGTCCTCTGCAACCCATCTGTGAAGCCACTCAGCTGGGAACCAATACATTGGAAATTTGAAAAATGAGAAGTGCTGCTGAGCAAATTGTGGTCCTCACAAAATTTCAGAGGTAGTTTTAGGGGCATGATTATCTATCCTAAACTTTATCACACTCTCACCATAGCAAGAGTCTGCAGTACCCGTTCACCAGCAGGTCTTTACAAACTCATAAAATAGCACTCCACTTCAAACCAAACTAGACTTTAAATCCCATTAAGCAGGTCTTTAGTCTTTACATTCCACCAAGCAGGTCTTTAGTCTTTACATTTCAACAAGCAGGTCTTCAGATTACACCCAGCAAGTTTTCACAACCCTTCTATTAGTATCTCACTCCAGTTTTCCATAGAGTGCTTGTCTCTTTAACTCAGTACTACCACTGGTGGGGTTGTATATGAACAGGAAGGAAGGTTTTCATCTTACAAAAATAGGAGTTTTTGTTGTAACAGAGTGACCTCACCTAACCATACCCAACACAGATTCTCCAAGCAAGGTGGCTGACCCATGGTGCTTTTAAATTGTGTTGTACAGTAATGTTTACACTTACACATATCTAAGGGCTCTTTCACACGGGCGGTCCGATCAGATCCGCCTGTCAGTTTTTTAGGCGGATCTGATCGGATCCTCCATGCAGCTCTATGGGGCAGCGGGTGTCAGCGGAGGTCACCTCCGCTGACACCCGCTGCCATCCGCATCCGATCCTGTGCTGTAATCTGGACGGATGGAAACCCTATTTTTCCATCCGTTCAGTAATCGGAGCGGAGCGGATCTGATGAGAGCGGACAAGCGGTCCGCTCTCCTCCGATCCCCCATAGAGGGCAGCGGGTGCTGAGACACCTCCCTCTCCGCTCTGCAAGCGGAGACGGAGCTGTCATCCGCCCAGCTCAGCGGGGATCACGGATCGATCCCCGCTGAGCAACACGGATCCGCCTGCAGAGGCGGACCGTGTGAAAGAAGCCTTAGGCTCTTTAAATTATGCAGGTAAGCAAATATAATATTTTCAAAACAATTTTTCCCTCCCTTTTTAACTTCTTCTAGAGATTCATTTAATACAATATGTTTCTTTATACAGTATATACATCTTAATATACATATACTATACAGTCAGGTCCATAAATATTGGGACATCAACACAATTCTAAACTTTTTGGCTCTATACACCACCACAATGGATTTGAAATGAAACAAACGAGATGCGCTTTAACTGCAGACTTCCAGCTTTAATTTGAGGGTATTTACATCCAAATCAGGTGAACGGTGTAGGAATTACAACAGTTTGTATATGTGCCTCCCACTTTTTAAGGGACCAAAAGTAATGGGACAGATTAACAATCATAAATCAAACTTTCACTTTTTAATACTTGGTTGCTAATCCTTTTCAGTCAATTACAGCCTGAAGTCTGGAACGCATAGACATCACCAGACGCTGGGTTTCATCCCTGGTGATGCTCTGCCAGGCCTCTACTGCAACTCTCTTCAGTTCCTGCTTGTTCTTGGGGCATTTTCCCTTCAGTTTTGTCTTCAGCAAGTGAAATGCATGCTCAATCTGATTCAGGTCAGGTGATTGACTTGGTCATTGCATAACATTCCACTTCTTTCCCTTAAAAAACTCTTTGGTTGCTTTCGCAGTATGCTTCGGGTCATTGTCCATCTGCACTGTTAAGCGCCGTCCAATGAGTTCTGAAGCATTTGGCTGAATATGAGAAGATAATATTGCCTAAAACACTTCAGAATTCATCCCGCTGCTTTTGTCAGCAGTCACATTATCAATAAATACAAGAGAACCAGTTCCATTGGCAGCCATATACGCCCACACCATGACACTACCACCACCATGCTTCACTGATGAGGTGGTATGCTTTGGATCATGAGCAGTTACTTTCCTTCTCCATACTCTTCTCTTCCCATCACTCTATTACAAGTTGATCTTGGTCTCATCTGTCCATAGGATGTTGTTCCAGAACTGTGAAGGCTTTTTTAGATGTTGTTTGGCAAACTCTAATCTGGCCTTCCTGTTTTTGAGGCTCACCAATGGTTTACATCTTGTGTTGAACCCTCTGTATTCACTCTGGTGAAGTCTTCTCTTGATTGTTGACTTTGACACACATACACCTACCTCCTGGAGAGTGTTCTTGATCTGGCCAACTGTTGTGAATGGTGTTTTCTTCACCAGGGAAAGAATTCTTTGGTCATCCACCACAGTTGTTTTCCGTGGTCTTCCGGGTCTTTTAGTGTTGCTGAGCTCACCGATGCGTTCTTTCTTTTTAAGGATGTTCCAAACAGTTGATTTGGTCACACCTAATGTTTTTGCTATCTCTCTGATGGGTTTGTTTTGTTTTTTCAGCCTAATGATGGCTTGCTTCACTGATAGTGACAGCTCTTTGGATCTCATATTGAGAGTTGACAGCAACAGATTCCAAATGCAAAAAGCACACTTGAAATGAACTCTGAACCTTTTATCTGCTCCTTGTAAATGGGATAATGAGAGAATAACACACACCTGGCCATGGAACAGCTGAGCAGCCAATTGTCAAATTACTTTTGGTCCCTTAAAAAGTGGGAGGCACATATACAAACTGTTGTAATTCCTACACCTTTCACCTGATTTGGATGTAAATACCCTCAAATGAAAGCTGAAATTATGCAGTTAAAGCACATCTTGTTTGTTTCATTTCAAATCCATTGTGGTAGTGTATAGAGCCAAAAAGATTAGAATTGTTTCGATGTCCCAATATTTATGGACCTGACTGTATATACAGTATATATATATATATATATATATATATATATATATATATATATATATATATATATATATATTTATTTTTATTTTTTTTCAATATCTGAACATTTTTTCACAGAGAGTTTGCTGTACCCATATGGCAACAATGTCGGTGACAAAAAGGTTAATGCTACTGGAAGAGATGTCAATTCACAGTTTATTATACCACCGATGGGATTCCCTTTCCTTGGACAGACATATCATAACATTTATGTAAGTTTTGTCCACTTAACAACTGCTAATAACAATTCATGAAAATCTAACAGGAAATGTGTATGTATGATGTCTTTGTGGTGAGTGCAAAATATGGATTTTGAGTTGCTGACTTTATATATTAAATATTTGTTTATGAAATATGATAATTTACGGTTCCAATTGAATCAACATAAATAGGCACTGCTACGCTATACTGTATACTATTTTCTTAACCTGAAAACCAGAGACAAACTTGTAAGACATCAGAAATTGTCTCCATGATTCACACAGCAAAACGCCAAATAATATTTTCACAATATTTCATTAGACATTTGGCATACAATAAAAGCCATTGGACAAAGTTAAAATTATAAAAAAAAATTGTACATAGGTCAAGAACAGTGTTCACATACCAGAAAGAGATATCTACAGCTTTTAAACAAGTATATTTTTGTCTATCTTGTTGCATTAAATTAAGTTTTTCCACGTTGCTTCTGAATTTTTAGCAATATAAAAGCACATTGAATAGATCAGCATCCTCTAATTTTAAGAAGGAGCCAGTTGAGGTGGTACAGAGATTGTAAACTGGGGGCTTCCCCTGTGAACATCCATTTACAGGCCTCCAGGGCCAGTCTGGAACACATAGCAGTAGTGCTACTTTCAGGGCTGTTGTTGGAAATCACAGGGCCCAATACAACCTTTCTGGCAGGGCCCCCCCCCCCCCCCCGGGAAATATTAAATTATATTTTCGCTAAAATGCCACAGCCCGATGCCATGTAAAACATGTGATTGCAATGTGTTAGTGCGGGGTTAGAGCAAGGCGGTGGAGAGGCAATTTGCTCTCTGAAGAGCGATCCAAATGCTGACTGCTTCTCACAGAGAAGAGCACAATTGAACAAGCCCTTAATTTTTTTTTTTTAAATAATTTTTTAGAATTGTAATTTTTTATCCATTTTTTTTTTAAATTGTATTCTTTATTTATTTATTTTTTATGTGCCCTGTTAAGGGGGCGTTAGTAAAATATTAGGGGTCTAAAAAGACCCCTGATGTCTCACTTTTGAGACAGATAAAGGGACTAAGGACAGAGAATCATCAGTACCTTTCTCTGCATCCTCAGCTGCAGATGTATGAATAGGAAGTGCTCTGAGGCTTCCTGTTCATTCACAAACCGAAGCATAGTTTACTATGTTTCAGTGATAAATGGACACAGAAGCGATCAGTACCGATATGACATATTTACCAGCCCCCAACTCTCCATCCTGACCCCAATCCTCTTGTGTGCCCTCAGCAGATGTGGGCAGGAGAAAGTGTAGGAAAGCCGGCAGTCCTGCTGGGGAGGTGGGGACACAGGGGGGACTGGACAGAAGGTGGAAGGGGATGAAAATACAAGAACCGATCCTCCTGCAGCACAGCCGGAGGGAGAGAGTCAACAGTGCTTTAGGGGGATCCACAAGAGTCACAAGGCAGTACAGCAGGTGCCTTGGTCCCCCTTTTGAACTGATGGTGCCTGTGCCCAATACAGAAGGGCCAGCTGTACTGCCTTATCAGCTGCTCTAAATACTTTAATTGGCACTGTAACAGAGTAGTTGGCCCTTTTAGGTTAGTAAATACCCATCTGAACCATTCAGCTACCTGCCCCTTGTGTGTTACTCCCAGTCTTACCTAAAAGGAAGCAAGGGAAGGAGTGCTGATTTCAAGAACCCTCCAGTACATTGGAAAGAGCTCAGTATTCTTCTCTGCTGGGACTTTGCAGGAAAGGATAATGTTGCAACAGGTCAGTTCAAGATGACCTCCCCTGATGGGATGTAGGGCTATGAGCAATCCTCATTATGTTGAATTCCAGGACGTTGTCAGACCAGTGGTGTGGGCACAGGTCTCCCTCTTGCCAACTTCTCTCCAATGCCTCAAAGACATATTCAACATGTTACCTAAGCTTGTGCCATCATAATTTGGTACGACTCTTATCCTAATACCATTCTATAGTAAAGTTGGGACCGCTATTATTGAGGAACCCAGTGTGGATTCTTTTTATTCTACACCAATGAGGGACACCTCTCAAACATTCTGTTTGGGGACAGAGCAGGATGTGATTTTCAGGTAAAAGCAGACATAAGTATAGTGGCCCTCTGTTTCGGTCAGGCCAGACTGGACCCCTCCCAGGACATTCAAGGGGTGAAGTAAGTGTCTTTCCACTCTGTTATATCCAGGGGAGGGCCTATGCTTTGTAACTGTAGAGCACCACAAAGAAGACTGAAAAAGTGCAGAAGGAGTGAATTATGCCTACGTGCATCCCTGTTATACAACAGTACTACTTTTACTATTATTGGTACCATTAGAACTGCTAATACTGCAGCTACTGTAAGTATATCTAAATACTGTATATGTATCTAAATAGTTTCTGCTTGAGAAAGTTCTGTTGTATTTCACAGTCATTTAACGGAAGACAATTCGGTTCCTTCTGATCTTACAGTTAATAATCCTACTAGTACTAAACATGTTTGTAGTACTGCCCCTTTGAGGACTGCTGGATATTTCACTTTCGGGTCCCCTTGGGTTACCGTTAGCAACTGCAGCATGCACAATTCAGCACTTTACTCCTTGGGTCAGTCAATGAACAGTCTATGGGATGTAGTTGTTTTTGCTGTTTTATTTTAAATAGGGATGGGAGAAGGGAAGAGTGGGATACTCCAAATTAAACTATTCACAATGGATGAGGACTCTCACTGATGATGCAGCCAGGCTGCAGATTCACCTTGCCACTAGATGAATTTAGGTTAAGTCTCTGTACAGACGACTTAGTTGGGTATATGATCTTCAGGATACCCGCTTGGTATCCCCTTTCACTCCACAGACTGACACCCGTCCTTTGACTATCCTACACCGTGGTGGGCCCCCTCAGGTCAGGCCCCTAGACACGATCCCCTGTACTCACGATACAGTTTTTCGAGGGTCTCCAGTGTCTCTACCACTCCAGTCAGTTCTCTTTGACCTCTGGGTTCAGTTCCTTTCCTCTGGTCCCCAGGCCGACTGCCTATGACCAGGTGCCACTGCTACAGAGGAGGAGGCAGCCAACACCCTCCCTCTGGGACTCTGCTCCCCAGCCAAAGACCTTGCAGTACATGTGCTCCTGGCTTTTATACAGTATTCCAGAATACACTGAGACAGCCTGTCTCTACCAATCACCAGGACTGTATCAAAGCCTGTGTACTCATTGGTCAGGTTTCCTCCCACTGTCCAACATGCCTCCCTATTGGACCAGTGTGAAACACTATCTAGACCAGTGGCGGCTGGTGAAGTTTTAAGATGGGGAGCGCAAGACCCCGCCCTTCCATTTGACCACTCCCATTTCTCAGAAGCCCCACCCCTTATAGGCTCCACCCATTTTGTCCCCTGTATTTTGCTTCGTGAACAAATTCTCCCAATATATCACATATTAAGGGGTCCATCAGTACTAGTATATCCCATAAAAGGGAGCAGGGGCCCTATTATGGGATATACGGTGAGAGACACCCTATTATGGGATACACGGACTGAGAGTGGCACAAACCCCTCAAGCACAAACCCCCCACAAACCCCTCAAGCACAAACCCCACAGTACAGGCCCCCTAGCACAAACCCCACAGTACAGGCCCCCTAGCACAAACCCCACAGTACAGACCCCATAGCACAAACCCCACAGTACAGACCTCCTAGCACAAACCCCACATTACAAGCCCCCTAGCACAAACCCCACAGTACAGGCCCCCTAGCACAAACCCCACAGTACAGGCCCTTTAGCACTAATCCCACAGTACAGGCCCCCTAGCACAAACCCCACAGTACAGGCCCCTTAGCACTAATCCCACAGTACAGACCCCCTAGCATAAATCCCACAGTACAGGCCCCCTAGCACAAACCCCACAGTACAGGCCCCTTAGCACTAATCCCACAGTACAGACCCCCTAGCTCAAACCCCACAGTACAGACCCCCTAGCACAAACCCCAAAGTACAGGCCCCCTAGCACAAACCCCACAGTACAGGCCCCCTAGCACAAACCCCACAGTACAGACCCCCTAGCACTAATCCCACAGTACAGACCCCCTAGCACTAATCCCACAGTACAGGCCCCCTAGCAAAAACCCCACAGTACAGACCCCCTAGCACTAATCCCACAGTACAGGCCCCCTAGCAAAAACCCCACAGTACAGACCCCCTAGCACTAATCCCACAGTACAGGCCCCCTAGCACAAACCCCACAGTACAGGCCCCCTTTCAATGTAGTGACCAGCGTACATGCCCCCTTCAATGTAGTGACCAGTATACATGCCCCCTTTCAATGCAGTGACCAGTATACATGCCCCCTTTCAATGCAATGACCAGTATACATGCCCCCTTTCAATGCAATGACCAGTATACATGCCCCCTTTCAATGTAGTGACCAGTATACATGCCCCTTTCAATGTGGGGACCAGCATACATGTCCCCAATGCAGTGACCAGTGTACATGTCCCCAATGCAGAGATCAGCGTGCGTGCCTCCAATGCAGTGACCAGTGTACATGTCCCCAATGCAGAGATCAGCGTGCGTGCCTCCAATGCAGTGACCAGTATACATATCCCCAATGCAGAGATCAGCGTGCGTGCCTCCAATGCAGTGACCAGTGTACATGTTTCCAATGCAGAGATCAGCGTGCGTGCCTCCAATGCAGTGACCAGTATACATGTCCCCAATGCAGAGATCATCGTGCGTACCTCCAATGCAGTGACCAGTATACATGTCCCCAATGCAGAGATCAGCGTGCGTGCCTCCAATGCAGTGACCAGTATACATGTCCCCAATGCAGAGATCAGCGGTACGATGCGTCCCCCCCCGGTGCGGTGCGTCCCCCCCTGGTGCGGCCCCCCCAGTGCGGTGCGGGCCCCTCCCGGTGCGGTGCAGTGCGCCCCCCCCCCAGGCCTCACTTACCGTTACCGGTGGATGGAGTACTCTCTGCGAACAGCCGGGCCCAGGAACGAACTTCCTTCCGAGTCCCGACTCCGCCTCCTCACACGCAGCTGGGCGGCTCTCGCTCTCCTCTCTGAATGGAAGGTGATCGTGACACCGGGGCGGTGCACCGCCCACACGCGCACGTCACCAGGTCCATGTCCTCCTGTGATTGGTCCATGCTGGACTCTGGACCAATCACAGCCCGGACATCGGCAAAGTGGGGTGTGTCGGGTCGCATTGCTCTGCGCCCCGATGACCCCCAGAAGAGCGCCAATTGGCGCCTCTGTAAGGCGAAGGTGGGGTCAAAAACCCCACCCCCCCCAATACCCAGCACTAAGTCCGGCGCCCCTAGTTGGCGGAAAATAGACTTTTTTTTTTAATCTAATCTTTTTTTTTTCTTCTACTTCTGTTTGGGGGGGGGGGCGGCGCCCCTGCGCCCCCTATGGGCGGGCCGCCACTTATCTAGACCCAATGAATCACACACTGAACACACTGTGCAGACCTAACTCACAGATCCTGCTCTCTGGTAGGCAGAAAACAATATAGATTTCCCCACTGTTCCTCTGATAGGCAGACAGAGACAAAAAATATACTCTCTCACTAGCACCTACCTAGGAGGGTGCTACATGTTATTACCGGGTATACTGTTACTATACAATAGTTTAGTTTATTGATGCTGCTACTACTACTGCTAGAAATATTATTACAATTATTATTACTCTCTTATGTGTTTTATAGAACAATGCATGCAGGTGTAAAATCCCAAGATTCATTATGGTGTTTCTATGTTAGTTTTCAGATAATGGACTGATCCAGTTTCAGCTTTGGAACATCAATGAAAAATATTTGTTCCCCAATCCCTTTGATAAAAGATTTTGGGGAGATGAGAAGGTGGCCATGCTTGCTGTCTTCTGGGATGATGCAGATCTCACGTTAGGCGATGGGGCACTTTGGTACCAGGTATGTGTGTTGACCTAAGCGATTGTCATTAAGATGATTACCAAAATGTGTGCATGTGTTGAGCGCAGTCACTCACATTCAGTTTTCATAACAGTTTCCTAAAATTATTGTATAGCCCAAACTTTTTTTTTTGTAAGTTTTTAACAGGTGTCCCCATTGTAAGTCTTCCCCTCATATCCTGTTCTGGTAATAACTATAAAATTTTAGATTTCCCATCACTTTTTGTCTTGTGGACAATGGTAACTAATAAAGAGGGTCATTTTCTTCAGTGAGGACCCAGGCAGCAGTAGAATTCTGAGAGAGTTTTTAACCCTTCAAAAATGAAAAACAAATGTTTTCTCCTATATACTTACACATTAAGTATACTGCTCATTCTTAAGAATTACATGCAAAATAATGGTACTGCTTTCAGCACCTAATATCCGAAAGAATCATACCGCCAGGGAGGTTAATAAAGATTGTGTTATAAACCTCAGACATTTTCTGCTTTAAAAATTAGAACAATATCTTCTGCTCTGTGGATGCTGGATAATTGAAATAAAAAATTTGCAAAAAAAAAAAAATTGAACAATATCAAGATCAAGAAACCAAAATACTGCTGTACTAATCTCTTTTCTGACTTCATATAAACTCACAAGAAGATAGTCACCATTTCTCTTATATTGCCTCCCCTCATTTTAAATTCTATAGAGTTAATAACTAAAATTTGAGAGTGCAAAATCTGGTGCAACTGTGCATGGTAGCCAATCAGCTTGTTCATTTAAGCTTTGACAAAAATCATGGAAGCTCATTGGTTTCTATGTACAGCTGCACCAGATTTTGCACTCTTCAGTTTTACTAAAGCAACCCAATTTGTATTTAAGATTTCATATAAAAGTGGACAAGCAGTTCAATAGCATACAACATGGCAAAACCTTGGCACCCCAGATGTTTTGGAACTATATTTCCCATGATGCTCAAATACACTGCAGAGTGCATGAGCATCATGGAAAATGTGGTTCTAAAACATGTGGGGTGCCAAAATTCCCAATCACTAGCATACAATATACAGTATAATGGCATGCAAAGGAACAATCTGACCCTTATAAAGTATAGCTTCCTGTATATATGAAAAAAAAATCCTCTTGAAAGACTGGAAGTCTATGTTTTATTGCAATCCCTTGTAGGCTTACTCGGAAATGTTAGGTTTTCTTGATATAAGACAGGAGTACAGGGGATGGAGGGAAGGGAGGGAAGAGTTTGATGTGTAAACCTGCCCACATTGTAATCTTTTTATAGTAGAGAACTTAATAGTATAGGAGGAGAGTTTTAAATGGTATAGCACTGTAGACTGTTCACATATTGGAAATAATGAGGGAAATGCATTCCTTCTTTACCTCTCCTTCAGCTGCTTATTGTAATTTTTATTTTTTTATTAATTATTATTATTTCCAAATTTCCAAATGAACAGGAAAGCAACCTAAAAGACTCTACCTATTTAGGGTTCTAAATCTTTTTGCCTTTACCCTCATCCAAAAATGGCAGGACTACCATCATATCTGGACACATTTCTGCAATGAAAAGTCCTTTAAATATAAAACGTTATATGGTTTTTACTTTCCTGCAGATATATTCGGAGAAAGAGCAAAAAGACATTTACGCGCAGATGATATTCAACAGAACCAATGAAGAAGTGAACAGATACTTCTATAAGAACATCACCTCCAATTTTACTGCAAAATGGATCCTGAAAATAACATGGGACCAAGTACTGCCAGTTTCTTTTCAGAAAGTAATGCTCCAAGAGGTAAGGAGGATCACTGTCTACAAAATTGTAATAAATATGCTCTCATGTTTGTACATTACTAGAGCCATTAAAATTATGAAGAAAAAAATTAAAACTAGGTACTGACATAGTAGTGCTTGTGTGAACTTGCCCTAAAACTCAGAAGCATATCCATTAAGACAGGGCAAAAAACAATGACCATGGGTGAAATTGTTCCTTTTATCAGTTGACAGCAGACAGAATGGTAAGGTGATTGCCAGCTGGCTGCCATGGGTTTAGCATTGCATGCATTGGGCTTTTTTTTTTATTTAACGTTTTTGATTTATTAAATATTTGTGATAGATCTATAAGCTGCAATATGTTACCTTTTTTTTGCTTTTGGGTTTAGATAAGCTTAAAAGTGAACCCATCATCTGTTTAAAATCCTCATTTAAAAGCCCTTCTTAAGAGCATGTACCACAAAGTACTTGCTGTTACTTCTTTGTTCTTCTTTGCTCTCAGTGCTGTCATACTTTGAATGACAATTGCGCAGTCATTCAACACTGTACACAAATTCCATTTTTTGCCAGCTAATTTTCTATAAGAATATGTTAAAAATACAAATGTTTGAAAAAAAAAATAAAATATTGTTTCTAACTTTGTTTTTTTGATTTTCCTCTGCTGTGTTCAATAAACATAGACCAACACCTTCCAGTGTATACTGACGACAGACGGGACACAGTCCTTTGCATTAATGAAATATTACAATATGTCATGGAGTCCCGGACAGCGCGTATATCACAGAGCCCTGATTGGATACACAAATGGGGAAGGTATTTACTACAATGATCCACAAGCAATGAAGAACAATACCTATGGGCCAGCGGGACGATATCGGCTTCACAAGGTTTTAGGAAACACTAATATAACTGGACTGTGGGCCTATCAGCTGGACACCCCAATTAACAAAAATAAGACGAACTACCACAGGAAGTGCTGGAGGTGGTATTACTCAGAGCCTGATAGTTCTTTATGGGGCGATGGACTGCCGTCTTGTCCATGCCTTAAATCCCAGTCCGCTAAAGACTTTAATTTTATTACTGAGATCCTTCCATCCTTTAGCTCTGATCTGGTTAAGACATTGAGACGGTCACAGGGCAATGGGACAACCTTCCAGTCAACTCTCCCCAATCGTTTTGCCGCTGGACACAGATGTGTCTATGACTCAGAAGGATATTTGATAAATGGATTCAAAGATCGATACTTTATATATGACTCAAATCAGGATGGTGTTCAAAATCATATAGGTAGGTCCGTGATATATGGTTTTCTGAATGATAGAATAGTGAAAAATGGAAATTGCTGAGACTCACATATTAGAAGTCCAGAAAAAGATGGATCATCACGTGTCCATTTATTCACATTTTTAAACATTACCTGGCAAAAAAAAGTGTAAAAAATAATCAGTTCATGCTAAAAGAGGCATTTCCACCTACTCACATATTACATACTGTATTTGTGGGTTGTACCGAGTAACTCTTCCTCTGTGGTAACCCATATTCTTCTTATGTTTCGCTGCAGGTAAATAATGGATTCCAAGCAGAAGCAATGTTCTGTCATTGAGTTCCTGATGAAGAAGGGGTGCAGGCTGTCCACAGACATCCACAGAAGACTACAGAATGTTAATGGAGAAGACACCACTGACACGAGTCACCAATGACAAGACATTGCTCTTGTTAATGGTGTCATCTCTGTAAAAATTCTCAAGCCTTTGTGGACATCAGACAGCATGCACCCTCCTTCTTCAAGAACTCAGTAACTGCACACTGCTTCTGCTTGGAATCCATTATCTACCTGCAATGAAGAAGAAGAAGAAGAAAAAAGAAGAGTTACTATAGAGCATGGGTGCTCAGCCTGTGGCCCTCCAGCCGGTGTGAAAGTTTGAGTCCCATCATGCCTCTGCTTTTGGGAGACGTGCATGTAATTGTCAGTGGCTTGCAATGCCTTATGGGACTTGTACACAGGTTGGGCACCCATGCAAAGGGTCAGTTTACTGTCCTTTAGGCTTTAGGGGGGCTGGACTGTGGCCATTGGGAGTAGAAAATGGCTTGGCATCAGTGCCCCCTTACTGGTTTTAATGGGAGGAAAAGTGCCCCATTGTTGATATAATTGAGAAAAATAGTGCCCCATTGATGGTATCAGAGGGGGAATGGTGCCCCGTCATTGGTGTCAGTTGGTGGAATAGAGCCCCAAGGGCCAGATAAAAGAAAGGAAAGGGCCACATCTGGCCCCAGGGCTACAGGGCTATAGAGCTATAGAGGAAGAGTTACAGGGCTATAGAGGAATAGTTACTTTACTAACATGTGAAGTTTTAAGAACCTCTCCAAGTTAATAAAAAAGTTATGCCACTTTTTGAATTCATTTGATTGGTACAGCCCTCATATTTACTTGCATTCACTTTTGTAGTTTTGAGATCCAGAAATGCCCATAGTGGCAGTCTGTTCATAACATGTTACACCCTGAATATGGGTGTAAAGTGTAACATGTTATGAAAGGTGAACTTTTCGAGTAACTCCACTTTTGTTGAGAAAACACTTCCCTTTGGGTGATCTACAGTATGTTCATTGCAGGAATTTTAACACACTTTGTTGCAGATTCCTACTTTTTGTTGTTCTGAAGAAATAGCAATTTTTGTTTCGCTGTGTCCAAGTAGTGAGTGAATCTTTATGGGAGTGACTTCATAATTATCAATCAGCTGCTGCACCTGCAGGGCTCTAATGAGGAAAGCTGCGGGGTCTGCATCCCTTTAGGCATGATTTCCTTTGAAAGAATCTCACCAAAAAATAGATTTTTGTTGCAGGGGATGCCAAAAATCGGACTTCTGGGAAAATAAGGGAGCCAATCGCAAAAGCAGGAAATGACATATCTGGGTGGCGTTCTGTACACCATCTACTGTGTACAGAACGCCTCTAGGTAGCCATATTGCTTTTTATAGAAAATTACAGAGGCTGCAGATTGAAAAGGAAAGGTAATTTTTAATAACATTCAATTACAATATGACTTGTGTTGCAAATCTATATGCTATAATATTTTTTAAAAATGTTATTTGCTAATTTTAGTGGAGTTACACTTTAAATAGATTGTTATCTTTTTTTTCATACTAGAATTTATATGTAAAGCATTATCTTAATGTAATAACTGTAATTTGTTTCACAACAGATAAAGATTTGCTCCCTTTCCAGTGGTGCTGTATTAATACCCCTCTATGCCATTTATTCTATGAGAGAAGACCCCCGGTATCCTGTTCAGACTATACGTCACCAGGCATGGGTACGTCACTTATGCCATGTGTCAGAGTCACACTTTGTTTTGTCAATTCTTTAAGAAATTTAGTAGGTGAAACATCTGTAGCTGTAGCTATGGTGGAGATTTACTAAACGGGTGCACACAGAATGTGGTGCAGCTGTACAGAGTAACCAATCAGCTTCTAACTTCAGCTTGTTCAATTAAACTTTCACAATAAAACCTGGAAGCTGACTGAAAGGCCAGAACAAGGGGTGGGCACGAGGGATGGCCTCCCCTGGGCACTGTGGCATTATATAAGGTGGGGGAGGCGCTGTGAGGAGGTTGGGGGTAAGAGGATTTGTGTCAGGAGGGGGAATTGGGGGGGGGGGCAGGGGGTAAGAATAATTCTAGGAAGAGACATTTGGGTGGAAGTGCTGGGAGTGGTAATTTAGGGGGATTTGTATAGGGATGGGAGAAAAGAATCTGTGCTAGGAGGGGAATTTGGGGGTACATTTGTACTAGTAAGGATGATTGGGTAGTATTTGTGCTGTACATTTGTGTTTTTTCTTTTGTGGGGGGGGGGGGGATTTGGAGTAGGGGAACGATGTGTACTCGGAGGGAAAATTTGAGGGGTAAAAAAATTGTGCTAGGAGAGGTGTTTTCTTTTGGGGGGGGGGGGGGGGCATTTGCATTGAGAGGTTGGGGGGGAGAGGATTTGATGCTTAGAGGCTAAGCATGCAAATTTGTGTTGTTTTTTTATTTATTTTTTGGAGGGGGGGTATTTTTTGCTAACATATAATGCTCACACATCTTGGGGGGGGGGGGGGCCGTTTGGCATTTTTGCCCTGGGCTCTAGAGGACCATTTCCCGACACTGACTGACTGCTTACTATAGGGTGACCAGACGTCCCTGGTTTCCGGGGACAGTGTCCTCAATCCGGGGACAGTCCCTGTTCCAAGTCTGTCCTCGGTTTTGTCCCCGGATTCAGGGCCGGATTAATGTAGACAGGGCATCCCATGCTGGCTGAGAAACAGCCTGGTGGCTCAGATGCAGACGCCCCCTGCTGAATGATCTCAATGCTGCTCCTGCTGCTGTTGAGTAGAGGAGAGGCTGAGCCAAAAATTTATTGTGTGGAGGGCTGAGACTGGGAGGTGAGCAGATGGGGAGGGGGGTCTGATTGTACACAGGTGAGGGCAGTGGGGGAGCAGGGGTCAGAGCTGATGCAGCTGTATGGAGATATGGAGAGTTTAGCTGTTGTGGGGGAAGGGCTAAGAGGTGGCTGCAGAGATATTCTGTGAGAGAAGGGTGCAGAGGTGAGCTATGGATGTGGGAGCAGAAGTGTCCTCTGAACCCTGCACTCTATGCCTAACACCCTCCGGTATATTATGCAGTCCTGTGCCCAGCGCTCTGTATTATGCAGTCCTATGCCCAATGCTCTTTGTATAATGTAGTCCTGTGCCCAGTACTCTGTATATTATGCAGCCCTGTGCCCAGCGCTCTGTGTATTATGCAGTCCTATGCCCAGCACTCTGTGTATTATATAGTCCTGTGCCCAGTGCTCTGTGTATTATGCAGTCCTGTGCCCAGTGCTCTGTGTATTATGTAGTCCTGTGCCCAGAATTCTGTGTATTATGCAGTCCTGTGCCCAGCGCTCTGTGTATTATGCAGTCCTGTGCCCAGCACTCTGTGTAATATGCAGCCCTGTGCCCAGCGCTCTGTGTATTATGCAGTCCTGTACCCAGCGCTCTGTGTATTATGTAATCCTATGCCCAGCGCTCTGTGTATTATGCAGTCCTGTACCAAGTGCTCTGTGTATTATGTAGTCCTGTGCCCAGCGCTCTGTGTATTATGCAGCCCTGTGCCCAGCGCTCTGTGTATTATGCAGTCCTGTGCCCAGTGCTCTGTGTATTATGCAGTCCTGGACCCAGCGCTCTGTGTATTATGTAGTCCTGTACCCAGCGCTCGGTGTATTATGCAGTCCTGTACCCAGCGATCTGTGTATTATGCAGTCCTGTGCCCAGAATTCTGTGTATTATGCAGTCCTGTGCCCAGAATTCTGTGTATTATGCAGTCCTGTGCCCAGTGCTCTGTGTATGATGCAGTCCTGTGCCCAGCACTCTGTGTAATATACAGCCCTGTGCCCAGCGCTCTGTGTATTATGCAGTCCTGTGCCCAGTGCTCTGTGTATTATGCAGTCCTGTACCCAGCGCTCTGTCTATTATGTAATCCTATGCCCAGCACTCTGTGTATTATATAGTCCTTTACCAAACGCTCTGTGTATTATATAGTCCTGTGCCCAGCACTCTGTGTATTATGCAGTCCTGTGCCCAGCACTCTGTGTATTATGCAGTCCTGTACCCAGCACTCTGTGTATTATGCAGTCCTGTGCCCAGCACTCTGTGTATTATGCAGTCCTGTGCCCAGCACTCTGTGTATTATGCAGTCCTGTGCCCAGCACTCTGTGTATTATGCAGTCCTGTACCCAGCACTCTGTGTATTATGCAGTCCTGTGCCCAGAACTCTGTGTATTATGCAGTCCTGTGCCCAGAACTCTGTGTATTATGCAGTCCTGTGCCCAGCACTCTGGGTATTATGCAGTCCTGTACCAAGCGCTCTGTGTATTATATAGTCCTGTGCCCAGCACTCTGTGTATTATGCAGTCCTGTACCAAGCGCTCTGTGTATTATGCAGTCCTGTACCAAGCGCTCTGTGTATTAGGCAGTCCTTTGCATTTTGGCAATAAAAAAAATAAAATAAATATGTCCCCGGATCATTTTAAAAATCTGGTCACCTTAGCTTACTATGCACAGCTGCACCAGATTCTGTGTGCTCTGGTTTTAGTAAATCTCCCCACTGTAAAGTCTACTGCTTGCTGCATCCTCTCATCTTCCTATAATTTAGTGATTTAATATTCTGGATTTTTTTTCTTTCCAGGACAAGTGTACGGGACTTTGCATTTCTCTATGTTTAATGGACAAGAATACACATTTAAAGGTCTCGGGGAGTTTGTCATTGTCAGGCTATCGTCCGCCAAGGGAGCCAACGTCTTCACTCTTCAGGGTCAGACAGAGAAACGGGAGAATGGATATGCAAATACCACCGCACTTATACGATTGGCCGCATTCTACCAAGGCACGCTCAAGGTACGTGACCAGCGCGCTCAAACATCTGTAGACGTCTTTCAGCATTTTTCTCGTACAGTGAGGTTTATCTTATTGTGTGATATGCAGGTGGAATGGCGAATCTCTGAAAACAGGAAAGATTTGCTGGCTTTAGTGGATGATAAACAAGTGGAATTCAAGAAAAGTGAGTATTTCTAAGGGTTATGGGGGAAATATACTATATATTAAGACTACAGGATAGGCCAAATTTTAAAGGCTTAAACTATTTACAAATGATGACAGTGCATCAGATCGCATACAGGCACTCAGTTTAATAAAATTCCTACTTTCTAATATGTTTATCTTTTAGTTCCCGAAATATGTAAAAGCATACTGTGGGGCTCATTTACCAAAGGCAAATAGACGGTGCATTTTACAAAGTGCAGTTGCACTCAGCAAAAGCAGTTGCTCCAGATCTTAGTAAATGAGTAGCAGCTCCGCTGACTTCCATCATCCAATCATGTGCCAGCAATAATGCTGTTTTTTTTTTTTAAATGTTCTAGCATGTGATTGGGTATTCTTTACAAAGTGAAGCTTTATCTCATTTACTAAGCTCTGGAGCAACTGCACTTTTTAAAACGGACAGTCTATTTGCCTTTAGTAAATCAACACCTGTATGTACAGACATACCCAAATCCACAGCACCGATCCATACCCACGCCTGTTGCCACCTGCGAACAAACAGAGTGTCACCCTCAGTCTCTGCTCATCATCAAAGTGTTACTAAACCCAGGGGCCTGCATTCACTTTATCTGGTCTGACACAGTACACAGAACATGGAAATGCAATTATTTTAGTAAATATAAACTGCTAAATACTTTTTCTCATCAGCAGTATATAGCAGTCTTGTGACTTCTTTCAGTGTCTGGGTAAATCTTGTCGGAGGAGTTTTCATTCTCCTCTGATTGTCCTCTGAGGCTGTATGACCCCCTGACCCTCTGTCTGGACAGTGCTGATTGGCCTTGTGCTGATCACATGCACCCTCCTAAGAACAAAATAAAATCTATCTAGAAATACACACCAAACTGAGCATGTGAGGAGTGCCCCTAGGGCTCTTTACTACCAGGAGATGGATTGGGGACAGTAGAAGAAGGGGATGATCCACAGTGAGTATAACAAGCATGCTTTACTGCATATACAGACTGATTTTACTGTTGTGGGTTTAGTAACACTTTAAGGGATAAAGAAAGATGAAAGCCACACCACAGAGTTGGCTCCTTCTGGCATGACAACAAAGCAACTATAAACCAGTGTTCATTTTGTGGACAAAATTATTTTCGTTGACTAAATAAACACTATTTTAGTAGACTAAAATACGACTAAAACCAAAACAATTCAGGTGACTAAAATAAGACTAGAACTAAAATGGCATTTTATTCAAAAGGCTATGACTAAAACTAAATAAAAATTTGACATCAAAATTAACACTGGTTATATATCACAATGGCTAAACCTGTGTCCGTAGTGCATGTTCAAAACGTAATACCATAAAATCATAACATGTTATTAGATTTTTACTCCAGGAATATGATGTAATGGGTTTGGAGATTCTAGAGAAATGCCTAAATAATGCAATACAAATTAACTAAACCCAGTAGATTTTAGTCTACTCAAATGTAGGAGATTTCAGTGGACTAAAATACGACTAAATCCAAAACAATTTAGGTGACTAAAATACAACTAAAAATTAAATGGCATCTTAATTTTAAACTATGACTAAAACTAAATAATAAATTGACGTATAAATTAACGCTGCTATATACATGGTATCTCAACCCAAAAACCAAACCTTCTTAAAGCGTTTCACCACCATTGACCTAAGCTATCGTAAAAAATGCGCTGTAACGCAGCGCTTAGATGCCATTAGTATCTATCTATACATCAATTGGCAATCAAGTGGTGCTGAAACTCTTAGGAGCAACCACATTAACAGTCTTAAAATGATCTTTGTGTATTGTGTGCACTATGCTAAAAACATATAAACTAAAAAAATGTATAGATGTGCATATACAGTATATTATTATTATACAGGGTTATATAGTGCCAACAGTTTGCAATATAAAGGAAGACAGTAGAGTTACAATACAATAAAATTCAAGAGGGTTAAGAAGTATATCAGCATAATCTCATAAAATACACCCCACTCCACCCCTCACTAAAGTTATGTCTCAAGATCACAAAATTGTGCGTGTAAGAACAGGGAATCCTGAATCTTCATTGCTCACATTATATATATATATATATGCATAGGGTGAAGGGACAGTCTTAACGCGTTTCGTGATAAGACATCACCAGGTGCTAAAGGGTATATGTGTACAAACTAGTGACAATACATTAAAAAAAGATAATACAAACAAAAGTATGCAAACATACAGTGCCATCTTAAGAGCCTTATAGGCCCCTGGGCAATGCAGTGTACTGGGGCCCCCTGCCTACACAATCACCCACGAGAATAAAAATGCAAATTATCGATAAGGCGATATTTATTTTTATTGGTACCTCAAACAAAATCAGTGTTTAAACATTAACACAACGTTTGGACAACATATCATGAGCGTGAAACACAAGGAATTAAAAAACAAGAAATTACAGTACCAAAACACTATGGATTATTGATTAAATGACTGTGCCATCCTTTTCCTGCCCTATAGTATATATTGGTCCCTGTAGTATGTATATAGTAAGGTATATACTCCAGGTAGTTGTCTCTTGTAGTATATATTGGTCCCTGTAATATGTATATAGTAAGGTATATACTCCAGGTAGTTGTCTCTTGTAGTATATAGTGTTCCCTGTAATATGTATATAGTAAGGTATATACTCCAGGTAGTTAGTTGTACTCTCTTGTAGTATATAGTGTTCCCTGTAATATGTATATAGTAAGGTATATACTCCAGGTAGTTAGTTGTACTCTCTTGTAGTATATAGTGTTCCCTGTAATATGTATATAGTAAGGTATATTCTCCAGGTAGTGTACTCTCTGGTCCCTGACCCTGTAATATGTATATAGTAAGGTATATACTCCAGTCCAGGTGCTGTACTCTCTTGTAGTATATAGTGTGTTCCCTGTAATATGTATATAGTAAGGTATATACTCCAGTCCAGGTGTTGTACTCTCTTGTAGTATATAGTGTGTTCCCTGTAATATGTATATAGTAAGGTATATCCGACCTCCAGGTAGTTGTACTCTCTTGTGTCGATGGAGAGAGAGTGAAAAAAAAATAAGAAAATCAAGCAGCCTGGCTGCCTTACCTTTCACAACGGCTGCTCAGTCATGCTGCACATAAAGGGAGGAGGTGGGTGGAGCCAGTCTTCTAGGCGCGGAGAGGAGAGGAGGACGAGCCGACGAGGAGGATCCTCCTCCGCTGTGCATGATGGGTCTGCTCTCCAACGTCACTGGTTGCTAGATGCCAATCGGCTGGCCAGGCTGGCCTTCCTAGCAACCAGTGTGGAGTGGAGACTCAGAGCCACCGGCCAACAACGGGGGGCCCAGCGGACAACGGGGGGGGCCCTAGACCACCAGGTAAACTAAGTAATCTGGCCTCAGTGGCCTGTTGGGGGACAGTAATCGCCACCATGTGTGTGGGGCCCCTTGGCAAGTGGGGCCCCCGGGCAACCGCCGGGCATGCCCAATGGAAAAGACGGCCCTGCAAACATATCAAATTGACCGTACATAGCTACTTACAAATCAACAGCTATATGCTAAAGAAGTGCTAGTCCAACCACTATGCAGTGCTATGTGATCACTTTATTGAGGGGGTGGAGCGCAGTGTAGCCAAGCGTCAGTAAATTCACGGACAGCTTGTAAAAATCTGTGAATTTCAAAGCTGTCTGTAAAAGTCCGTTACGGACATAAAGGGGTTGATTTACTAAAGGCAAATAGATTGTGAACTTTGCAAAGTGCAGTTGCTCCAGAGTTTAGTAAATGAGGTAAAGCTTCACTTTGCAAAGAATGTCCAATCACATGCAAGGAAAATAAAAAAAATCTGCATTTTTGCTTGCACATGATTGGATGATGGAAGTCAGCAGAGCTTCTGCTCATTTTCTAATCTCTGGAGCAACTGCTCTTGCACAGTGCAATTTACTTATTGCCTTTAGTAAATCAAAATGTCTGTAAAAACACTGCCCAAGGAGATGGATGGATCAGTCGGTCCATCCAACTTACACAAGCCTACAGTATTTGATTTTTTTTTTTGTTTCTGTTGTCACCTGCCGCTAAAGTGCCACCTCTTGCCCGCCACTGTCACAGCTATTCCTATTGGTTGGTTGCTAGGACCGCCCAACCCCATGCTTGCCAGAGGAGGAAAACAATGCTTCCTCTCCACTCTTCCTGCCGCCATTGGCTAATAAAAGGTCAGCCGAGTGATGATTGGCCCGCGGCTCTCCCCCTTTGGCTGTGCAATGAGTGTGATGTCCTCATGTTGCTTTCCCCTCCCCCCTCCTTGCTGTGTTACATGTGTGTGCACACTGGAGCTGGGCCCCCTGATGCAACAACATAACAATGAGCTGGTAGCATACCCAATGTTGTTGCTGATGAGCAGCCCTGGCTCAGACAGGCGGCACCACGCCCAGCTACCACCACTGCTCCATCCTTTGTAACCCTGGACCAGCCTGACTTGAGCGTCACTTGCAAAGTGTAATATAAGTATGAGATTTTGCTGATATACACTACATTGTCAAAAGTATTGGGACACCTGCCTTTACACACATCCCAAAGGTGTTCTATCGGGTTGAGGTGCAGGCCAGTTAAGTTCCTCCACTCCAAACTCGCACATCCATGTCTTTATGGACCTTTCTTTGTGTACTGGTCCAAATCATTTGGTCGAGGGGGGGATTATGGTGTGGGGTTGTTTTTCAGGGGTTGGGCTTGGCCCCTTAGTTCCAGTGATAGGAACTCTTAAGGTGTCAGCATACCAAGACATTTTGGACAATTTCATGCTCCCAACTTTGTGGGAACAGTTTGGAGATGGCCCCTTCCTGTTCCAACATGACTGCGCACCAGTGCACAAGGCAAGGTCCATAAAGACATGGATGAGCAAGTCCTGACCTCAACCAGATAGAACACCTTTGGGATGAATTAGAGTGGATTCTGCGAGCCAGGCCTTCTCATCCTCATCAGTGCCTGACTTCACAAATGTACTTCTGGAAGAATGGTCAAACATTCCCATAGACACACTCCTAAACCTTGTGGACTGCCTTCCCAGAAGAGTTGAAGCTGTTATAGCTGCAAAGGGTGGGCCAACTCAATATTGAACTCTACGGATTAAGACTGGGATGCCATTAAAGTTCATGTGCGTGTAAAGGCAGACGTCCCAATACTTTTGATAATATAATGTATATGCATATCTATTGCAGTGCATTTTTTTTTGTCTATATATTTTTACCATTGTACACACAAAAAAACATGTAATTTTAAAACTGTTATTGTGATTGCTCTTGAGAGTTTCGAGCACTGTTAAAGTCCTATCTTTTACATTTTTTTGATTGCCAATTTAAGTATAGGGATGGAATGCCATTCATATTCATCTATACCTATTATTTTGATGGATCTATCTATATATCACCTTAGATGACACATGTTTTTAGCACTTCCGGAAGCGCACGTCAAAACACAAATGTGAAATCTGAGTGATTGAAATTGAACAATGTTTTCATCTTTGAATACGGTGTTCCATCTTATTTTGCAGATGTAATGTACTTCAGCCAAAACAGTTTTTCTCTCCTCAAATTAGAAGAAAAAAGAATTGCCGTTGTGTACAGCTGTGGTCTGCAGTTGTCTGTGGGAATGGGCGAAGGCGCCATTTTGCAGGCCGTGGTCCTTCTACCGCAGACGTTCCTCCATAAAACGCTTGGCCTGCTAGGATTATGGAGCTCAAGTAAAAATGACGTCATCACGCAGTCCAATGGACTTGTTTTGTCTTTCCCGGAGAATGTCCTGCCGAATGAGGAAAACCTGTATAATTTTGGTCTTTCGTGTAAGTTTTGTGAAGTAAAGGGAGAGCTTTAACATATGGATTTAACCACTTAAGCCCCGGAAGATTTTACCCCCTTCCTGACCAGGGCCTATTTTGCGATTCGGCACTGCATGACTTTAACGGACAATTGCGCGGTCGTGCGACGCTGTACTTAAACAAATTTGATGTCCTTTTTTTTCCCACAAACAGAGCTTTCTTTTGGTGGTATTTGATCACCTGTGCAATTTTTTGATCATACGCTATAAACAAAAAAAGAGCGTCAATTTTGCAAAAATAACAATATTTTTCACATTTTTTTATATGAAATTCCCCCCAAAAAATGTAAAAATCAACATTTTTTAACATTTTAGGCCAATTTGTTTTATGCTACCTATGTTTGGTAAAAAAAATCGCAAAAAGTGTATTTTGATTGGTTTGCGCAAACGTTATTGTGTTTACTAACTAAGGGAAAGATTTTTGTCATTTTTGTTGTTTTTTTTTTTTTTAACGAGTAATGGCGGTGATCTGCGATTTTCTTTTTTGCGGGACTGCGACATTTCGGCAGACAGATCGGACCCTTGACTGATATTTTTGACACTTTTGGGGTTACCAGTGACATTACTGCAGTAATCAGTGCTATACACATGCACTGTTACTGTAATAATGACACTGGCAGTGAAGGGGTTAACTTTTTTGAGAGGGAGGGGTTAAGTGTGTCCCTAGGGGCGTGATTCTAACTGTGATTGGATGTGGCTTGAGGTGTAAGAACAGAGATCAACGGTCCTACATAGCAGAAACGTATGATCTCAATTCTTACACATGGGAGAATGACAGGCGGCTGTGTTTACATTAGCCGCCTGCCTTTCTCCCGATGTAACGGACAATCGCGAGTGCCCGGCGGACCCGATGCGTGGGGGGTCCGTGAGGGAGCGGGAGCACGCCTCCGGGCGCGCGCTCGCTCCCTAGAGCCTCACAGGCTAGCGACGTAGACCTACGTCGCTTTGCCTGTAAGGGGCTGACTGCCGACGTAAATCGTCGTTAGGCAGTCAGCAAGTGGTTAAAAGAGGCAGCTGGATAACCAAAGAACAAATATTCTCTGCTAATGAGATGCAAAATCACTGAATCATTAATGAAGACAAGGTGTAATTATTTCACTTGGAAACAGTAGACAAGTGCATGGGTTTCCATAAATGATATGTTTGTACGTGTCAATGGGCATTTTTCTCAAATTTACATTTCTTAGTGTAAATCTAGGGAAAGTTACTGTGTATGAATCTATTTTGATATCATGCTATATGAATATATTTATTGTAGCCATTCACTGATTAGTTTTGCTTTTTGCCCAAATTTTCTTTTTTTTTAATTGAACTTGTGAGCAGATCACACACATTGCAGCTTTTACTTTTTCTGGCCAATCAGTAAGTTTCTCTTTCAAGCCCCAGTCACACTTGTGAAAAGGGCAGTTAGAAATGACATGCAGGAGTCCCAGTGAAAAGCTGCGGGCAGAATCCCCATTAAAACTAAAAGGGGGCTGACAGGTCCTGCAGCTAATCACAGACACTGAAGCAGGGATTACCTGGACATGATCGGACCTAGATGCAAACAGTCTGTGTCCAGGGTCGATAATTCCCAGCTCATACCTTTTCTTTCACTTTGCACTTTTTAATACTACATCAAAAAATAAATAAATAAAACGTAAGCACTTGCCGACCGCCTAACATACATTTACTGCGACAAAGTGGCTATATTGGGCGAAATCACGTACCTGTTCATCATTTCATGCAATAGCCACTAGATGGCCAAAAGGCGCGGAAGCGCGCTGATTGGACAGATAGGGAGACAATTAGCGGGTCTGGCGGACCCAGTGTCCGCCAACCACCAGCGATCCTTCCCAAGCCAGGCAGAAGGGCGATTTGCCTATGTATGCAAGGCAGATCGCTGTTCTGACAGGGGAGAAGATAGAGATCTTGTGTTTCTGCTAAGCAGGAACACGGATCTCTGTCTTTCCCAAGTCAGAGCGACACCCATACAATTAGCAAGCACCCCCTAGGAACACATTTAACCCTTGATCACCCCCGATGTTAACCCCTTCCATGCCAGTGTTATAAGTACAGTAACTGTGCATATTTTTAGCACTGATCACTGTAGTAATGTCACTGGTCCCCAGAAATTGTTAGTTAGATCTCCTATTTGTCTGCCGCAATGTTGCAGTCCTGCTAAAAATCGCTTATCGCCGCCATCACTAGTAAAAAGTAAATAAATAAAAATGCCATAAAAATATCCCATAGTTTGTAGACGTGATAACGTTTGCACAAACCAATCAATATACGCTTATTGGGATTTTTTTTACCAAAAACATGCAGCAGAATACAAATTGGCCTAAATTGATGAAGAAACTTGATTTTGTATATTTTTTATTGAAAATGTTTTATAGCAGAAAGTAAAAAAATATATTATTTTTTTTCAAAATTGTCGCTCTTTTTTTGTTTATAGTGCAAAAAAATAAAAACTGCGAGGTGATCAAATACCACCAAAAGCAAGCTCTATTTGGGGGAAAAAAGGACATCAATTTCATTTAGGAACAGCGTCGCACGACCACGCAATTGTCAGTTAAAATAACGCAGTGCCTTAGTGCAAAAAATGGCCTGGTCATTATGGGGGTAAAACTTTCCGGGGCTGGAGTGGTTAATGAACTAACAAATACAAAGGAAAAAAAATAATTTCAGAAAAAATAGAAGTAAATTGTGTGCAGGAAAATGAAAGTTAAGCAGAGAAGGGATAGAATTAGGGTAAACAAAGGGTTAATAAGGTGGCATTCCAGTTAATGCAACATAACAAAAAAGGTTAATGCTTTGTAAGCACTTCTGTATGTTCTATATTTTGAGCTTTTAGTTTCAAGGCATAATTTTAAAGCGGAGTTCCACCCTGGAATTTTTTTTTTTTTTTTTAAATACCCCCGGGACAGTCAGGGCTAGTGCATTCCACAATGCATAGCCTCTGATCTGTCTCGGGTTGCACTTACCTTTTAGAAGAAATACTTACCTTGAAAATGTATTGTCCAGCGCTGCCATCTCAGGTGTGGGCAGCTTGAAGCCAGTGCGTCCTCTTCAGCATCCTCTTCCGCCTTCTTCGGTCCCACGATGCCCTGCGCCGGCCCCGACGTCACTTCCGGGTCGCGCATGCCCAGAAGCTGTTTAGAAGGGGATGACGCGCGCGCCCCGGAACTGACGTCGGGGCCGGTGCAGGGCCAATGATTCCTGGGAGCTATGACGTTCAGCTCCCAGGAATCATTGCAGAGCCAGGAAGTGACGACGGGCCGCGGCCGAGGAAGGAGGAAGAAGGAAGTAAGGTAAGTATTTTTTCTTCGCTACGAGGTAAGTAAAAAAAAAAAAAAAATGCGATTATCCATTTCTTTTTCAGGTGACCCGGAGCGAGAAGATGGAGGTAAGTATAAAATTAGGGTGGAACTCCACTTTAAGCCTATTGCCTTTAAAAATTCTCTGCATGGAGCTTAAAGGTTCTCTCAGATGGGTGGCCAGGGCTGCTGATAAGGCAGTACAGCCAGCCCTCCTGTACTGGGCCTGGGCCCCATCAGTTCAAAAGGGGGGACCGGGCACCTGCTGAGCAGGAGGGCCGGCTATACTGTCTTATTGCAGACACTGATCCTTTTCAGCCTTCCCCTGCAATGCTGCCAGCTTCTCCTCCCCCCCCCCCATCTACACTCCCCCCTGTGTGCCCCTTTCCCCTGCAGCCCTGCTGGATTCCCTCCTATCCTGCTGACAGCTGCTGTGGGCACACAGGGGGATGGCACAGATTTGGTATAATAAAGTGCTAGGCGTGAATAAATATGAAAATAAATAATCAGGATTCAAACACTAAATATAAAATTACATTCAATTGTTTACAACACCCCGTGAAGTGAATAAATAAAGTTCATAGAAAATGTATCCGTAAATCTCAAATAACAGTCCAAATAATATTAATATTAAGTGCTTCAGCAAGTAGCCAGTGAAAGTTATTGAGAAAAATAGAAATAAAGTGCTCAGGTGCTGGAGATCATGTGCAAATTCATGCTGCAATGGTGTAGTGATATGGTGACTTTTTCCTCTCCCCCCAGGATATTCCACTTACCGGACGGAGTGGACCCCTAGACCGTACAGTGTAAGGGTCGCACAAGCATAGTCCGGCATACAATCCGGGAAAATACTCCTTTGATCTTGGTTATGACCACTAGGGGGTCTCCTACAGCCTCTCAGCAGGATAGGACCATATGTAGAAGGAAAAAATCCCAATAGTGTGATATTGCTACAAAATCATGTTTATTAAAGCTTCCAAATAAAAGACTCACATTTAATGGAATAAAAACAAGCGGTATCTAGTCATGAATCGGTATAGCAGATCGCCAGGATCTCGGTGTGCAGCGGGCTCTGCTGGCTACGGCGTGCGTTCCACCGCTACCGGAAATTACGTCACGAAAGGCGTGGAACCGGAAATTGCGTCGACGCGTTTCGCCTCCCACTGGGCGTTATCACAGACGTATCACTACACCATTGCAGCATGAATTTGCACATGATCTCCAGCACCTGAGCACTTTATTTCTATTTTTCTCAATAACTTTCACTGGCTACTTGCTGAAGCACTTAATATTAATATTATTTGGACTGTTATTTGAGATTTACGGATACATTTTCTATGAACTTTATTTATTCACTTTACGGGGTGTTGTAAACAATTGAATGTAATTTTATATTTAGTGTTTGAATCCTGATTATTTATTTTCATATTTATTCACGCCTAGCACTTTATTATACCAAATCTGCGCTGTTCCCTTGCATTTTCACATTTTAAAATCCTTTCGATTTTACGCACAGCAGCACTTTTGGAGGCACCAACATATTACCATAGCGCAGCATTAATTTCTTGTTTTTTCCACACAGGGGGATGTTTCAGGATGGAAAGCAGGGAAAGGGGCCAATAAAAATGTAATGTACTGGCCCCCTCATTTCCTGAATGATCACAGTGAGTGATGGGTATCAATCACTCCTGTGTCCATTCATCACTGAAGCATAGTATGCCTCAGTTTGTGAATGAGCAGGAAGCCTCAGAGCACTTCCTATTCATTCATTCATCCATGCAGCTAAGGCTGTAGAGAAAGGGACTGATAAATCAATGTCCTTGGTTAATTTCGGCCGGGGAGGGGGGGGACGGGGGTTGCCTGTCAAATAGGCTGTATGGGGCCTCAGCGATTTCTAACAGCAGCCCTGTGGGTGGCAGTGCCTACCGCCTTCTGAAAAGCGATCTTCAATGGATCACATTCCAGAGGGCCATATACCAATGGCTGCCATCATTCGGGAGGTGATCCTGCTGCCTCCTTAATATCTGTTTTTTTATTTTTTTATCCCAAGAAGGATTTCGTATTATACTGCATGGCAACCACAAGCCTCAATGGGCTAGTTTGACAGGTGTTGCCGTCTATCAAACTCCATGAGTTTAGGTAAAATTTTCTAAAGTATATCAGCTGTTGTAAATGTACAGCCCCATCCTGCTGTAATGTTAGAATTTTAGAGGGTGGCCAGGGGGGTTGAGGTAAAACCGCAGCCCATGTAAAAAAGTCCTTATAATATACAATATTGTATTTTATTATGATTCATATAATATATTATAGTATAACTTATATTATTATGTATAAAATTTTTTTTTTTTTTTTTTTTATCCCAGGGGTTGTGCCAGCTCCTGAAAGCCTTTTGGGTTCTAAACAAAGTGTGGAGATTTGGAAAGCATATAAGCCAACTTTCACTTCAGCTTTATTGACCACAGCCGCCCCAACAGCATTGCGCGATGCAAATGAGACATGCTCAGGATTAATCCAGTGTGTACATGACTACTTGATGGCCAATAGCAGCATTGTGGGGCGTCAAACAGCAAAAGCCTTTAATGACTTTAAACAGATGGTTACATTGTATGGTAAGAAGTCCCCCCTTTTATCAGATGCTTCACTCATTGGTGGCAAGGGTTAGTCCACCAAAAACACGTATTCCAGTCTTGGGCTAATGCTGGGGATCAGAACCATTCATCGTATCTTTATATAATGGGAGCTTCACAACTAGGTCTCTAGTTCCCAGCTCCACCTACCGGAGATATTAAAAGGCGGTATACGGGTGTTCTCATTACAAGGTTTTTCATTTATGTTGCAATACACAAAATAAAGCATCAGGAGAAGTAAAGCTGGCCACGGATCAGCTAAATAAAAAACAAGAAAAAAAACAATAGGTTCCTCCGTCCGCCTCCCTGTCAGAATACACTGATCAATTAGCTGCAGCCATTGATTGACAAAGGTTTCTGGTGTCCCTTTGACAGAAGTGGTTTAAACATCTAAATTCTGTCGAGCAGGGACAGCCACACACTGAACAAAATTTGATTTTTGATCAAATCGGTCTATAGTCATTTAAAATGCAGTGGCAACCGGTGCTCCATGGGCCAGGGGGGGGGGGGGGAGCGGCAGACGGACCACACCATACCCCCCCCCCCAGGGCTGCTGTTAGAAATCGCGGGGCCCCGTACAGACTACCTGGCAGGGCCCCCCCAAGAAAATATTAAAGATATATTTAGCTAAAATTACAAAAAAATCACTATTAGCAGACACAAATATAACATAACTCGCATAATTCCTGCTAAATCTAAAAAAAACTATGTTAAATAAAAAAGAATATGAGATGAGAAAAATATACAGGCTGGGCAGTTGGAGCTCAGTGATCAGAGAGACAGAGAGAGAGAAACAAAGTTACAATTTACTAATAAACTCCTGAGCAGAGATAAGTGCTGGGAGGGTGGCCCACACAAGGGAGGGGGATTAGTGAGGGATGACTGTTTCTTTCTCAACAGATAATAGCTGATAGCAGGGAGAGGGACAGATCAGATTCAGGTGCTGGAGGAAGATTTCTGTATTGGTTGTCCATCACTAATCCCCCCTCTCTCTGTGGGCCCCCCTGTGTGCTCGGGCCCCCTACAAGAGGGTTGGTGGTCCCCCCCCCCGGCCACACCAGCCCGCACACCATACACCCCTCGACCCCCCCCAGACGCCAGCTCACGCTCTCACCCTGGACATGTGGAGGGCAGTCAGCAGTCAGTAGCGGCGGCTTCCCCATCGCTCCTGCGTCTCCTCCCTCCTCGGCCAATGGCATGGCTTCTCCTTTCGGCCAATCAGGAAATGAATATTCGCTATTGTCACACAAATTCCATGCTCCTTACACTTGTTCAAATTATGAAGAATAGCAGATAGCTTTTACAGATACATCCCTTGCAGATAGCTAAAAAGATCAATGTGTCAGCGGGAACTTATCTGAGGGGCAGAAATTGCTTATTGCTCATGAAACCCCTATCAATCCCTAGAGTAACCCTAAATGAGAAATCCTGGTTTAGAGACTTGAATTAGAAATATCCAGCCCATTTGGGCACTATTTTTCCAAGGTCATCATACTCCTATATAATGCCAAATTGAACAAACCATGTCCAACACTTTTTATAGCCATGCTTTTCTTTTCTTTTATATTAGGAAATGGAGCTCCAAGACTTCTTGAACCTTCCATACTTCAGCTGAAAGTAAATAATACATTCAAGGTGGTATTTAACGCGTATGATCCGAATAATGACACAGTATCCTTTTCACTTGTACGGCCCATTCCACCAGGAGCTTCCATTACACAGAGTAAGTCATGGTGTCACCATACAATAGGCAGATCATTATTAGAACTGTTGTAGTTGACTTTGCCTGCTTACCGTTAAGAGGTTTTTAAAGTGTATCTAACACTTGTCTGAATTTTATTGCCATCTGTGTCCTGGCTGGGAAGACTTATGGTCTCTATTTATTCTGATGTCCATTAACGTGGGACAGAAAGTAATGAGTGATCCACAATTTCACAGTCGTCAAAAGAGAAATAAAGTAGAAAGCTTCCATTGGGGACATCTGTCTAGGAGGGAGTTTTCCCCTCTATACCTTTTATGTCTACAGAACTAAATCATTTTAAAAGCTACCCAGACAGCAAAAAAAAAAAAAAAAATCCAAATCTGACTCCATAGCCACAAAAGGATGTACATCCATTTTCTATGCACCAAAGGCCTTTGCAAACCCTTTGGGATTCCAATTATTACATTTTAAAAGTAGTGCAATGTTTGCTGGACAACTTGATCTATTAACCTCCCTGGCGGTCTGATTATGTCAGAATTTTTGTGCTAAAAGCGGTACATTGTTTTGCATGGAAATATGTGGTTTTATATTTTAGGCCTGTAATTCTTAGGAATAACCCACTCAAATCTGCCCAAACAAGAGTCTAGTAGACATCCCGGGTATGATAAAGTTTGAAACACGAAATCATAAATTATAACAACCTCCCTAGCGGTATTCCCGAGTGTGGCTCGGGGTTAATATAGAGTACCAAAAGCGGTAACCCCAAAACACATTCGGGATTACTCCACAATAAAACTCGCCTTCCCCTGCGATCCCCCACTGTCCTCCAGCCATCCTCACGCTGTCCTCCCGCTGTGTGCTCGGCTGATGCCGGCACCTGTCTTCTGGTTCCCTTCCCTGTAAATGTCGCGACGCAGGGGGGTGGAACCCACGGCAATTTAAAAAATGTAAATAAACCAAATGGCATGATACAAAGTTGTTTTCCTAATGGATTTTTTTAGTTTTGGTGCAGAATGAGTAGTTTCATCAAATTCTTCATTATTTTCAAACTACTCATTCTGCACCAAAACTAAAAAAAATTTGGGAAGTATATCAAATGATTCTTCACAATTTCCAACGGAGCGATGTGCCAGAAAGAGATATCAGAATCGTCGCTGTCGTCACTTTCCGTACCTGATGATGAATTTTCCCACGAATCGCTATCGTTCAGTTCTTCAAGTTACTCTGTTTCGCTGTCGCTGTTTTCCAGTTCGTCTAAAAGCGCTTTTGGACGCCATTGGTCATTTTCAATTTTCCAGGCACAAAGCACTTGAAAAGCACAGGCAGGGCACTGGAAAAGTCACCAGGTGAAATCCTGTGGTGAAATGGTATGATATAGTGTAATCCGTTAGGATCACAGCTTTGTATCATGTCATTTGGTGTATTTACATTTTTGAAATTGCCGCCGGTTCCACCCCCCTGCGTCGCAACGCTCACAGGGGAGGGAACTGGCAGACAGGTGCCGGCATCGGCCGAGCACACAGCGGGAGGATGGCTGGAGGACGGAGGGGAGGACGGTGGGTGATCGCAGGGAAGGTGAGTTTTATTGTGGGGTAATCCAGAGTGTGGCTCGGGGTTACCGCTTTTGGTACTCTATATAAACCCCCAGCCACACTCAGGAATACCGCTAGGGAGGTTAAAGGAAGTTGAAAGAGAACAGATTTACTGGTGGTAATAAAGGAAAAAAATCCTAAAAAAGCAAATAATGCAGCAACCACATCTAAGAATTGATAAGCTGCAATATTATACTTTTTCAGGTTTAATACCGCATAGTATGCTTCTGTTTGTGAATGAGCGAGAAGCCTCAGAGCGCTTCCTATTCATTCCTCTGTGCAGATAAGGCTGTAGAGAAAGGGACTGATAAATCTATGTCCTCAGTTACTTTCAGCCAGGGAGGGGGGGGGGGGGGGTGGTTGTCAGGTAGACTGTATGGGGCCCTGCGATTTCTAACAGCAGCCCCGTGCAATGGAACACATGGAACACATTCCAGAGGGCCATATAGCAATGGCTGCCATCATTCGGGAGGTGATCCTGCTGCCTCCTGAATATCAGTTTTTTGTTTTTTAATCCCAAGAAGGATTTTTTATTATACTGCATGGCAACCACAAGCCTCAATGGGCTAGTTAGACAGGTGGGGCCGCCTATCAAACTCCACAAGTCTAGGTAAAATTGTAGCAGTCATAAACTAAAGCATCGCAGCCGCTGTAAATGTACAGCCCCATCCTGCTGTTATGGGGTTGCCGGGGGGGTTGAGGTAAAACTGCAGCCCATGTAAAACAGTCCTTATAATATATATTATTATATTTTATTATTATTCATAAATTATAGTATAAATTATATTATATTTTTAAATTAAAAAAGGAAATAATGCAGCAACCGCATCTAAGAATTGGTAAGCTGCAATATTATACTTTTTTTTAATACCGCTTTAGGATATTTTTGAACTTTGTTTATAGTGCACATTTTTTAGCAACATTTTTTTGTGAAATTGGGATGAATGCAACATGAGTTATGTTGATAAGACTCACTTACCAGAAAAAAAATCATCAAACCACAGTTCCATAACTATCTTCCTAGAAGAGTAAAACAGTTTTGTTATTTACAAAGTTTTATTTATTGTTCTGTTTCTTTTACCAGGTGGTCAGTTTACATGGATTGCCCAGGATATAAGACCTACACAGCTAACCGTACAGTTAAATGATCATCTTTCTGGTTCCATATTTATCCCAACGGTTCAAGTCTGCAGATGCATCAATGGTGGAACGTGTGATTACAGCATCATTATTGAAAATGACTATGAAATTAAATATCAGGTAATTAGGCTGGCATTATAGGAGCTTAGGCTATAGCTATCATCATGAAAAGTAAGCCTTAGGTTAGTTCTCACAGCTGCCCTAAGGGATCCAAACTCAGTACAATGAAAATTTAATATATTTGGATCACGTTTTTCCCAGACAGATTTACCTTGGTAGGGGAACCATATTTTCCTTATTGCTAGGTACAGTCTCTGCCTTACTAACATTTTCCTTATTTAAATATGTCCCAGATTGAGTGAAAATTAGATCTTCCCCTTTGCCTTGATTACAGACCTCAAACTGCTTAAATGTTGATGCAGGCCAATTAGGAGAAAATGTAAAATACGTTTGTATATACTGTATTTTCTTTATTCATTAAATAAAAACATTAAAAATATTTTCACCTTTTGTAGTCAGATCTGAAATAGTCCCGGGAAATTTACAGAACTGTGCTACAGAAAGAATAATAAAAAAAAAAACGTGTCTAAAAAGGACAGCTGTTATCCTACTTTGATGTAAACAACAAACCACTACAATTGACAAAGAATAGTCAGCACTATTACTACTTTACTATAATAATGTGATCACACCCTCTAAACTTATATACAAATCCTTTGAATCACTATGTATAAAAGTGCAAAGTGCAACATATACAAAAAATATCAATAGATGCATTTACAAAGAAATCAATAAATACACTCAAAAAATAAATCAATAAATAAATAAATATATATATATATATATATATATCCCCTCAAAATAATTCAACACACAGCCATTAATGTCTAAACCGCTGGCAACAAAAGTGAGTACACCCCTAAGTGAAAATGTCCAAATTGGGCCCAATTAGCCATTTTCTCTCCAAGGCATCATGTGATTCGTTAGTGTTACAAGGTTTTAGATGTGAATGGGGAGCAGGTGTGTTAAATTTGGTGTTATCGCTCTCACTCTCTCATACTGGTCACTGGAAGTTCAACATGGCACCTCATGGCAAAGAACTCTCTGAGGATCTGAAAAAAAAGATGTGTTGCTCTACATAAAGTTGGCCTAGGATATAAGAAGATTGCCAAGACCCTGAAACTGAGCTGCAGCATTGTGGCCAGGACCATATAGCGGTCTAACAGGACAGGTTCCACTCAGAACAGGCCCCACCATGGTTGACCAAAGAAGTTGAGTGCACGTGCTCAGTGTGATATGTAGAAGTTGTCTTTGGCAAAAAATACGTGCTGCCAGCAATGCTGCAGAGGTTGAATGGGTGCGGGGTAAGCCTGTGAGTACTCAGACCCTACGCCGCTCACTGCATCAAATTGGCCTGCATGGCTGTCGTCCCAGAAGGAAGCCTCTTCTAAAGATAATGCACAAGAAAACCTGCAAACAGTTTGCTGAAGACAAGCAGACTAAGGACATGGATTACTGGAACCATGTCCTGTGGTCTAATGAGACCAAGATAAACTTATTTGGTTCAGATGGAGTCAAGCGTGTGTGACGGCAACCAGGTGAAGAGTACAGAGCTGTCCGCACTGGAGAGTTACAGTTAATTTAGGGATTTATGAATGCCAACATGTACTGTGACATACTGAAGCAGAAAATGATTCCTTCCCTTCAGAAACTGGGCCGCAGGGCAGTATTCCAACATGATAATGACCCCAAACACACCTCCAAGACAACCACTGCCTTGCTAAAGAAGCTGAGGGTAAAGGTGATGGACTGGCCAAGCATGTCTTCAGACCTAAACCCTATTGAGCGTCTGCGAGGCATCCTCAAATGGAAGGTGGAGGAGCGCAAGGTCTCTAACATCTACCAGCTCCGTGATATGGTCATGGAGGAGTGAAAGAGGAATCCAGTAACAACCTGTGAAGCTCTTCACACGAAGAACTTCATGCCCAAGGAGGTTAAGGCAGTGCTGGAAAATAATGGTGGCCACACAAAATATTGAACCCTAATCCCTCAATGAAATGTAACTCTCCAATGCGGGCAGCACTGTACTCTTCACCTGGTTGCCGTCACACACGCTTGACTCCATCTAAACCAAATAAGTTTATCTTGGTCTCATTAGACCACTGGGCATGGTTCCAGTAATCCATGTCCTTAGCCTGCTTGTCTTCAGCAAACTGTTTGCAGGTTTTCTTGTGCATCATCTTTAGAAGAGGCTTCCTTCTGGGACAACAGCCATGCAGGCCAATTTGATGCAGTGTGCGGCGTAAGGTCTGAGTACTCACAGGCTGACCCCGCACTCATTCAACCTCTGCAGCATTGCTGGCAGCACTCATACGTCTTTTTGCCAAAGACAACTTCTAGATATGACACTGAGCACGTGCACTCAACTTCTTTGGTTAACCATAGCGAAGCCTGTTCTGAGTGGAACCTGTCCTGTTAAACCGCTGTATGGTCTTGGCCACCATGCTGCAGCTCAGTTTCAGGGTCTTGGCAATCTTCTTATAGCCTAGGCCATCTTTATGTAGAGCAAAAATTATTTTTTTCCGGTCCTCAGAGAGTTCTTTGCCATGAGGTGCCATGTTGACCTTCCAGTGACCAGTATGAGAGAGTGAGAGCGATAACACCAAATTTAACACACCTGTTCCCCATTCACACCTGAGACCTTGTAACATTAACGAGTCACATGACACCGGGGAGGGAAAATGGCTAATTGGGCCCAATTTGGAAATTTTCACTTAGGGTTGTACTCACTTTTGTTGCCAGCAGTTTAGACATTAATGGCTGTGTGTTGAGTTATTTTGAGGGAACAGCAAATTTACACTGTTATACAAGCTGTACACTCACTACTTTACATTGTAGCAAAATGTTATTTCTTCAGTGTTATCACATGAAAATAAGTTAATAAAATATTTACAAAAATGTGAGGGGTGTACTCAATTTTGTGAGAAACTGTATATGGTAGGTGTATACGTACACCTACCGTATAGTATTGTTATAGTATATGTTTTAGTAAAAGTACTAAATTAACTCACCAGAGCTTGATGCTGGTAAATTTATAAACCAGCCAATGCGCAATACACTCTGGGAGAAGCAATCTGCAGCGTGATAAATTTCCACTCACAAGACACCTCCTGATGATAATTTCACATATCTCACGGCTCATATAAAGGAGGAAGATGGAAGAAAGGAAGCTCCCAAAGCGTAAAAACGTCTATAGGTAAAATCATAGAGCCGAATCCTCTCTGGCCTAAACTCCGGGCTGCATGCGCAAACTCAGCGTGAGTGGTGACATTACGTCCTAACCCCACCCTACGTGTTTCATCAACTGACATCAGAAGAAACTTGTGAAGAATTCACTTAATTTTTTGCATTTTCATGGATAATGTCACTTGGGACTCTTAAGGTTTATTTGAACTTTTTGGATATTTTTTTTTGCTTTCTTCTTTTTATTAAGGACATACAGTATATTTTTCTTCATAAATATTACCCGTTATACTTTCACATACACATATTTTTTGTACATTGTATTTTGCACATCAGCACTTTATTTTATATATATATATATATATATATATATATATATTTTTTTTTTTTTTTGTTTTGAGTGTATTTATGGATTTTTTTGTCAATGCATCTATTGGATTTTTTGTATAAGTTGCATTTCGCACTTTTATACATTGTGATTCAGAAGATTTGTATATAAGTTTAGAGGGTGTATTGACATTATTGTAGTACAGTAGTAATAGCACTGTCCATTCTCTGTCAATTGTAGATCCGAAATAGTGCATAGGCTTATTTCATCCTTACATTTACAGCCAGCAGTTGAAGCTCTGCCTGTTCAGATGAGGCTGTAAGAATTTCCAATTGGAGAGAGACAGTCGGAAAGAAAACATCTTATGCTTTCCAAATGTTTTTGGAGTATGTTTGTGGAAATTTGTGTCCATCCAGACAAAAGAGCAGGTCAGGTACTGATGGTGCATAAGAAGAGTTGGCTCACAATTGTCATTCTAATTTATAGCCAAAGGTCCAGAAGGGTTGACATTAGTGGTATACCTCCGGAACTTTTGACTCAATTATCATGTGTTTAAAGAAAGAATTCAACCATACACATAAATGGCTAAGTGCACTTCTGTTTGTCCAGGTTGTTGGCTGTATCTGTCCAGATGGATTTTCTGGAACATTTTGTTCGAACCAGGCCACACCGTGCCGTGGAGAACCATGCTTTCCTGATGTACCCTGCCTGAATCAGAAATTTGGTACTCAGTATGTGTGCAGTAAATGTCCTCCAGGAACTGTTGCCAATGGTAGAGATGGCGAGAAGTGCTTTTTGAATGGTAAATATATACAGTTAGTTTCTTAGATTTCTTGGGGACACTGTTGGTGGGATCTCTACACTTGAGTTCATGGGGTTGCACACCTGCTGTTGATATAGTGAAAGGTTTGTGCTCTTACTGTTGTAGATTTTATTTGCGTTTACTGTATATCATGGTGAATGAAACAGGAGGAACCCATAGTGGGTGGGATAACCCTAAAAAATCCCAGGGTGAACAGGAGGCGGGATTTGAAAACTTTTCAAGGAAATGTCACTGTTGTAGTCTTTAAGATACCTAAAAAGCCAAGTGTTGATTCATTACATTCCATACAGACCTCCATGGATTTTTCTTTCTTACTTTCTGAATAGATAAAATACCTTTGGCAAGCTGCAAAATTATCATAAAGCAAGCATCTCTCAGTGATCTCTTAAAGCACTGGGAGCCCAGTAACGGCTTCTGTGATGAGCAGTCTCATGTAAGCAATACTGGTGCGATGGGGCAGGAATACTCCCAGCTTAGATTTCTGAAGCTGCTATTAGCAATTCATAACAGTACAGAGTTTGAGGCTCCCTGGGAGCTTGAAAAGGTACTGTGTGTGCTGCCTGCCTTTCATTATTGTTACAGCTTTTATAGTCAAACTATATATTTTTTTCTACTTTTGGATAGAGTAGGGATGGGTTAAAGCCTCTTTTAGATTTTTTATGTAACCTATGAGCCCACTGTAGACAATGAATACAGAGAGCAATGCTGGTTTTAGTACAATAGGAAAATTTAAAGCACCTGTCCCTTGTATTGCTGTCTGTATCCCCATTGGGTAGAGTCCCCCATATAGTAATTGGGGTTATCCCCTCACTTTTTACTTTCAATCTTTTTTATTGTAAATGTATAAACATAGAGGATAGACAAAAATATGTCAGGATACAGCTCAAATAGTGACAAACAATCAGAAGGATCCCAATCATGAAAAAAAAACTTTTACCTCGAGAGGAGATCGATGGCCTCTAAGGCCTTAGCTATGATAGCACAAGATGTTTCACTGAGCAAAATAGCTACTAATATATTGTTGAGAATGGGGTTGAATAAACCAACTTAAGTAACAAACAAATCAAGTAAGAAAAACTGTGATAGTAGCTGACCTCTACAGAAATGCTATCAGAGGAGTCCTTGGGGAGACTGCACTAAAACTGCAGCCATGGAGAGGGAGGATATACTTAAACCGTGGTTGGAAGAATAAGCACAAAACCCAACAAATGGGACAGCAGTAATTATTAATAGAAGTGGTGAGGCCAACCAAGAAAATATTGGGGTACCTTGATAGGCAATAACCCCACAGAGGAAGGTTACCCATTCCTATTGAAGGTAGGAGAATGCTGAGCCATAAGGGGAAGGGTCTGGGGTGCTTTCAAGGAGTCAAGACCCCAGTGTGTATCCATATATTACTCGACATATCAGATGTCAAAACAGGTAGCCTAAAATAAAAAAAGGGAGAGAGAAGGGAAGAGGTAAAAGGCTGATAGATAGAGGAAAGGAAAAAGAGATAGAACACCAGTGCGGATATCAGACACTCAGAGAAAGCAATCAGAGCATCAGGTAGACCTTCGTGTAGCAGGCCCAGGGTTCCCAGATCCAATCTCCCCTCACTTACTGTTTAGTCATCGCCCCCTTCTCTACCCTAAACAAAATCTTTTGGGTAAAGTTTGTCTTTAAGCACCCACTAAACAAGTGATGGGGAACCTTGGCACCCCAGATGTTTTGGAACTACATTTCCCATGATGCTCAACTACACTGCAGAGTGCATGAGCATCATGGTAAATGTAGTTCCAAAACATCTGGGGTCCCAAGGTTCACCATCACTGCACTAAACCCTAACCCAATCCTTTCAAGTTGAAATATTGCCTTTTCCCCCGCAACTGGGTCCAAGGTTCGGTCCTCATTGCCAACAAATAAGGAGGATTTTAGGACCTCTGTACATTCTTGCTCTTTGCTGTAACTATTTCTGATCATGTATGACTCAATTAGATACTTCCATACTCATCTTCAAGAATATGGACTGTTCTGTTAAGTGTGAATAGGATGTCTGGTTCTCTTACAGTTGTTAACCTCCATGTTTGTACCTGCAGATCTATGTTTGCCTCCTTATCCATACCCTTGCCATGAAAATGCTGATTGTATAAACACCAATAGCTCATATACATGTCGCTGTAAACCAGGATTCACTGGAGATGGCAAGAACTGTTCAGGTATATTTGACTGTACGAGTATAATACAAGAAATTATATAAACATAAGTGTTTTGGGAAAAATGGAGCAACTACAAATCACAAGGGCCCTACTGCAAAAATGTAATAGGGCCCATGCAACTCTTGGTGCTCCCACCCCTTTCAAGGTAAATCTCTGAGACACCTGCCATTTTCACCCCTAAGAAGAAGTCCCTTCATCACTGATGGCCAGTATTTTAGATATTGAAACCTCCAACTTTCTGCTGACTGGTGATGCCCTTCATATTCCTATTTTCCTCCCTTTTTCATAAATTGCAGAGGTGTGCTTTTATTAACAATATGATAACCAACAACAATCAACAAAAGAGAAGTATGGGATCGATAAAAAAATAAACATTTATACTCACCTAGGTGGATGCAGCGTAGGTCCGATACTGCATCTGTCTCCCGCTGCCTCTAAGACTGAGAACTGAGCAATCAAAGACTGCAGATCCCTCAGTTCTCTGCCCCTTCAGCGCTCTCACTTGAGCACCAGGCTTTTGAGGGGACAGGAGTGGCTGGCTCGTGCTCTCAGCAGCATGCTGGGAGGCTGAGTCAGCTGCCGGTAAGACATCAGGATGGATCCCGACATTAAAGTTAGGATCCATCCAAAGCCTGGACCAGCTGAGTGACGTCAGCCGACAGCAGACTTAAGCACGCTGTCAGCTGAATATGGGTCACAGCAGTGCAGAACTCAGCGAGTGCACTCCTGTGACCCACAGGGGAAGTAGGGCCAAAAGAGCTTTGACCCTACTTCGCCCTTACAAACAAATTAGGCCTAAGTGTTAAAAAGGGCTAAAACATAAACTTAATTAAAACTAATTAGGGAAATTAAATTAATTAATTAAAATTATTAACATACACACAGTAATAATAGTATTATTCCATTGTATTTACATCATTACAATTTTTTTTAAATGTTTTGTTTGCAGAGGTCATTCATACAGTAGTGCTAACAGCTATTCCTGGGAGACACAGCAAGACCTGGCTGTCAAACTGACAGCAGCAGCTTGCAGATTATAACAGATAAGCAGCTCTCCAACTATAATATGCTGGACAGGGCTGGTCTGGTCCTGCTCTTAGTATCAGGAGTCACTGTCAGTACTTCCGATACAAACAGTTGAATGCAGCTGTTGAAGTGACAGATGAGTTCTGCAGGATTCCAAAGGCAAAACATGGCCTAGCTGTCAAATTTACAGCAAAGCTGTGCTGATTACACCAGAGCCCAGTGCAATTTACAGGCATGGCAGTTCTGCACAGCCTCGCTCCCATAGCCCTTATTAGTTGGTAGTTCCATCAAAGTCCAAAGCAGCCAATCTAGTTTAATACTGTAAATAAAATAAATCAAATTGGTTGCTAGCAATAAGCCTTTGTGTTTCATTGTTCCAGTTTTTATAGCTCAGCTCCAGTAAATCTATGAGTTTTAGAAAACACTATTTCTCTCTGATATGGAAGTGGAAAATGAAAAATGTGATATTATTTAAACAGAGAAATTACCCGTCTGTCCCTGGAGATGTTTTCCTAGGTAGAAAGATGCAGAAATTGAAGGAAATAGGTATTTCCTGTCAATAAAAGCAGATACACGAGGTTTTCATTTCTATTATCTGAAATGTTCTGTTTAGTATAAATGAAAAGGTTTGAACAACAAATGGAACCGATTTTTTTTATTTTTCGATGGGCACACTAGAGAATTCGGTTTATTATCACTAGTGATAACAAGCACAGCAGGTAAAGTGAATAACATTGATTATCCCATGACAATGGCACCTGAAAGCGGGTGGGGTATATTAGGCAGCAAGTGAACATGTTGTCCCTGAAGTTGATGTATTAAAAAAGCCTTGGGCAAAATTGGGAAATGGGGCAAATGTAAGGATTTCAGTAGCTTTGATCAGGGCCAAATTGTAATGGCTAGATGGGTCAGAGCAACTCCAAAACTGGAGCTCTTGTGGAATGTTCCTGGTCTGCAGTGGTCAGGACTAGGGATCGACCAATTATCAGCAAAGCCGATATGATGAGGGCTGATATGCACTTTTCCCGATATATCGGAATCGACCCCGGAGGTTACCGATATTGACGATATTTCGGGAAAGTGCTTGTACCAGAGTGATGCCTGCAGCTAGAGGCATCACCCCGGTACCGGCGTCCATAGCCGACGGTCGGCTGTCTTGTAATGACAACCGATGCGGCTGAGAAGCCGCTCTGCTGTCACTACAAGGAGCGGGAGGGGACGCCCTCCCCCCCTCCCGCTGCCTTCTGCGGCTCGCCCGGGTCTCCCGTCCCACCGGGAGACCCAGGAAACCAGCCTGCATGGCCACCGAAGACGCGATCAAAGCCGCATTCGGCTCTGATCGGGTCTCCATGCAAAAACCCGGAAGCCATGTCATGAGTGACATCACATCCGGGTACTGTCTGGTGCCAGATTAAAAAAAAAGTGACAGCATTCAAAACAGCCAAACTTGGCATTTTGAATGCTTTTAAGTGCAGAGGAGGGGTTTGGGGTCTTTTAGACCCCCAGATCCCTCCACAAGAGTACCTGTCAAGAAAAAAAGTAAAAAAAAATGTTTTTTTAAATGTACAAAAATATCGGCCGATACTGATATGCATTGGCCAAAATATCGGTATCGGCACCGAAAAACCGATATCAGCTGATCACTAGTTAGGACTGACCAAAAGTGGTTCAAGGAAGAGAAACCAGGGAACCGTCAACAGGATCATGGGCACCCAAGTCTCATTGATGTACGTGGGGAGGGAAGGCTGGCCCATGAAGTCGGAACTAATAGAAGAGCGACTGTGGCTCACATTGCTGAAAAAGTTCTTGCTGGTTCAAATAGAAAGGTGTCAGAACACACAGGGCATCGCAGTGTGTGGTGTATGGGGCTGCATAGATGCAGATCCGTCAGGGTGTCCATGCTGACCCGTGTCCACAGACAAAAATGCCTACAACGGGCACATGAGATCAGAACTGGATTACAAATCAATGGAAGAAGGTGGCCTGGTCTGGTGATTTACATTTTCTTTTACATCCTGTGGATGGCTGGGTATGTGTGCGTCACCCGCCCGGGGAAGAGATGGCACCAGGATGCAGTATGGGAATAAGGCAAGCTGACGTAGGCGGTGTGATGCTTTGTCCAGTGGAGTCCATGTCTCGATGGATCAGGACTGTTTTAGGAGCAAAAGAGGGAGCTACGTAATATTAGGTGGGTGGTCATAATGTTATGGCTGATGGGCGTGTGTGTATAGTGCAGAGTGTCATTAATTTATTATTAGGTTACTGTATTAATTTGTAGTTTGCTGTTGCTTACAGCGAAGCTTTTTCTTTAAGCCAGTGACATATATAAATTACAACTTATTTTTTTTTTTCAATTTTTAGATATCAACGAATGCCAAAGTCTAACTGCATGTCCAAATGCTAAATACGGATGTATCAATAGTCCTGGCTCATTCAAGTGCTCTTGTCACTACAAAAGTGTTAATGACTTAGAGTGTGGTAAGTATTGCAATGTCCAGGGGAAACTAGTACATGGAAGTATGGCCAAACCTATCATATATCCACTATGTCAGTGTTTCAGTCAAGGCACCCTTTAAAATTCCGCACAATCTCACAGCACCCCAATTAAAAAATTTAAAAAATGAAACAAATGGTTTTACATAATACAGCAAACATAGGACACCCAACTTTGGAAGTGATTTTTTCTTCCAAACCAATCACACTTTTGCACACTGGTACTGATCAGTATTCTAATGTTTCTTTTCCCACAGTTTCTCTCCCTTACTCAGCTAATGTGACCCTGGTGTTGATGGAGAGGGACAGGGGAGGGACAAACAAGCATGTTATGCAGGTGCCCGATGTCCTCCTTTCTCAACTGATGATGTGATTGGTTGCAGGGTGGATTCGGTTTAAATCACCCTGGGCACCCTGGTTGAAAAAGGCTGCTGTATGTAATAACACAGCTTTTGATCACTTCTGTGTGTGGAAAACTATGACAGCATGAAGCTTTCAGCTCAAATTGTACAGTCTTCATATCAGGACTGTTTTAAAGTGGTATGCCGCAGTCAGCAAGGTCCTCAAGCTCAGTGTTGCTCAACTAAGGGGTCCTGTTTGGGTTGCAGGGCCAGTGCTAACAGTAAGGCGACCTAGGCAGTCACCTAGGGCGCAACTTAGCAGGGGGCGCTGGTGGAGCCTGACCCGAGGTAAGTGACTTACCGTAAGTCACTGAAGGGGTTTTAACTAGGGATCGACCGATTATCGGCAACACCGATATATTGGGGGCCGATATGCACTTTCCCTGATATATCGGAATCGGCCCCTGAGGTTACAGATATTGCCCATATTTTGGGAAAGTGCTATACCGGTGTCCATAGCCGGCAGTCGGCTGTCTTGTAATGACAACCAATGCGCCTGAGAAGCCGCTCGGCTGCCATTACAAGGAGCGGGAGGGGACGTCCCCCCCCTCCCGCCGCCTTTCCGCAGCTCGCTCGGGTCTCCCGTCCCACCGGGAGACCCGGCATCCTACCTCCACCGCCGCCGAAGACCCGATCAAAGCCGCATTCGGCTCTGATCGGGTCTCCATGTAAAAACCATGACATCACTTCCGGGTACTGGCGGGGCCAAATAAAAAAAAATGATAGCATTCAAAACAGCCAAACTTAGCATTTTGAATGCTTTTAAGTGCAGAAGAGGGGTTTGGGGTCTTTTAGACCCGCAGATCCCCCCACAACAGTACCGGTAAAAAAAAAATAAAAACATTTTTTTTTTTTTAAATGTCCGAAAATATTGGCCAATATCGGCCGATACCGATATGCGATGACCAAAATATCGGTATCGGCATTAAAAAAACAACATCGGTCGAACACTAGTTTTAACCAGTGGCGGCCGGCCCGTCCATTAGGGGCGCAGGGGGATCCATGCGTCTGAGGGGGGAATGGTCACCAAGTGAACTGGCGCCCGGGGGGGGGGGGGGGAATATGGTGTGGACTGGAGTGACGGGGGGGGGGGTCTGTGGCCAGGTCTGTCTGCCACCCCCCAACCAATGGAGCACCAGTCGCCACTGGTTTTAACCCCTTCAGCAACTTGGGATGGGGGGGACCACCTAGCAACTAATCACCTGGAAAGTTAACTCCAGAAGCTCTTGCTCTCTTATTAGTGTTCTCATTCAGCTTCCTGCTCCATTCTGACGGGCTGGACATTTAGCAGCGGCGGGCCAGGTGCGGCCCGCGAGGCCGTAGGTTGCTGACCCCTGCTGTAGTGCAAGGGCCTGCCTGATTGCATACAAACTAAAAGTGTTTAGGTCTGATCTCATATTATATGGTTTTGATAAATCTACAGGAAGATTTAACAAAAAAAATGTATAATCTGTGGCCAGCCTTAGCCTAGTGTGGGCGGCGTACAAATGCATTTTAACTCCCCATCAGCTAAAAAAAGTGAATCGGAGTGACCCTTTATGTGGTTGGTATATTTTTAGTGTATTTTCCCCCAGAAGACGGTTATTAGAGAACCTATATAATTGCAGAACTAATCATGTCCCAGATTGTCACTCATTTAACAAGTTTTAGCAACATGTAATATGTCTCCGACTCTATTTAGAGCTCATTAAATATTGTTGAATTGTTTCAACATGTCATTCACCGGCTCTGTTTTCCCGCAGTAAGTGGCGTGTGCTAGCATGGCTTGTTTTTAATTTATTCCAGAGCGTTCTTATATAAAGTTCCATATCGAAAAAGTGGGGCACAACACATTCTCCGCAGCGTGAAAAGGCAACACTGGAAGGGGTTCTGCTATTTAAAGCTCAGTAATTGAAAGCTTTAGCTGCATTAGTTTAACTTTCGGCTCAGCGAGTGGTTTTAGGTATATTAAGCGTACAGAAAACCGTGCTATTTAAAGTGCCGCTATGCCCGGGGTACACGATTTTCACAAAATGCTTTAGGTAAAAGGGGGTTTAATAACAATCATGGATCTGTATGTAAAGGTATAAGGAGGTTATCGGAACAGAAGCTGATTAAAATAAAAGTGGTGTAGCCGGGGGCTCTAGTCTTCCATGTAACGATGATTTCCTGTCCGGTGTTCCTGCAGAAGAAAAGCTGCCAGCTGCCATTTCAGCGCCTTGATTTGTCTCCAGTGGCAGATTTCACAGAGGTATACCCTGCCCAGAACACTTACAGAAATGCCAACTAACTCAATTTTCTTCCAGAGCAATTGGATTGTTAGTTTAACGGGGAACCAAGCTGCAATATATATATATTTTTGTAAATGAGCCTCTGGGAGGTTTATGCCATATTGTGCTAGTATGCACCCCATATTAGCACATGGCAGACCCACCTGTCAAAATCTGCCCTCCAGTGCTGAGCTGTCAGCGCTTCAGCTGGTTCAAGATGCTTCCATCTCTGGAATTCCATCTTCCATTCCAACTCTGTTCAGTCGCTTGAATGGCTTAGCCACAAAGACAGCATTCCCGCACATGTACACGGGAGTCACTTCATCACAGCACAGAGTGGTGCTGTAAATGCACTCTGAACTGCGCATGCGTGGCTCAGTGTGAGTTACCACTGACAATCCAGGAGCAGCATTTATGACAGATGAGCCCACTAGGGTCTCATCTGTCATAAAAGTACGGTCTTTTTTAAAAATTGAGTTTAACCACTTGCCGACCGCCGCCCGACTATATACGGCGGCGGTCAGCCCCTCCCAGGCAAAGTGACGTACCGGTGGGAGCGAATAGGGGGCGAGCGCGCACCGCCGGACGCGCTCCTGCCCCCGCTCGTACCCGAAGAAGCCGGCGCGTGTGACGGCGGACCCGATGTCCGCCGGTCACTCGCGATCGTCGGGTGGAGAGGGAGAAAGACAGGCGGCTAATGTAAACAAAGCAGCCTGTCACTCTCCCCTGTGTAAAAGCACAGAACATACGGTCCTGCTATGTAGGACCGTTGATCTGTGCTGTTACACACAAAGCCACATCCAATCACAGTAAGAAACACGCCCCTAGGGACACACTTAACCCCTCCCTCTCCAATAAAGTTAACCCCTTCCCTCCCAGTGTCATTTTTACAGTAACAGTGCATATGTATAGCACTGATTACTGTAGTAATGTCACTGGTACCCCCAAAAGTGTCAAAAATGTCAGTCAAGGGTCCGATCTGTCCGCCGCAATGTCACAGTACCGCAACAAAAAGAACAGATCGCCGCCATTACTCGTTAGAAAAAAAAAACAATAAAAATGACAAAAATCTTTCCCTTAGTTAGTAAACGCAATATCTTTTGCCCAAACCAATCAAAATACGCTTTTTTGCGATTTTTTTTTTTACCAAACATATGTAGCAGAAAGCAAATTGGCCTAAAATGTTGATTTTTACATTTTTTTTTGGGGGGGGGGGATTTCATATAAAAAAAATGTGAAAAATATTGTTATTTTTGCAAAATTGTCGCTCTTTTTTTGTTTATAGCACATGATCAAAAAATCGCACACGTGATCAAATACCACCAAAAGACCGCGCAATTGTCCGTTAAAGTCACGCAGTGCCAAATCGCAAAATAGGCCCTGGTCAGGAAGGGGGTAAAATCTTCCAGGGCTTAAGTGGTTAAGGACTTGACCTACGGAAGGTTTTACCCCCTTCCTGACCAGGCCATTTTTTTGCAATACGGCACTGCGCTACTTTAACTGACAATTAACGTCTTTCAGTCTCTAAGATGGAGTCTGAGTTCCCAGGAAGCACCTGTTCCTCTTCCTTAGCCTGAAGAATAATGGGAACTTTTGTTAAAGGTGAACCAGTTCCATCTTGTGGTCAAACCTGGTATTGCAGGCAAAACAGCCAAATTAAAGCGGAGTTCCCGGCCTCAAAATCCACTTTGGGCCATCTACTTGCTCAGTGTCACCTAAAAAAGAAATGGATAGTCCCGAATTTTTTTTCAATTACTTACCTTGATATTGAAGAAAATATACTTACCTTTCTTCCACTTTCTTCCTCTGCGGCCGCAGCCCGCGCCATCACTTCCTGCTTGCATTGATTCCTGGGAGTTGAACGTCATCGCTCCCAGGAATCAATGTGCCTGCATCGGCCCCGCTCATCACTTCCCGGGGCAGGCGCGTCAGAAGCTGTGCAGCGACGCGCCTGCCCCGGAAGTGGCGAGCGGGGCCGATGCAGGGCATTGTGGGACCGAAGAGGACACGGAAGAGGACATCAAAGAGGACGCGCTGGCTTCAGCTGCCCACACCTGAGATGGCAGCACTGGAGAAGAAATGTTCAAGGTATGTATTTCTTCTAAAAGGTAAGTGCGACCCGGGACAGTTCAGAAGCTATCCATTATGAAATGTACTAGCCCTGACTGTCCCGGGGGTATTTTTATTGAAAAATAATTTCCGAGGCCGAAACTCCGCTTTAATATCATGCTGAAGGCAGAACAGTAAGGGTTCATTTATATTTTAAGACTCTTTCATCTCTATATCTGCAGGCATTGTGAAGAAAACATTAATGTGGGTGCAGAGGGTTGTACATATTTTTGTTTAGTCCCGGTTCACACTTCTGCGATGCGGGAACGCTGCGAATATGCAGCGTGTTCCCGCATCGCATCCGCACCTCTGGCAGTTCACACTGCCATATGCCATACGCAGGGGGTGTCAATTAAAAGTTAATGACACCCCCAGTTGAGATCGCATATCGCAGTGCGATCTGCAAGTTTGCACAGAATCGGATCGCACTAGTGTGGACCACCATGCGATCTAATTATGCTGCAGATAAAAAAAAAAGGGTCATGTGCGTGTTTAGTGCGGATGCGGTGCGAATTCAGCCATACAAACTGTATGGCTGAAATTTGCACCGCTCAGAGATCGCATGTAATTTAGGAGCAGTGCGCTCCGAATTACATGCGATCTCTGTGATGGCACTAATGTGAACCGGACCTTAAGGAGTATAACTAGTAGAACTGCAATCGCCTACATTATAAGAATCGAATACGTAACTTGTGAATATGTAACCTGTGTGTATCTGGCTCGGATACTAGTCAGTGCCTCACCAGCCACTGCCCTCACCGCACGTCCCTGCAGAAAAGGGCTAATTCATATGGGTGCAGAGGGTCGTACATCATTACAAAAGAGCATACTTCTGCCCCCAGGGAGTCACAGGTCTTGAGTACAGTCACCTGTACAAATAAATGACGGGCTCCGGTTATTTGCTAGTAACCACTCATACAAGCATTTCCATGCATACAGGTACAGATGAATGGCCCTGGGTGCAATGTGTCTGCATTCGGGGTGCACATCTGTGAATGAGCCCTAATGCCTAGAGTTTGGGCACAGGTACACATTAACCACTTGCCGACCGCCGCAAGTAGATATACTGCGGCGGTCAGCCCCTCACAGGCAGAGTGACGTAGGGGTACGTCACTAGCCTGTGAGGCTCTGGGGAGCGAGCACACGCCGGCGGCGCGCTCCCGCTCCCGCGTGTCAATGGACCCCCCCGCGCGTGTGACCGGCGGACCCGATGTCCGCCCGTCACTCAGCGATCGTCGGGGGAGAGGGAGAAAGTCAGGCGGCTAGTGTAAACAAGCCGCCTGTCATTCTCCCCTGTGTAGAAACTGTGATCACACGGTTCTACTATGTAGGACCGTTGATCACTGTTTCTACAGCTCAAGCCACAGCCAATCACAGTTAGAATCACGCCCCTAGGGACACACACAGCCCCTCCCTCTCAAATAAAGTTAACCCCTTCACTGCCAGTGTATTTTTACAGTAACAGTGCATATGTATAGCACTGATTACTGTAGAAATGTCACTGGTAACCCCAAAAGTGTCAAAAATGTCAGTCAAGGGTCCGATCTGTCCACCGCAATGTCGCAGTACCGCAAAAAAATCGCAGATCGCCGCCATTACGCGTTAAAAAAAAAAAACAACAAAAATGACAAAAATCTTTTCCGTAGTTAGTAAACGCGATAAATTTTGCGCAAACCAATCAAAATACGCTTTTTGCTATTTTTTTTACCAAACATATGTAGCATAAAACAAATTGGCCGAAAATGTTAAAAAATTTTGATTTTTACATTTTTTGGGGGGGAATTTCATAAAAAAATATGTGAAAAATATTGTTATTTTTGCAAAATTGACGCTCTTTTTTTGTTTATAGCGCATGATCAAAAAATCGCACAGGTGATCAAATACCACCAAAAGAAAGCTCTGTTTGTGGGAAAAAAAGGACATCAAATTCGTTTAGGTACAGCGTCGCACGACCGCGCAATTGTCCGTTAAAGTCACGCAGTGCCGAATCGCAAAATACCCCCTCTTTTAGCAGCCAAATCCTCCGGGGCTTAAGTGGTTAAAGTGACTCTACACAATATCTTTATTCTCCAAAAATTAAAAAAAAAAATAAATCAAACACATCCACTACTTAATTGCCCTGTAAACTATTTTTCATGAAATAATTTCTTACTGTGTTTTTTATGCATAGAGTGGGCCCGTGGAGAATCTATGCAGTCACCCTCTAACAGCAAATCAGATCACAGCAGCAAAAATAGAATTTGGAGGAGGATGAGAGAAATAGAAGAGACTTTTTAAGTTAGAAATACAAACTTGAATATCATTTTTTTTAAAACCAGAGTTTAGTGTCACCGGTGGAATTGTAACAGTTTAGTAAACACATAGCGATAATAATTAGTTCCCGTGATACCTTCATAATGTCCCTGCACTGTCTTCATAATGTCCCTGCACTGTCTTCTCTGCTGTTATTGTGTTTCTGTGTACAATGTAATCTGGTTTAAACAGATAACATAGAAATGACTAAATATAACCCAGCTAGATACTGTAGATAATGCTTAACCTATTTTTATCAAAGACTTCCTGTGGGATTGACATGTTACGGCTAATGTTTTTATGTTTTTATGTTTCTCGTTTCAGGTGACTCAACAAATCCACCAGGTATAAATGAATACCTTCTGTATTTTATTGCAAACATGAATTGTTAAAGCAGATTTTCACCCTAAAACAGTAATTCCTCATCTCCATCCTCCTCTGGTCCTCTACACAAATAGGGTCCCACGCTGGTTCAGCAGGGACCAGCTGAGTTTTAACTCTTAAAGCTCTTTTCACACCAGCAGTGGATCCACCCGCTCAGCAGGGGATCTCTTCACTGATGCAGAATGGACACAGACAGCCCACTGTTCTCCTTTCCATTTCCATCTGACTGCCATCTAAACCAATCTGCTGGATGGATGCGGAACGGATCCCCATCCCCGTCTGTTTTTAGCAGGATTGCATGCCGGCACACATGTCTGCTGACATCCGCCGCTCCATAGAGAAGAATAGCGGTTCCAATCGGGTCAGCCTGAAAAAACTGACAGGCGGATCCAATCAGGACGTCTGTGTGAAAGGGGCGTATATGGCCATTATGGTGTACCAGCCATCATGTGTCTATAGGTCAGACGGGACATTTGCCATTTTTGGTGGACCTCATATGACGTCCTCCCTAAAACGCACCCAACGGGCCGCGCTGCAGTGTGATCTCTTACCCGCTTTGTACACTGGCCACAGCCGATGACAGATTACTGTTTCGGGCCACTGCCAGTACCATGTGATCGCAGCAGATCACATGATAATTGTACACATTCATGGCATTCCATTTATTCATTGTGTACTATTGTATTGCTCGCTTTGATTGGTAACAGTGATCACACAGTACAGGACCAATCACAGTCCATCTGTACCATGTGATTAGCTGTGGCCAATTACAGTTAATCAAAACAATACACACTGAATGAATAAATTTCATTCAGAAAAATGGCTGCTTATAACAATGAATATCATGGTTATAGGCAAACATAATTTTTGAAAAAAAAATCCTGATCACCTCCTCAGTGTAGTACACTGTTACTATGGTAACACTTTATTGCTCTGGTCACAAGATGTATAAAAAAAAGTAATAGCTTTTTTTTTTTTTTTACATACTGTCACCAGTCAGTGTCCCTGATCACTGCCAAACCAGTTATATGATGACGCTGTACTGACAGTATGTAAAAAAAAAAAATGAAAAACATGTTTTTGTTTATTTTTTTATTTCCCTAAAAAATACCACTTTTAAAAACTTGCTATGCCTCTTAGTAAATACTTTTAACTGTCTCTTTTCCAAAAAGGGGTAATTTGGGGGGGGGGGGGCGGTATATGTACTTTCCTGGTATTTTAGGGACATCATCCTCAGGATTGATCAATTTTTAGATATTTTTTTAATTTCCAACTATTTCTCCCCTAATATCAAAGATCAGGTATTGTTTACTCCCACTGGGCTGAGTTTGGCGCCCAAAAGTCTGAAGGACAGAAAACTGGTCCTTTCTTTAGAAAATCTGGAGACCCCTGGCTTAACCTATACCCTAATCCGTAACACTGCCTTAACCCCCTTTGAAACTGGACCTGATAAGCTGGACCTAAGTGGATCTGCCTAGGTTGGGGTCGCAAACAGTTTTACCAATTTTTTCTCGAACTTTGCGATAAACCCTATTAAGGTAGATGAGAGGGGCAAATCATTATATTTAATTCTGGCCATTTGTAGGGCTAATAAGCATGCTTTTGTCAAACAAAAGGCATGGCAATCCAGGCGCTGCCATAGGAGGCATGTACCAAAGGCCAACAAAATTTCAAAAACATTAAAAACATAAAAAGCTACCTCTCTCTATAGGGAATTGGCATTTCTGCCAACACACACTGACAATACTGTTGCTGTGGGCCCTCTTTTTCTTACAGAAAGGGGAATGATTTATCCATTCCTTCAAAAAAAATGTGTGACTCGGTCAAAGGCTATACACGGACATATAGGTTGGTCCTTATTTCGGGGGGCAAACCTTTGACGTTTTCGGCTAAAAGTTTGTATATTGACATTCCTAGGGTTTCTCCACAAGTAGTAGTGTAGATAGTGGCAAACCCCCAGACCCCATCCCTACCCAGCTCTGAAAACTATTGATCCACAAAAAGTAAGCTAACCTAAATAAAGAAATAATATATACCCACGCATGCAAACATAATGATACTGTAAGAAGACAATCAACAGCTATGCCGCTCTCATTTTGACTATAAATTCCGGTAGGCCTTCTCTAGAGTTGGAGGACTGCAAATGTCTAACGCCTTGTGTTCTTATTCTGAATTTTCCATGATAGAGACATCTCATGGATTTCCTATTTATAGGTTGGAACATATTTAACTGCACCTTGAACTGGATGACATGGAACTTTACAGGAAACGATTCCAAGCTAAACACAGCCACTTTCCAAAAATACGCCAGACAGTATGAAAAAACTGTAAGTATGATTTAATGACTTCAAATCTATCTTTATGAAAGGGATTATGAGAGCTGGAGCTGGATTCATCAAAGAACACAGCTTCTATAAAACCCAAATCTACTGCATTAGTTAGAGGTTATGAGCGGAGAAGGTGAGGTGTGGTTGGTGTGGTCAGTATGAGTTTTCTTCAGCTTTCTTTTGCTCTACTCTTCTAGGTCATACAGTGGGGTTAATTTACTAAAACTGGAGAGTGCAAAATCTGGTGCAGCTGTACAATCAGCTTCTAACTTCAACTTGTTCAATTAAACCAGACTCTCAACCTCCCGAAGAAGATCTCGCCTCTCCACCCCTCCTCCCTCCCTCTGGCGGAATAGGGCAATTTTTATTTCTTTTGTTTACGTCTTTTTGTATTTTGTATGTACGTCACTTGCCTTAGACATATGATGTGCACACTGCCCGCGGTAGCTCCAGGGATATGTACGGCACATATTTCAGGAGGCATAGGCTTTCACTTTAAGAACAGTAGGAATGGGTGGGCCTATCAGCGCTTCATCGAGAGGCCTGCCTGCTGAATCCAGAAGAGCCTCTCGATGACGTCAGATAGACATGGCGGGGATTCTGTTTAGAAGTTATGGCTATTCGATTGTTTGCAGATTTGATCATTTTGATTGAATAATAAAAATAAAGTGTGTATGGCCACCTTTAGACCAGCAGTCATTAGATTTCTCTATCTATATAAAAGGCATTGATTGCCTTTCTTAGTACATTAAAGTGTATGCCAAGACAAAGACAAGCCAAGACAAACATTTTTTCTGGTTAGAAATCGTACCTAAACCGGACTGCAAAACACACAGGACTCTTTTTAAAGATGTGTGAACAGGCTCCATTATGAAGGATGGCAGTTCACATATTCCGTTTATGTCACTTGCATTGGGTGCGGTTCAAAACGCATCCAATTCACATATATGTGATCCGAACCTTACTGAGGGAACATGGAAGAACCAGGGATGGTCTAGCTAGGACTGAACTAACAAGCACTAAACAGGAGGGGGGTAAAAGAGGGTTATACCAAATGACATAAGTAAAGAAGTTGTAGTGGTTCTTCTAAGCCAATACTAGGTGTCAGCATTGTAGAAAATAATAACCTGATGCAGTACATTGCAACACATTTTATTTATTTATTTCAGGTACTTATATAGTGCTGTCAATTTACGCAGCGCTTTACAAATACATTGTACATTCACATCAGTCCCTAAGGGCTCTTTCACACGGGCGTTCCGCATGTCCGTATATCATTCTATTTTTTTGTGGATGATATACGGACATAATGTAAGTCAATGGGATTGCGGATGTCAGCGGAATACCATCCGCTGACATCCGATTTTCTTCCTTTCAGTTCTGTTCCGTTTTTTGGAACGAAACAGAACCCTATTTTTTCTTCCGTTTAAAAAACGGAACGGACGCAAAATCGGATGTCAGCGGTGTCATCCACTGACATCCGCAATCCCCATAGACCTACATTATGTCCGTATATCGTCCGCAAACGGATGGGATGATATGCGGACATACGGAGTGGATGACACAAGTGTCATCCGTGTCCGTGCAAAAAAAAAAAAAAAAGCACCGGAGCGGAACAAAAAAACGGAACGGCTGTGTGAAAGAGGGCTAACTCACATACATACACAGTAGGGCCAATTTTTTTTGTACAGGATCCATGTAAACTACCAGCATGTCTTTGGTGGCAGAGAAAGGGTTAATGGTTTAATTAGCCCGGTGACAATCGCTCTCCGCCTGCTGGCATCTAGATTGTGGTCCCGCAAGCCGGACAATCTGTGTGCCGGGTGCAGCTGAGAGTGGCATTGTTACGCAAGTGACGGCATGGTGTGAGATTGCCTGGTCTTTGGTCACGAGTTGGATGAGAAGGCCAGGGGTCTGATACCCAGTACCGTCACAAATACATGAAAGTAGAGCAGAACACTGGCATCCGAGTGAATGTTCATGAAGTTTCCAGGATGAATAGCTGTACAAATTTTTTTTAAATTCACCCCAAAATGTAGTTATTTGTACATTTTGTAATTTGTTGTATTTCACATCTAACAGTATCTTTCTGATATTATTCGCAGCTGGAAAATATTATGTCCTTGGGATTTCAGAACAAGTTCTACAATGTGCAGTTCAAGGAATCTCTGATAGGAGGATCATTTGAATACAGGATCAACGTTTCCAGTGATACCCCACACTGGTTTATAAAGGATTACTTAGCCCGAGTCCAAAGTCACTATCAGATCGACAAACCGTCAGTGGAAGGTACCGCGTGATCCTCATTCTTTATTCCTTTTTTACTTATCGGTTTTATCCAAATTTCCCTGACTAAATCTGTCAGTCTTATTAACCCCTTTAATGACAAAGATAAAACAAATCCTAATGCCTGAACACAGTTTTGCAACTTTGAAATGTTTTAGTAAAACTTTTGTTATTTATACCTTTTATATACCTTGTTTCTTTTGTTTTTTTGTTTTTTATTTCAGGACAAATTGGGCTTTTTTTTTTTTTGGTGGTAAATAGTAATGGATAACTCCTGATTTGTTTTATTATTATCAAAGGGAATTGACACAAATTAGTAAAAATATATATATTTTTTAAATTTAGAAGAACAACCCCCCAAAAAACTCTCCTGCGCCTAACAATCACAGCAATACCACATAAGTGTATGTTTGTTATTTGTACCCAAGAAACAACAGTGTAAATTCTGCTTTTTTTTTATTTTTTTATCCTAACTAAAGCTGGATACACACTATACAACTTTTGTGGTTAGATTTCCTTTAGATTTACCTTCAACTATGTAGTGCAAGGACCTGCCTGATTGCATATAAATTGAAAGTGTTTAGGTTTGACCTCATATTATATGGTTTTGGTAAATCTAAAGGAAAAAATCTAAAGAAATGTATATAGTGTGTATCCAGCTTAAAGCGCACAGACACTAACTGACTCTGACAACCTAAATCTTATTTTTAATTATTCCTTAACCACTTGCCAAATGCTATTGCCAAATGAGGGCTACAGTGCAGTTGTCTAGTCCTGGGAGGGCGTCTGTTGACGTTCTCCCAGAACTGCGCCCGCTGTGGTGTATTCCCGGTGCGCTCTGTGATTGCTGTGTCCTTTGAAACAGTTGATCACAGATTAGGGTAAAGAGCCAATCGCAGTGGCTCTTTACCATGTGATCAGCTGGGTCCAATCACAGCTGATCATGATGTAAACACACTTGCCAATTATCGGCATTTCTTTCCTCATGCTGTCGTGAGGAGAGGAGAGAGCCGGTAACCAGCAAATGTGAAAGGGGACATCTACACTGATAATCAGGGCACTGATCATCAGTGTCCTTATTATCAGTGCAGCCCCAACAGTGCACATCTGTGCTGCCTATCAGTGCCAATCAGTGCCCACCAGTGCTGCTAATCGGTGCCCATCAGTGCTACCCATCAGTGCCTCATTATTAGTGCCGCCTATCAGTGCCACCTACCAGTGCCGCATATCAGTGCTGCCTTTCAATGCCCTTCAGTGCCCATCAACAGAAACTAAGAAAATCTTTTTTTTTTGTGTTGGTTTGTTTAGCAAAAAAAAAAACCCAGTGGTAATAAAATACCACCAAAAGAAAGCTCTATTTTGTGTGAAAAAAATGAAAGAAATTTTATTTGGGTACAGTGCTGCATGACCGTGCAATTGTCATTCAAAGTGCGACAGCGCTGAAAGCTGAAAATTGACCTTGGCAGGTAGATGGGTGAAAGTGCCCAGTAGGCAAGTGGTTAAATACACTGATCCTGATCTTTGATTGTGACCATGACCTTTAAACCTAACCATAAACCTGACACTGACCTCAATCAAACCCTGATCTAGCCATGTTATCTTTATTTAAAAAAAATTTTTTTACACAGAATTTTTATGTTTAGCTCCCGTTCACATTGGAGCGACTTGTATTGCAATTTGATAGGTCAAATCGCATGACAAGCTGCATTCTATTGCCCACAATCGCACTATTCAAATTGGTGCGATCAGATACAGCTCAGTCTGATCATTTGCTTTCCTGGCCGTTAACGTAACTTATTGTTTAGGGCACTATGCACCCAGGGAAAAATGCCTGGGATGCAAACTGCTTTCCAGAGAACAGCTTGAGAATATAGTCTTATAACATTACATGTTGCCACCATCCACATGGAATGAATGTACATGCAGTTTCACAGGACAGATAGCTCAGCTTATGTTTTTGTAAATACACCCTTTAGTATTGGAGTGCTTTGTGTGGCTTTGACATCACATCTTGTTAGTGTGGTGGTACAAAGGCTAACCCTTCAATTGGGGTGGATGGAGCAGGTCAAGACATTTGGCAGAAAAGAAAGCAGGAACTATAAATCCAGCAAACCTTACCATATCTATCCATAACAACAACAAAGTTTGGGCTGGAGTCAGGCTTCAAGGACAAAAAGGTTTTGCTATTTGCTGTGTGACTCTGTTGTTGTATAATGCTAATGTATTACAATGTTCTCATTTCACTGTACATTAGACGTTAATGAATGCATCACTGGCGAGCATAACTGCAGCAACACCTCCCTGTGTGAGAATACCTATGGAGGATACCGATGTGTGTGTAACACAAGCAAGAAACTGGAAGGGGACAACTGTGTGTCTGGTAATGTGATTATGGCTGATAGATTTTACAAAGGGATTATTTAGACACCCATAGTAAAGCAGCAGGCTCAGTGTAAGGTTATAGCAGCCTAAAGAAAATATTTTGGAAATACAGAGGTCTTATCCACAATTGAGGATGGTGGTGTGGGTGCCCCATTAGTAAAGCTGGCCCTACTCCTGTAGATTTTCATTTGAAAACTCTCGTTATCTAAATATTCGTTCGATTGAGTTAAAAGGGCCAAATCCACATTGCTTTCAAGCAGAGTCAATAGAAAAATCAAAAGGACAGGGATGGAAAATTCTTACTTACTTTAATAGTCACAAACGCATTTTTATGTGTTAAATTGCCTCCCAGATGAGAAAAGTCGTAACTAGTGTTATGCACATGGACTTGTTAAAGTTAATCCAGATCGCCAGGCAAAAACCGAGATATTGACATGGTACTGAAATGAAAAGTTGTTTGAAATTAGTTGAGTCCCTGAAAGTACCATCAAATGCTTGGCCCAAATGTTCAAACGAAAATGTATGGGTGTAAATCCATATTAAAGTGATAACCCCCAACTACTCTTAAAACCAGACATGGGAGTAAGTCACACATGTGCAAGTCACAAGCAAGTCTCAAGTCTAAACCTTCAAGTCTCAAGCAAGTCCCAAGTTACTGTGGCGAAAAGCAAGCAAGTCAAGTCGAGTCCCTGCTAGAAGTCAAGCAAGTCAAGTCAAGTCCTTTATTTTGGTCAAGTCACAAATCAAGTCAAAATACTGATCTACCCCAATTTTCACCTTTAAATCAGTTAAAAGTCAGTGGTCAGGAAAGGTTTTGTTTTATTTTCAACATTAACAAAACTGCTTAGTGCTTTTTTCTTGGCATATTAAAGAAACACTTTGAATTCCCAAACAGCTCAAAATCCTTCGTCCGGCCATGTTTCAACACCACACTCACTAAAAACATGTTAAGTATTTCCATTGTTAAACAGCCAGTGTTCTAAAAATCATTTTGCTTTAACACATCTTGAGAAAATGCAAATATTTAATAACTTAAAAAAGTAAAGTCATTTCGAGTCATATGTCTCAAGTCAAAGTCAAGTCTCAAGTTATGAATACCAAGTCAAAGTCAAGTTGAGTCTTTTATTAATTTTAGTCAAGCAAGTCTCAAGTCCTCAAACTGGTGACTTAAGTCTGACTTAAGTCAAGTCATGTGACTCAAGTCCCCCACCTCTGCTTAAAACTCTCCCCTTTCCTCTCCAAACACCTATGCTTACTAACCCGTGTGAGAAAGATGTGTATACTTGCCTATTTTCAGCCAGTTGCGGTAATCTTCCCCCCTGTCAGCCAACCGCGGCTACAGGGGAGGGGAGAGAGCTCCTGACAATGGCTAGTAAAGCCTGGAGCAATGATGTCACCCATAGGTTTTATTGGCCCTTGTCTGCACAGGGGAGCTGGATCTCATTACCATGGCGGCCTAAAAATGGGTAAGTATACAGATCTTTCTTGGAAAGGTTTATAGGAGGGAGGTGGGGACAATTTTTAGAGTAGTTAAGCTATAGAGTCACATCTGCTTTAGCGGTAATGATAAAACAATGCTTTGATAACACAAAGGCCTCAGCTGGAATGTATGATAATACTATCATCTTTATAGAAAGCTTAGATGATTCAGTAACCTCAGTAGAAAGCTATGTCAATAAAATATTTGATTGGAAATCTATGCTGGTCAGGTAATCTTTGTTAAAAATCTATAGTGATTCAATGGCCTCAGTAAGTTATTATAATAACGTATCCTCGATAGAAAGCTTAGGTGATACAGTGGCCTCAGTGGAATGGTTTAATGGTACAGTAGTCTTCATAGACAGCATTGGTAATACTTAAACCTCAGTGTACAGCTATGGTGGTACAGCAGCTTCAATCTATACCTTTAAAAGTGGCCTTTACCGACAACAATGGTTAATGAGGCCTTCTTATACAGCAGTGTTGATAAAGTGGCTCATTTGAACCAGTGATCTCACTAAAAACTCATGATCACTAAGTGGCATCAGTAGTAAACTATAGTAATACAGAGACCTCAATAGTAGGCCATACAGTGGCCTCAGTAGGAAGAAATAATAATACAGTGACGATATTTGAAAGTCATATTGATACAGTGGGTACGTTAGTAAGCAATAGTTATACAGTAGCTTCATTAGGTAAGCATTTCTGATACAGTGGCCTCAGTATGAAGCCGTAGAAATACAGTGGCCTCAGAAGTAGTCCATAGTAATACAATGGTCCCAGTACAAAGCAATATTGATACAGTAACCTCATTAGTAAGCCATAGTTATATTATGACCTCAGTAGGAAGCCAGTGGTGATACAGTGGCCTCAGTAGGAAGCCATTAGTGATACAGTAGCCTCAGTAGTAGTTCATAGTGAAACAATGGCCCCAGTAGGAAGCAATACTGATGTAGCACTGTCCCCATAGGGCTTTCTGTATGATGACATGTTGGGCATCCTCTGATTACCAGCAAACAGTCACTTAGGGTAAAGTTCACACATTCATCCTTACTCCCAATGGCTCGTTGCTCAGTAAACAGTCCAAAGGTTTTGGTTTTTAGTATTTATTGTGGAACTTGGATGGGAGAAGGGAATAGTGGGATACTCCAACTGGAACTATGTACATTGGATTAGGACAACTCTCACTTGGGCTCACCGGGTTGCTTTTGGAAGCAATCACACTGCTTAAACCATACTGCCATATGGAAAGGGTTAAGTCTCCGTGCTCTCTCTCTCCAGCAATAGACTTGGTGATCTACATTTTCTTCAGGATACTCACTAGCATCCCCTTTACCGACACGCGTCCATTGACTCTTCTAGCTGCAGCGGTGGCCCCCCTCAGGTCAAGCCTCTTGACACAGATCTGTACTCACTGTACTGCAGAATCAGATCCTTTAGTGGTAGTGTCTCCCCTTTCAGTCAGCTACACAGGTCCTTCGGGTTCAGTTCCTCTCTAGCCCTTTAGACCCTCAGGTCGACTACCTGAGGCTGCATGACACCTCTACAGAGGAGGAGGCAGCCGCCCATTCCCTCCGGGACTCTGCTATCTAACCGAAAGACCTCGAGTACATGTGCTCTTGGCATTTATACAGTATCCCAGCATGCAACAAGACAAGTTGGTGACCCACCACTTTTAAGCTTATACTAGTAGTTTCCATTACAGACAGAATACCAGCTGACTGCTTCTTCCCTAAATAGTTCTTGCATAGTTTGGAGGTGTGCTTTGGGTCATTGTCCTGTTGTAGGAGGAAATTGGCTCCAATCAAGCGCTGTTCACAGGGTATGCCATGGTGTTGCAAAATGGAGTTATAGCCTTCCTTATTCAAAATCCCTTTTATCTTGTACAAATCTCCCACTTTACCAGCACCAAAGCAGCCCCAGACCATCACATTACCTCCACCATGCTTCACAGGTGGCGTCAGGCAATCCTCCAGCATCTGAATCTCACAAATGTTATTCTGTGTGATCCAAACACCTTAAACTTAGAATCGTCTGTCCATAATACTTTATTCCAATCTTCCTCTGTCCAATGTCTGTGTTCTTTTGCCCATCTTAATCTTTTCCTTTTATTGGCCAGTCTCAGATATGGCTTTTTCTTTGCCACTCTGCCTAGAAGGCCAGCATCCCGTAGTTGACTCTTCACCGTGGACGTTGAGACTGGCGTTTTGCGGGTACCATTTAACGAAGCTGCCAGTTGACGACCTGTGAGGCATCTATTTCTCAAACTAGAGACTCTAATGTACTTGTCCTCTTGCTTAGTTGTGCACCGGGGCCTCACTTCTCTTTCTATTCTGGTTAGAGCCCGTTTGTGGCAGAGAGCGAAGAGAGCAGTACACACCATTGTAGGAAATCTTCAGTGTCTTGGCAATTTCTTGCATGGAATAGCCTTCATTTCTCAGAACAAGAATAGACTGTTGAGCTTCAGAAGAAATTTCTCTTTTTCTGGCAATTTTGAGAGTATAATTGAACCCACAAATGCTGATGCACCTGATACTCAACTAACTCAAAGGAAGACCAGTTTTATAGCTTTTCTAATCCGCACAACAGTTTTCAGCTATGCTAACATAATTGCACAAGGGTTTTGTAATCATCAATTAGCCTTTTAACACGATTAGCTAACACAATGTACCATTAGAACACAGGAGTGATGGTTCCTGGAAATGGGCCTCTGTACACCTATGTAGATATTCCATAAAAATCAGCCGTTTCCAGCTAGAATAGTCATTTACCACATTAACAATGTCTAGACTGTATTTCTGATTAACTTAATGTTATCTTTATTGAAAAAAACCGTGCTTTTTTTTTAAAAATAAGGACATTTCTAAGTGACCCCAAACATTTGAACGGTAGTGTATATAAAGTCCATTAGTGTAACATAAAATGTGATTGTGAAAGTTCCTCCGTGACTCCAAAATCCAATGCGGTGCTATGCACACTGATCCATACCTCTGTGACACTATCCACCACCCACTATTATGCTCACTCACCAGAGTCCCTCCAATATAGGGCATTATTAGTCACTCCTCAGGGATATTGGATCCACTATATTGCTCAATGTATCCTAAATGCCTCATCCAGAGCTAGTGTATATCATATTCCTTTTCCACTCCTCTCACGAAAGCTCATACAATAAAGAAGATGCTATCATTGCGCAACATGTTTATTCCATAAAAGTTTACAAATAAAAATGACTGAAAATGTTAAAAATGCCAACTTAAATTTACTAGTGCCCTCCGACCAAAACCTATTCAGCAACCAAAACCTATTCAGCAACCAAAGTCTTAAAATGCGTGGCCGCTCTATATGCTGGGGCCAGCGTGCAGTCCAATTCCCAGCTGTGTTGTACACAAATCAAAGGGATCATGTGTGTATTGCGTTACTATGCCTCAACATGTTTTGCATGAAGATGCGTCATCAGGAAGCTAGTGGTGCCATTTTGGTATAGGTATTTATGGCCTTAGTTTGAGTACTATCATCCAATAGTATCTCCGCAAACTGGACATGCATAAACTGCCATGTTCTCTAAGCCGGAAGTTAAGTTACGTCTCAGCGGACTGGAAATGTATAGATCGCCGTACAGGCCGGAAGTATGTTATCTGCCATTTTAAAGCGTTCAGGCCTATTTTGCAACTTTAGTGATTTCTGGAGTGCTCACTATGCTGATCAACAATTGCCCATTTTTTATTTTTTTCGGGGGTCCCTTACCTTATTTTCAGGGCATTTTTGATTGTACTTCCTCCTTCTCCCCCCTCTGTGGCCGCAGCCACCGACATCACTTCTGCCTTTGCATTGCATCCTGGGAGCTGTTTGTCATCACTCCCAGAAGGCTGGAATCAGGAAGAACTCCCAAAACACTCCCTGGAATCAGGAAGAAGGACACAGCAGATTACACTGTGGCTTCAAATGCCCACATCCAAGATGGCCGCGCTCAGACAGCATCTTTAAAAGTAAGATCCTAATCCTAATCCTTCACCGAGTACTTTATTGCCCATTTGTTACATATCTATCTATATCTTGCTATATATCATTAATCGTGCCATATTATTCCTCTGCTTGTATCCTACAATTTGTTATCAGAATGGGGTGGCTGGATGTAATTGTACAATACGCAATTCTAATTATATAAAACACATCCAACACTATAAGTTTAAAATCGGAAACAATGTTAGATATGCTACATTTCAATTAAAACACATACAACCATATTAAAATTAATAGTCATCCAAAAAACAATTTATATCAAGTTCTATGTTCAAATCATGAGCTTTTTAAGTATTTAACCTATAAATCCAAAATCATTGTGTGAAACCTTTCTCCTAAATGAATTGAATTGAATTTCTCTAATTTCTTTCTATTTTGTCTATTGCCTAAAATCTCAAAGTGCTGGGGTCCTTATTAGGTTTAAGCCCAAAATGGTTAGACACACTATGGTGTCTCAATCCTTTCACTATATTAATAATATGTTAACCTATTCTCACTGATAACTGTCTAGTCATTCTCTTTACGTACTGGAGACCACAACTGCACTCCAGCACGTAGGTAACATCAGTACTATTGCAAGTGATGAGTTTTTTCTAATATGGTATTCTTGTTCCTTGTGATTCAATTGGAAAATCTTAACCTTAATATTACCTCTGATAGTGGTTCGGCAAGGTTTACACTTACCACACCTAAAAAAACATTTTTCATTTAAAAATTCATGAATAAATTTGGGCTTGTTAGTCATTATTTTATTAAGATGTGGATCTTTACATATAATTGGCCAATATTTTTTTATAGTTTTTTCTAGTTCCCTGTATTCCATATTGAACCCTGTCACAAAAGCCACTTCATCGATTTCTCTCTTTTCTTTTGGTTTATCCCATTAGCATAGCCTCTCTACTTAGATCTCCTACTTTCTTTCTTGTGTGTTGAAACATGTCCCTCTTGTAGCCTTTATTGACAAATCTCTCTATCAATACATCTGTTCGGGCCCAATGATTCTCTTTTTTGTCGCAATTTCTCCGTATCCAGATTAATTGCCCCTTGGGTATTGCTCTTTTCCATTGTGGGTGGTGACAACTGTTATACGGACTATATCCATTTCTATCTGTGTCCTTGAAATATGCACGGGTATTTAATCTGTTATCATTGTTAAATATCACGAGCTTCAAATTGGTAATACTATCAGTATTTATATTTACCATGAATTTTGTTCCATATTGATTGTTGTTAATAAATTCTAAAAAGTCATCCAATTTCTCTTTTTTCCCATTCCATATAAGGATAATGTCATCTATAAATCTTTTGTATAGCAATATTTTGGGCCAATGTTTACCAAATTTTTCTTCCTCCTCCCACTTGTTTAGGAATATGTTGGCTAAAGAAATTGTTTCCAATTGCTATTTTTAAACCCTAAAATATAATTATATAATCCAAAATATTTAAATTTATATTGGAGGGATTAAAATAGCAATGGGAAACAATTTCTTTTGGCACAAACACCAGTATTACAAACAAATAAAGAGTGTAGGCATGGGGAATAAATATGCACCAAGTGTGGCCAAAAAAATTTCCCTAAACAAGGAGGAGGAAGAAATATTTGGTAAACATTGGCCCCAAATATCACTATACAAACAATTTATAGATGACATTATCCTATAAAAACTATAAAAAAGTATTGGCCAATTATCTGTAAAGACCCACGTCTTAATAAAATATTGACTAACAAGCCCAAATTTATTTATAGACAAGCATGTAGAATTAGGGACAGTGTAGTCAAAAATGTTCCAGACCCTCCTAGTAAAATGACTACTTTCTTTGATGAAAAAGGTCTTTTCAGGTGTAGTAATAGAAAGGTTGAGATTTTCCAATAAAATCACATGGAACAAGAATACCATATAAAAAACTCATCACTTGCAATAGTATCCGTGTTACCTATGTGCTGGAGTGCAGTTGTGGTCTCCAGTACGTAGGGAGAACGACTAGACAGTTATCAGTGAGAACATATTGATAATATAGTGAAAGGATTTAGACACCATAGTGTGTCTAACCATATCAGGCTTAAACATAAAAAGGACCCCAGCACTTTGAGATTTTATGCAATAGAAAAAATAAATAGAAATTGGAGAAATTCAAATGTTATGAGAGAGGTTTCATGCAATGAAACATATTGGATTTATAGATTTAATACTTTAAAACCTCATGTTTTGAACATAGAACTTGGAATACTGCCCAGCGGCCCAGTCTCTGAAGGGAGGGGATCATGCTCTGCTCATGCTCTGCTTCAGTACGGCACAGTACATGTTGGCATTCATGGTTCCCTCAATGAACTGTAGCTCCCCAGTGCTGGCAGCACTCATGCAGCCCCAGACCATGACACTCCCACCCTCATGCCTGACTGTAGGCAAGACACACTTGTCTTTGTACTCCTCACCTGGTTGCCACCACACACGCTTGACACCATCTGAACCAAATAAGTTTATCTTGGTCTCATCAGACCACAGGACTTTGTTCCAGTAATCCACATCCTTAGTCTGCTTGTCTTCAGCAAACTGTTTGCAGGCTTCAAAAAAGAGAGATAACGCTGCTCCAGGTGATAAGTGAAAGCTTGTAGACCAAGGTGTGCAGGTCCAGTCCGTGGTCCGGTAAATGCATCCAATGAAAAAATGAATGACCGCACACCCAAATGCTACGAGATCTTTAATGCAATAAAATCATCAAACAAGCAGAATCAAGGAAAGTTCAGAACACTTGTCGGAAGCGCATGGTTGACCTGTTTAGCGAAACAAATCGCTTAATCATAACCGAATAAGAGATTATATTCACAAAACATGTCAACCATGCGCTTCCGACAAGTTTCATGAACTTTCCTTGATTCTGTTTGTTGGATGATTATATTGCATTAAAGATCTCGTACGTTTCATTGTTTGCAGGCTTTCTTGTGCATCATCTTTAGAAGAGGCTTCCTTCTGGGATGACAGCCATGCAGACCAATTTGATGCAGTGTGCGGCGTATGGTCTGAGCACTGACAGGCTGACCTCCCACCCCTTCAACCTCTGCATTAATGCTGGCAGCACTCACACGTCTATTTCCCGAAGACAGCCTCTGGATATGACGCTGAGCACGTGCACTCAACTTCTTTGGTCGACCATGGTGAGGCCTGTTCTGAGTGGAGCCTGTCCTGTTAAGCCGCTGCATGGTCTTGGCCACCGCGCTGCAGCTCAGTTTCAGGGTCTTGGCAATATTCTTATAGCCTAGGCCAGTGATGGCAAACCTTAGCACCCCAGATGCTTTGGAATTACATTTCCCATGATGCTCAACTACACTGCAGAGCACATGAGCATCGTGGGAAATGTAGTTCCAAAACATCTGGGGTGCCAAGGTTTGCCATCACTGGCCTAGGCCATATTTATGTAGAGCAACAATTCTTTTTTTCAGACCCTAAGAGAGTTCTTTGCCATGAGGTGCCATGCTGAACTTCCAGTGACCAGTATGAGAGAATGAGAGCGATAACACCAAATTTAACACACCTGCTTTCCATTAACACCTGAGACCTTGTAACACTAACGAGTCACATGACACCGGGGAGGGAAATTGGGCCCAATTTGGACATTTTCGCTTAGGGGTGTAATCACTTTTGTTGCCTGCGGTTTAGATATTAATGGCTGCGTGTTGAGTTATTTTGAGGAGACAGCAAGTTTACACTGTTATACAAGCTGTACACTCACTACTTTATATTGTAGCAAAGTGTCATTTCTTCAATGTTGTTACATGAAAATATATAATAAAATATTTACAAACATGTGAGGGGTGTACTCACTTTTGTGAGATACTGTTTGATATTAATTAGCAGGGCTATCACTATATATAGCATAAGCAATTTTATATACCTATTTTCTGAAATACATTTAGTGCAATGCAATGTAATGATGTGCCCGTAGTAAACACCCTAAAAATACATTTTTATTTATACTTTATATATCAAATGTATATACTTTACATTACTATTATTCTTTTGTTGCTCAGCTTACAAGTCAGAGGATGATCTGTGGATCCCCGCTAGCAGTTCTGGAGACCGTGAAAACCTAATTCTTGCCTTGGTTTTGGGATTTGGCATCCCTCTTGTTCTGCTATCAGTCCTGCTAATTTATTGTCTCTGCTTCAAGAAGAAGACTGGAGAAGGAGTGTGAGTTGAAATTTAATGTTCATGTTAATCTTTTGAAGTGATGAGGGTTTTTAAAGCGGAGTTCCACCCAAAAAACATTTTTTAAACAAAAAATACCCCTAGGACAGTCAGGGCTAGGGCATTTAAGCAACGATAGCCTCTGACCTGTCCCCTGTTTAGCTTACCTGCAGGATGAAATACTTACCTTAAAAATGTCGTGTCCAGCGCTGCCATCTCAGGTGTGGGCAGCTGAAGCCGGAGCGTCCCTCTTCCTGTCCTCTTCTCGGATGTCTGTGTCCCAGAATGTCCTGCTCGTCACTTCCGGTGCAGGCGTGTCCTCCTGCAGCGGGTTCTGCGCATGCCCAGAAGCTGTTCTAATCCATTTGCAAAGAATGACGCGCTTGCACCGGAAGTGGCGAGTGACACCGGTGCAGGCGCATTGACTCCTGGGATTGATGACGCCCATCTCCCAGGAGTCAATGCAAAGGTAGAAGTGACGTAGTGGGCCACGGCCACAGAGGGAGGATGTGGAAAGAAGGTAAGTTAATTTTTTTTTAAAAAATCAGGTAAGTGAAAAAAAAATTATAACTATCCAATTCTTTTTCAGGATATTTTCTTCTATTGGAAACTGCAAAGTGAAAAAATAGGGTGGAACTCCGCTTTAAGGCACAATCTCCTTTACATGGCCATATTGTTTTCTTAGTTACTATTTACTGATAGATCGGTTTTATCAAAGAACGTATGTATTTACATCAATTCAAGTATATAGAGTGTCTTGCTTCAAATCAAAATATGAGCATCGTTCAAAAGTTAGCAAAACACACAATGTAACCATCATGATTATGGCTTCTTATGGCAATTTACTAACAGAATGTAATACTTTCTTGGATTGTTGCTGAAGCTGAATTTCCATTATCATGGGGATTCACTATTAGGGTTGTGTAGATGGGCTAATGCAGTGTGCCTTCAGATTCATTCTGATCGGTTTGAGATGCTTCTGACTTTCTTCATAGGTGCTTTTGACCTTCATTTAGCATTCTAAGCTGCTTCAAGCTGCTTTTGTATTCCTATTGGCTTGTGTAGGTAGAAAAGCAGTTCTGATTGGAACAAAACCCTATGCGCTCATGCCCTTAGTCTGGTGATTATAATGTCAGCTCTGTTCATCTTGCAACCAAACAAAGCTCATTATTATGGTTTGTATTCAAGAGACTTGTTGGATGTGAATATTACAAACACGGGTTAGTCACACATTTTGCTATACAGATAACTGATTGTTATTGTGAGCATAGTAATTGGTACAATTTTGCTGTCTTGCAAATGCACCTAAAATAGTTCCCATAGAATTATGTAGCCAGTGTGTGAAACATCTCAGTGAATAATAACACATGCTTACACTACGCAGAGAAATTGCCTTTGTAATGTAAATATTGTACGAACTGTGCAGTTGGGAGCTTGGCAAATTCCACAGCTTTAAATATAGTTGGTGGTATTTTTCATGAATATGAGATCTTCCTGCATCATAAATGGTTGCTAGAGGTAAGAGAATATCTCAACAATTGTTTCCATGTCTTTAATGGGACATACAAACTATAAGATTTTCTGAAGACTTTTTCCTTTAGACTTACCAAAACCATATAATAGGTCATATAAGAGGTCAAACCTAAACACTTTCAATTTGTATGCAATCTGGCAGGCCCTTGCACTACATAGAAAAGGTAAATCTGAAGGAAAAAGTCTTCAGAAAATCTTATAGTGTGTTTGGCCCTTTAGGTCTCATTCACACATGCATGTGATTATATGCATTTATAGGACATTTCTAAATAAATATAAATGCATGCAATCATTTTAAACTGTATATTGCAGATTATGGGGTTGATTTACTAAAGGCAAATAGGCTGTTCACTTTGCAAGGGAATTTTCTTTTAGCTTTGTGAATGGGGCAAAGCTCTGCTGACTTTCATCATCCCAATCATGTCAAAGTGATTGAGTATTCTTTTCAAAGTGAATTTTTCCTGCATTCACTAAGCTAAATAAAAAAAAATCTCCTTGCAAATTGAACAACCTACACAGTGATGGAGAACCTTGGCAACCCGGATATTTTGGAACTACAATCCCCATGATGCTCATACACTCTGCAGTGTAGTGGAGCACCATGGGAAATGTAGTTCCAAAAACATCTGGGGTGCCAAGGTTCGCCATCATTGGCCTACAGTATTTGTCCTAAGTAATCAATCCCTGTGGGTTTACATGCATTCAAGTGCATTCAGTTTAGCTGTGTTTAGAAAAATTAGAAATCTGTATGTCCAGGGGCAGGTTAGGTACGCTAACCAGCCTTTCTCAATTGTTTAACACCAGAGGAACCCTTGAAATGATTTTCAGGTCTTCAGGAAACCCCTGCTAAAATTAGTCAATCAGCGGTCATTGGGAAAATGTCCCTTACATTGGTGGTCAGTGGAAAAAATGCCCCCTCCTCCATTACAGTTATGGGCAGAACGTCGCCCTTACAGTCAGCCAACAGGTCTATGGTGTCATGCTGTTGGCTCTGGACTTGGAACTAAGCAGGTACCATCAGATGGGAGGTCAATTAGCCACAGCTCAAGGAGCCCCAAGCAACCTCTGGAGGAATATAAATAAAACCAAGATAACCACACGCCTATAGGTGTATAAATCATAAATTAAACATCACTACAGTAAATATACAAATACTTATAAGTGACTCCAAATTGTGAAGTCCAAAAAATAGGTGATTCCAAATTATAAAAGGTGAATAAAAATTGAGAAGTCCATGATAAATTCCAGGTGCAGACAACATTGTTTGTGAGCATAGAAAAGTTTCATCTCCACCAGCATGCAGACACACTACACACTCACCAAACTTAGTTGACTCCTATTACAGGGAGTCAAATTGCGCATGGGAAAAGAAAATCTCAAGGTATCTCACATGAGATCATGGAAATGGAATCCAAGTTACTGCTGCCATCCGTTTAATGTGTAAATAAATACTGTATTCAAAACTCCAATGATGCCATATAAAGAGAAAGGGGGAGAGGAAAGAGTGCTCTCACAGTGTAGTATTTTATGTCATTTATTTTAAGAAATAGTATTGCACTTACATATAGGAAGACGAAAGATCAGCGTGTAAAGTATTGGGAATGCTGGTTTGCGCTCCACCTGCGTTCCAGCTGACCGGAAATGGCGTATCTCACTTGCAGTTTTGAATACAGTATTTATTTACACATTGAACATTGGCAGCAGTGACTTTGATTCCATTTTTTGGACTTCACAATTTGGAGTCACTTATATGTATTTATATATTCACTGTAGTGATGGGTTGAACACCCCCTGTTCGGTTCGCACCAGAACATCTCGAACAGGTAAAAAGTTCTAGCGAACATGCGAACTCTATTAACCTTCCTAGCGGTATTCCCGAGTGTGACTCGGGGTAAGATTTTAGAGCCAAAAGCGGTAACCCCGAGTCACACTCGGGGTAGCGCTAAGAAGATCGCTGGATGCTGGAGGAGGTTTTACTTACCTTTTCTCCGGGATCCAGCGAAGACTGCGAGCGGTATGCGGCGGCGGAGCTCTCTCCCGATCATCTGCGAGCCCCGGCTTCCGTCTCCAGCGACGTGACGTCCGCCGGGGGGTGGAACCGGCTGCAAATTCGAATGTAAAATACACCAAACACACTGATACCATTCAAAATAAAAAAAAAAATCACATTACATTGCCCCCCAGTGCCCTTTCCTGCAGTTTTACTGTACTTTTTATGTAAATATATATATATATATATATATATATATATATATACACACACACATATATATATATATATATATATATATATACACATAATTCTTGTGAATGAGCAGCCCAAACCAACTGTATACATTATATATATATATATATATATATATTTATATATATATATATATATATATATATATATAATAAATGTATACAGTTGGTTTGGGCTGCTCATTGACAAGAATTACATGCAAAATAATGGTACCGCTTTCAGCACCTAAAATCCAAAAGAATCATACCGCCAGGGAGGTTAAAGTCTATGGGACACAAACATGAAAAATCAAAAGTGCTAATTTTAAAGGCTTATATGCAAGTTATTGCCATAAAAAGTGTATGGGGACCTGGGTACTGCCCTGGGGGACATGTATCAATGCAAAAAATAATTTTTAAAATTATCGTTTTTACAGAAGCAGTGATTTTAATATTGCTTAAAGTGAAACAATAAAGATGAAAAATTCCTTTAAATATCGTGCCTGGGGGTCCCCTTAATGTGCCTGTAAAGTGATGCATTTGCACGATGTATAGAGCCTGCTGCAGCAATACTGACATTTCTAAAGGAAATAATGTAATTTAAACTTGCCCGCGGCTGTAATGTATTGTCGGCTCCCAGCAATACAGATAAAACAACATGAAAAAAACGCCCCCCCCCCCCCCAAAATCCATACCAGGCCCTTATTCAAGCATGCAGCCTGGCAGGCTTGAAGTGGCCCTGGTATAGTTCAGGAGGGGGGGGGGGGGATGCTCGCTCCCCCTCTTTCCTGGCCTGCTAGGCTGCATGCTCGGATAAGGGTCTGGTATGGATTTTGAGGGGGGACCCCACACCATTTTTTTTTTTAATTTTGGCATGGAGTTCCCCTTAAAATCTGTACCAGACCTAAAGTTATACGGTGGCTGGTCGGCAAGTTAATACAGGACTTATCAAAAACTGGGTTCTGTGTTCTTTTCCTTTTTTATACTTTTTGGTGAATGGGTAGGGGTGTGATGTACCCAATACCCATTCACATAGGGGGCGGGACCTGGGGGCCCCCTTGTTAAAGTGGGGTTTGCAGATTCCGATAAGCTCCCCACCGACAGACCCCCACAAGCACAGCCCAGGGTTGTTGGGAAGAAGCCCTTGTCCCCATCAACATCAACATGGTGGCAAGGTGCTTTGGGGGCACCCCAAAGCACCATCCCCATGTTGAGGGCAAGTGGCCTGCTTTAGTTCAGGGGGGGGGGGGCGCTCGCTTGTCCCCTTCCTTTCCTGGCCTGCCAGGCTGTGTGCTTGAATAAGGGTCTGGTATGGATTTTGGGGGGACCCCATGCTATTTTTTTTTTCAATTTTGGCATGGAATTCCCCTTAAAATCTGTACCAGACCCAAAGAGCCTGGTATAGATTTGGGGGGGGGGCACACAATTTTTTTATTTTTATTTTGCCATGGAGTTCCCCTTAAAATCTGTACCAGACCCAAAGGGCCTGGTATAGATTTTTTTTGGGGGGGGAATGCTGTTTTTTTTTAAAATTCTGTCATAGGGTTCCTCCTAACCACTTAAATGCAGGGCACTTTCATCCTCTTCCTACCCAGACCAATTTTCAGGTTTCAGTGCTCATTGGCATTTATGGGAAATATTGGTTAGCTTGGCATTGCACTGCTCCCTGTCTTTACCATTGGCGTCTATGGGAAATCTTGGTCTGCTTGGCATGGCACTGCTCCCGAACTGTGACAGGGACATAAAACTTGGGGAGCACTGGGAGGGAACCCAGGACTACAACATATCTATACATTTTGTAAAGTGGGGTATGTCTGTTCACTAAACTGACTGCACAAAACTGACTCAACACACTATCCACTAACTACCTCCCCTTACATTTGACTCGAACATAGAAAAACTCACTGTAGTAATGTTTAATTTATGTTTAATTTATGATTTATACACCTATAGAAGCACGGTTATCTTGGTTTTATTAATTTTGCAGGTGTAATACACTTTACATTGTGCAGCTCCTTTTTGTAATTTATTTGATTTTGAGATTTGTTTATTTTCATTTGCCTCTATTGGTTCCTTTACCTTTCTAACCTCTGGAGGAACCCTAGGTTCTACAGAACCCTGTTGAGAATGGCTGCTGTAAATGCATGGACATTAAATCGCAGGAGAAATTGATCTGGAAAGTATAAAGTTTGTACAGTATATACTTTCCTGATCAGTTTATTCTGCATTAATATTAAACAAATGCAGGAGGTCTGTGTGAATGAGGGCTATTATTTGATTGTTCTCCTTGTTTATTCCATATTTATTTGCACAATATTTGTATTGCATTTGCTCCCAAAAACACAAATGTTTCAATGAAATCAGAACAATGAAGTGCTATTGGTTCTCTTCTATTTCCAGCATTGCCTCTGCACCGCCTGAAAATCTGGCTGAAAATGTCAACATATATGACACCAATGTTTATTTCTCAGAGCCAACTCTCTTCTACAAGGTGCACTTCACCCAGCCCAGAGAATAAGAACTACATCAACAACAGAACCCAAAAAATACTACCTCAATGGAGTGTCACAGAAAACACGATTGCAACATGAAGCTGATGAACATCTAAGGACATCACTCCACCCTATTAGTGAAACCAGACATTTTCTGTTTCCAGTAGCGGCAGTCAGATATGTCAGAACCATTTTTTTAAAATTACTACTTCATTCAGAACTTATATTTCAGGCAAGGTATATTAATTACTGGTTTCTCATATTTCTGTGGGTCTCTAGTTATATTACAATTAACCACTTTACCACCGGAGGATTTTGCTGTCTTACGTCCAGGCCACTTTTTGCGATTCGGCACTGTGTGACTTTAATGGACAATTGCGCAATAATGTAACACCGTACCCAAACGAAATTTACGTCCTTTTTTTCCCACAAACAGAGCTTTCTTTTGGTGGTATTTGATCACCTGTGCGATTTTTACTTTTTGCGCTATAAACAAAAAAAGAGCGACAATTTTGAAAAAAAAACAATATTTTTCACATTTTTTTATATGAAATTCCCCCCCAAAAAATGTAAAAATCTAAATTTTTTATCATTTTTGGCCAATTTGTTTTCTGCTACATATTTTTGGTAAAATAAATCGCAATAAGCAGGCAAAAAATTTGGGGGAGCATACCCATGTATTTCCAAAGCTGCTGCAGCTATGAACCAAAAGACATGTATATTAAAAAAGAATAGCGCGCAAATGCAAAAGAAATTACTACCAAATCTGAAGAGAGTCCATAAATAAAAATGGGGGTTTGGTCCCACCATATGGCCATATCGTGCTCAAGCCCACTACTGCGTCAAAGTACCCCATTATCAGTGGGTCCTACACTATCCATGAAAAAGAGATGAATCCAGCCCTTCTAACCCTTGGAGACAACACTCCTTGCTGGGAAAAATGTGCAAATGCACTACAGGGGACTCCTCCTATATCCATTTGATGGTGGACACTGATTGAGTACAGGTGTATGTGGGGGGTGGGGAGGGCTGCTCAACCTCGATAGTCTGGTCAGACCGAATACATAATAAACAGGCAAAAAATTTGGGGGAGCATACCCATGTATTTCCAAAGCTGCTGCAGCTATGAACCAAAAGACATGTATATTAAAAAAGAATAGCGCGCAAATGCAAAAGAAATTACTACCAAATCTGAAGAGAGTCCATAAATAAAAATGGGGGTTTGGTCCCACCATATGGCCATATCGTGCTCAAGCCCACTACTGCGTCAAAGTACCCCATTATCAGTGGGTCCTACACTATCCATGAAAAAGAGATGAATCCAGCCCTTCTAACCCTTGGAGACAACACTCCTTGCTGGGAAAAATGTGCAAATGCACTCCCCACCCCCCACATACACCTGTACTCAATCAGTGTCCACCATCAAATGGATATAGGAGGAGTCCCCTGTAGTGCATTTGCACATTTTTCCCAGCAAGGAGTGTTGTCTCCAAGGGTTAGAAGGGCTGGATTCATCTCTTTTTCATGGATAGTGTAGGACCCACTGATAATGGGGTACTTTGACGCAGTAGTGGGCTTGAGCACGATATGGCCATATGGTGGGACCAAACCCCCATTTTTATTTATGGACTCTCTTCAGATTTGGTAGTAATTTCTTTTGCATTTGCGCGCTATTCTTTTTTAATATAAATCGCAATAAGCGTATTTTGATTGGTTTGCGCAAAAGTTATTGCGTTTACTAACTAAGGGAAAGATTTCTGTCCTTTTTGGTGTTTTTTTTTTTAACGAGTAATAGCGGCGATCTGCGATTTTTTTTGCGGGACTGCGACATTGCGGCGGACAGATCGGACCCTTGACTGACATTTTTGACACTTTTGGGGGTACCAGTGACATTACTACAGTAATCAGTGCTATACATATGCACTGTTACTGTAAAAATGACACTGGCAGGGAAGGGGTTAATTTTTGTTGGAGAGGGAGGGGTTAATGTATGCCTGGTGCTTACTGATGTGTGTGGGGGGAGGTGACTGAGTGACACAGGGACAGATCGCAGGTTCAGCTTTACTGAACCCTGCAATCTGACCCTGCCTGTCACTTAGGAGATCCACCCGCTTTGTTTACACAAGCGGGCGGATCTCCACACTCGATTCCCCGACGATCGGGGAAGAGTGGCGGTGATCACCGCCTCTCCTCCCCTGGCCCGACTCCCGCTGTGTCTGAATACAGCGGGGGCGAGCCTCCGGCGCCGCGCGTGCGCCGCCCACAAGGGGAGGAGTCCAGCGACGCAGGTCTACGTCGCTGGACGATAATGAGCCCCATTGCCGCAGTAGCAGCAATGTGAGCGGTTGTTATGTGGTTAAAAGTCCATATGATGGTGTCACTTTCATGGCGGATGCTCCATATAGTAGAGCAAAACACAATTGGAAAGTTAATGACCAAATTCCCAGGCAACTGGGCCAATATTGAAAATATTGGCAGCTACTAACCTTAAAGCAGAACTAAACTGTATCAGAGCACCACAAACTAAAAACACTATATAATTCATTTTTAATATTCAAAGCAAACTCTCCCATCTATACATGTCTCTATGCTATATTTTATAAACCAAATCACTTTGAAAAACACATCCCTAGCATTTCTAGCCGCTGCCATCTTGAGTAAGGGCAGATGTTTTATGTAGCATTTACTTCCTGGAATCCATCTGCCCTTAGGTCAGGCATGAAGGCAGGAGGGTGTGCTTAGCTGAAAAAACACCCCCTCCCCTCTTCTAGATGAAAGAAAAAACGCCCATTAAAACTCCTGGGATGTATGATATCATTTAGCCTAGGTCAGAAACCAAAAAGAAACTAAAAATATAATGTAAAAAAAATAATAGTTTTTTAAACAAGTAAATATAATATACCTTCCTATTCATTTACTATGGTTAGCAGCAAATGGATTCAACAGTTAATGTTGATTGGAATGTTGAGTTTACTTACTGCTTTAAAGGGAAAGTATAATCATGTATATTCTTTTTTAATAATTAATTTTTATGTATGGGACTAAAAATACTTTTTATTTAGTCATTCTAAGCATAAAATATTGCAGCTCAGGACTTTTCTATATATATGTATGCAGCCAACAGTAGGGGCTTTCATTTTAATTTGATGTGTGTACCTGTCTATTCTTAGCTGTTCTGGTGAAAAAAGTTAGAATACAGAGTCCAATAGCTCATGCTCAAATTTGAACACAGCTGAATGAGGTGTGAACAAACCCCATTACCTCTCCCGCCTTGCCTGCTCTGTTCAGACAGCAGTACGGAAGTTTGAAAGGAAAGGAAGAAAGTGTACAGTACTCTCTCTTTTTTGGAAAATCTATAGTGCTCTGTACAATCAGAGTTATAGATGAACCTTGTATAGCACTACCCCATAGGAGTCGCTGGTATTTTGCCTGGGTCTTTCCCACTTTTGTCCAGGTGCAAACACACAATTGCTCGTGGACTTCAATGATCAGTCTAAGGGTTGCTGTTTTTCTTGTGTTTTACTTTTGAGAACTTGGATAGGGGAGGGGATTTAATGGGATACTCCAAACCATAGAACTATTCACCATTAAGGACATCTAACTGATCTCTTGGTTAAAGTGATTGTAAACCCTCATCTTGAAAAACAACCATTAGATTTAAAATATAAATGAAAGGCAAAACATTTGTATATAGATATCAAAATACATTATAAATAACTTTTTTTCCCTTTTTTATAAATGATTGGTTGCCTCAATCCAACTTCCAAGCGACAATCTATACCAGTGATACCTGACCGGATCTTCAATTGACAGCCCCTTCAGCCAGCTCTCTGTAGAACCAGGGTCACTCTCTCTGGCTTCAGACCTTCAGGTTGCCCACCTGAGGCCCCATGGCAGAGATGCCTGGGAGAGGCAGCGTGCCCCCTCTCAGACTGGAACTCTCCTCTCCAGGAAAATACCCCGTGCTCAGTGTGACCAAATAATATATACCCTCTCCCAGCATGCCTCAGGGCCACCCTCCCTGGGATCAGCTGGAGTGGCATTAATATTCATGCTGTGTTCTGCATTGCGTCCACCTATTCATCCAGAACCTTCCTAGGTTACTTGGATACAGAGGAGGCCAGAGGCAGACCCAACCAGCACACTGAGTAGGCTGCACTAATCAATCACAGATCTCGGTTAAGCAGAGAGCTAAGCAAATTTCTCTAGAAGTCCTCCTGTTAAGCAAGAGAACAAAAAACAATATTACACTAATCCTAGCACCTACCTAGGAGGGCGCTACATTTGTATATATTGTTTACTTGTAAAATCGAGATTTATAAAGTTAAAAAGCATAAAATGTTTACAAAAAGAAAAATCTCAAAAACCTTTAGAACCTTACTTTAGGGGACCATAATTAATATCCCTTTTTATAGAAATGATTCACATACACTAACTTGACAGTGAAGATCTTTGTAGCTTCAGATTTCCTCTTGGCAGGAACCACAGCAATGATTGTGTGATGCACAGATAGATAACAAACACATTGTTTTAAGGAAATGTAAGGTCTATACCCCCTTTCCACTCACAATCTGTAAACTAACATCCACCCATACAATGACCTGAGGACACCTTAATCTAGGTCACTCCTTTGACAGCTAAAAGCTGTCAAATTCAGTTCAACCTGTGTAGGTGTGTGCGTGTCAGTGTAGACAATAATTTCCCATATCCCTGTATGTTGTGTTATTTAGGATGCACGTCCAAGAGTCTTTTAAAAATATCAATACTCCCCGCTGACACAACCAATTGTGGAAGAGAGGACCACATTCTTATCACCCTGACAGTGAAAAACCCCCTACGCAGCTTAAAGCGGAGTTCCACCCAAAAGTGGAACTTCTGCTTTAGGTAGTTCTAACCCCCTGACATGCCACATTTGGCATGTAATTTCTTTGGGGGGGGAGCGGGTACCTAGTTTCGACAGGTACCTGCTCCCACTTCCACTCGGAGTGCCGCGGCACCCTGAGCGGAAGTTCTCCTCTCCCCCTCCCTCCCTGCAATCTTCTGGGACATGTCAGAGGTCCCAGAAGATTGCCGGCCAATCACGATGTGTAGCGAAACTCACGCATGCGCAGTGCGTACCCGGCTGTGAAGCCGACAACTGTCACAGCTGGGTGCCCACACCAGTGATGCCGGCGCCGCAGAGCAGAGAGGGAGAAGAGCGAGGCTTCGGGCTGCCGCATCGCTGGACCGTTGGACAGATGAGTGTGTGTTTAGGCTGGAACTCCGCTTTAAGGTTAAACCGATTCTCCTCCAATCTCATTGTGTGGCCCCGTGCCCTCCTATACTCCCTGAGACTGAATAGCTTTTTTCCTATGCTGGGATCACCATTGAGGTATTTGTAAACTGCTATCATGTCCCCTCTCTGGTGTCTCTTCTCCAGTGAGAATACATTTAGGGCTTGTAGTTGTTCCTTGTAACTGAGGCCCTCCAATCCCCTATTCATTTTTTGCCCTTTTTTGGACTCTCTCCAGCTCCAGTACATCCCTTCTGAGCACTGGTGACCAGAGGCTACTGCAGACTGAAGATGACAGTGTAGCTCTTCTTAATAATCTAATTGTCAGCTACAATCATTGTGTTAAAGAAAATACATTCATTATAACATTAACATGCTGAGACTGCTAAATTTGGCCAGGACATCTAGACATCATAATCTCTGGGCATGAAGAGAATAATAAATGACAGAGCAATGTACAGGTTCCTAACTCTAGGACCTTGGCTCAGAGTTTGGTGGCGCACACGTGTCCAGCAATTGTCAGTCCTATACACCACTTAAAACAGTTAATTGGTGATAAATCACTTTTCTAAAAATGTTTGTATTTTTTTATTTTGGCATGGAAGCTTTGATGCCATAAACCTTGTCACACAAAAAAACAGGTTTTATCTGATATATAATTCAATTTTTACATCCAAAAAATGTATATTTCACCGCCCCTAAAAAAAGCAATAGTTACTAACTGACTCAGCCTCAACGTAACCTTAAGGCCTCATGCACACTGGATCGTATCAAAACGCCAGTAGAAAGCTGTAGCTGTAGAAGGAGTTTTTCAGTTTTTTTGCAGTAGCGTTTTTTAGCTTTTTTCAGCTGTAGCGTTTTTTAGCTGTTTTTAGTAAAACTATACTCCCACAAAAGCTTATGGCTCAAAAGTGTTGATAAACGCAGAATAGCTGCGGTTTTCTGTATTTTTCAGCGTTTTTAAGCTTTTATTAAAGTTAGAGTGTTTTTACAGCTGAACCTCTCAAACCCCACCAGTTCTGTTTTTTTTCCAGCCAGAAAATGCCCCTGCCAAAAACTGCTGATAACAGCCTGTGTGTGCATGGCCATATAGGAGAACATGCTGGGGAGTTTATTGGCTGCAGAAAAAAACGTCTGATGCCAAAAACAGCCGCTGTAAAAACGTCCAGTGTGCATGAGGCCTTAAACCTAACCCATACACTTAAAGAGGAAGTAAACCCTCCTCTACAACTTGTACCTATAGGTAAGCCTATGATAAGGCTTACCTATAGATACTGTAAATATCTCCTAAACATGTACCGTTTAGGAGATATTTACCTTACATGCAGCCAGTGACGTCACTGGCGCATGCGCTCTGAAGGAACGGCCGCTCGTGCCGTTTCTTCAGAGCCCCGTGCCGTGACCATCGGCTCCCGCACACGTGCGCGGGAGTGACGTAGTCGCGGGTCCGGCCAATCAGGTGGCCGGATGCCGCGATCCCAGAAGACGGGCGACTGAACATGTCGCCCGTCATACAGGTAAGCGGGCGACACGGCGGAGGCTCATTCTAAGGTAAGTATTTCATAATGAGCTAGTATGCGATGCATACTAGCTCATTATGTGTTTCTCTTTCAGGTTGTAAAAAAAAAAAAACCGTGAAATGAGTTTACAACCTCTTTAAAGTGGAAGTAAAGTTGCACCTACAGGTAAGCCTATAATCAGGCTTACCTGTAGGTACAGTGAATATATTCACACTGTATGCAGCCAGTGACATCACCGCCACCGAAGGGACAGTATACCAGAGCTCTGTGCTGCGGTCCGTGACTCCCGTGCGCATGTATGCTTTGCTAGCACATTATGCCATTATCTTGCAGGGTAAAAAAAAAAAAAAAAAAACGGAATCTTGGCCTTAAACGTAAATTAGAACTCCAGCCAAGTCATTTACTTTTAGTTATGGATAGAGCAGGGAGTGTAAGCACTTAAAAGACCTTTAGTGCTCCCTGTGCCTTTATAGGGGCAATTTCCCAGCCCCCCTTGTCCTGGTTATGCTGTACAATGGGCAAAATAAGAAAATAAGGAAAATAAACACGAACAGAAAGTAAATTTGGTGGTGGTTCTAACCCTTCTACTCCTAATAAATTTTCTTTTATTACCTTGTGTCTCTGTTGGATACATTCTCTTCACTTGCTTGGTGATACAAATATGAAGTGAAATCTCCCCTGTAGGGATAACTAAAAAAACAGACAGGTTTGTAGCCACTTATTTTAACAAATAAAATAAAATAAAAATAAAAAAAATAATAATATTAATAATAGCTTTTCACTGACTTCTAGTTCCTGTGCTGAGCGGCTGTCCTGTTGCATACTGAACACAGGGCGTTGCTCGCACTGCTGGTGCCTCCTGCCCAATTTTCTGTACCTTTAACTTGGCAATCTAGAGTTAAGCCCCGTACACACGTATCGATTGTCGGCCGTAAATATTCGGCCGACGACCGATCGGCCGATTGTAGGCTTGTTAGTATGATGCTTCCGACAGCCGACAGCGCATTTTCGGCCGAACAGAATCTGTCGTGCAGGCATTAAAATTTTTGTTGGCCAACACCAGAACGGCCGATTGTTCGCCAGTCAGTACAGATTTCGGCCGACAGAGAGCCGATTAGCAAGACTGGGCATGCTCAGAAAAGAAAAAAGACAAGGAAAGTTAACCATCACATGACATCACTTCTGCAGTCGGCTGTTGTTGGCCGACAAAATTCGTGTGCAGTCTTTTGCAGTTTTCAACAGACACGACAGCCCTGGACAAAAGACGGCCGATCGTTCGGCCGACGATCGGCACGTGTGTACGGGGCTTTAAAACCTATAAAAGAAATAAGGAAAAGTGCATTCTGCAAAAAAAAAAAAAAAAATGGCTTAAATACAGTATTTATCTCTGCATTGCATTGCAATCTCAATCAGTCTTTTGGGATTTCATAGTTCTAGGAGCTTTGGATTTCTGTGTCCCCTGTTGCCCGCCATGGTTCCTTCCCACAAACCCTTTGTCACTGTTGAGTCCTGTAATGACATAGGGGCTCAGAGGATGGAACAAAGGGCACTGCAGGGAATACATAAATCTGGCACTTCTGAAAGTGTCCAGGGCCAAAGAGATTGATAGAGACTGCAGTGCTGGATTGGATGGGAAGTAGGAGATACAAGGCATTAGGCCAGTATAAGAGTCAGGCCACTTTTATCTTGATCAGGGGTAGGCAATTCATTTTCCCAAGGGGCCACGTGAGAAACTGGGACTGTTTTGGAGGGCAGTATTAATTTTGGGGAAGGTCCATGCAAAAAACTCAACAGGGTTATAACCCTCCCTTTCTCTATCCAAAATAAAAATATTTGTCTTTAGTTCTTCTAGATTGTAACCTCTAACGAGCAGGGCCGTCCAATTCCTCCTGTATTGATTTGTATTGTAACTGTATTGTCTTCACTCATATTGAAAAGCGATGCGCAAAACTGTTGGCGCTATATAAATCCTGTATACAGTAATAATAATACTGTAAGGCTTGTTAAGATGCATTATTTTTAATAGGGCTAAAGAAACAAATTCCTGCCAATGCCCAGTTATGAATGTTTTTAGCACATTTTAGAACATGCATGCATTGCGTAAATAGTGACATGTGACTACTGCTTGCTTATAATCAGATTCCTATTTTACCTGGGATCTGCAATTCTAATTGCACATACAATACCCTACAGCAAATATCAAATCTAAAAAAAAAACTATTGTTTAAATCACATTGCTGCTGCAAACCAGAAAGTAATGTACCCTTCCATATTAACATAATAAAAGCCTTCTATAGCTATGATTGAAATAGAAGAATGCATCATCAGAAGTGAATAGAAGATGTTAATGTAGCAGAATAATGAAATATGACAGTCCAGTGAACCCCACTAACTGCGCAATGAAATGGTATGATTTATACAAACTCTGCATTCTATGACTGTTGACGAATAACTCGAAATACTTCAGTAACTTCATTAACTTTCATATTCCCAGTCCTCATGTAAAGGTCAATGCCACTGAGAAAATAATAATAAGTAATAAGGAAATAAAACCATCACTGGTTTACAATAAATAAGTCCCAGAGTACCATTCATTCCATAATATATATACTGTATATTCAGCTTAACGTTAACATGTCAATTCATTTTTATTACAATGTCTACTGAATCTAATATGGCAATGTGCTAATATACATAGTAAATTGGCAGCTTCCTTTATGCCTGAGAGTCAAACCACCCAAAACTGCTATATATTAGTCCATAATGGAAGACAGCAAGTCTAATTACTCATAAGCAGGGCGGGGACAAGGGGTGGGCAGGAGGGGCTGCTGCCCTGGGCACTGTGATGTGTGGGGGGCCATAAGGAGATTTGGGGAGGAGATTTGTGTTGGAAGGGGGAATTTGTGTGGGGAGCAAAAAATATGGAGTGGGGAACAAGATGAGTACTAGGAGGGAAAGTTTTAGGGGTTGAGGATTTGTGCTCGGAGGGGGTGAACTTTTTTTTATTTGGGTGGGGGGCATTTGAACTGGGGGGATGGGGGGGGCAAAGATTTGTGCTGAGAGGGGAGATTTCAGGAGGGGAATTAATTTGTACTGGGAGGAGGGCGTAAGCATGCTGGTAAGTGATCAGAAATTTTGTGGGGCGATTTTTGCTGACACATAATACTCCTACATTTGGGGGGGGCACAGTTAGGCATGTTCTCCCTGGGCGCTAGATGACCATGTCCTGGTACTGCTCATAAGCTTCCTCCTTCATTTGGGTATTCTGACAGTGAAATGTCTGCAGTGAGTTTCCAACTCCACCTACCACCAGTATCAGAGGATCCTAATTCAATGTATTCTACGTTATGGAGAATATAGCAAAAGTTATCCTGCCAGACAACAAGGTGTAAGAATGTATCTTTAGCCTAAATTTTTTTTTTTTTTTTTTTTTTGTAGCTTTAGATAAGCAGTATGTGTCATTGGAAGATTCATATTTGTTTTATTGACCATTCATCTTGATAGAAATTGAGTTCAAATTCTAAATTTTACAGTTGTCACCTAAAAAGCATGTAGAGGGAAATCTTTAAACAGGGACACCTACTCCAATAACTACTGTCTAAAGATTGCCATGCGTGTATAGATTTCTTTCAGTCATTCTGTCGCCTGCACTACTGCTGGACAACAACATCCTTTACTGTGTGTAGCTAATGCATTAATGTTTGCATGTGTGTTTGTGCCCCCTCATGGCTGGAAGCCATATTATCATCCCTGGCCCCACATCAGAAGAACGTGGTGCTGACTACAGAGTCCATTGGATAGGTACAGTGTAGAGCGCTATCTCTCTCCACCAGCTCTTGTACATTTCACCCCTGGACATCTTTCGCATGTAGGCTATATAAGGAAAGCCACTGCAAACTTTGCGAGTTCTTGCTCACCGTTTGTCAGGAACCATAAACTAGACGGAGACAGGAAGTGCAGTTAAAAAGACATCTTTAATAAAATATCAGAAATAACACAGTTCAGGAACGTAGTCATAAACAGAAGCCAGGGTTTGGATGCCAGAGGGGGTAATCAGACAAACCGGGGTCAGGAAGCCAGCAGTCAGCGTAGTCAGAAGCAAAAATCAGGAATGGGAATCAGAAAGGTAATCAGCCAGGCCAAGTCATAAACAGGAGCACAGTAAGGAATGCACTGGAGATCATAGACCACGCAAGGGCAAGGAGGAAATGAGCTAAGCTGCTTAAATAGCAAAAAAGGGTCAGGCTGTAGGCTGAACTAATGAGGCAGGTAAATGGTAACCAGGTAAGTAACTGTCGGTAACAAGAAGTGTCTGGTAATTAACCAGTGGCGGCTTGTCAATAGGGGCCGCAGGGGCGCCGTCCCCCCCCCTCCACCAGAACATCAGCATTTAAAAAAAAAAATGTGTACCTTTAAATGTGCTCGGGGCTCCAGACACGCTGCTGCCTATGGAGAGGGGTGGGGGTTTTGGCATCATGTGCTTTTTTATGTGGCCTTCAGAGTGTCCTCAGGGTGCAGAGCAATGTGCCCCGGACACTCCCACTGTACCACTGCCGTACTGTGATTGGTCCATAGGACATCCGACGTCATAGGACGGTGCTTGGGCGTCACTCGGCAGAGCCATTCCACTCACTGTCTCTGCTGAGGACGAACCGGAGAGGACAACAAGCAAGCCAGCCAGGAGGAGGAGGGGGGCAGCTTTCCCGGGCCGGACTCGAGTTCAACACTCTGCAAACGCAAAAGGTGAGTGCCTGACACTGGTCACTCTGCATTGAAGGGGGCACACTGTGGTCACTCTGCATTGAAGGGGACACGCTGTGGTCACTCTGCATTGATGGGGGCATGCTGTGGTCACTCTGCATTGATGGGGGCACTCTGTGGTCACTCTGCATTGATGGGGGCACTCTGTGGTCACTCTGCATTGATGGGGCACTCTGTGGTCACTCTGCATTGATGGGGTCACACTGGTCACTCTGTATTAATGGGGTCACACTGGTCACTCTGCATTGATGGGGGCACATTGGTCACTCTGCATTGATGGGGGCACATTGGTCACTCTGCATTAATGGGGGCTCACTGAGCACACTGCTCACTGGTCACTCTGCATTGATGGGGGGACTGTTCACTGCTCACTCTGCATTGATGGGGAACTGCTCAATGGTCACTCTGCATTGATGGGGGCACACTGCTCACTGGTCACTCTGCATTGATGGGGGAACTACTCGTTGGTCACTCTGCATTGATGGGGGCACACTGGTCACTCTGCATAGATGGGGCACTGCTCACTGGTCACTCTGCATTGATGAAGGGACTGCTCACTGGTCACTCTGTATTGATGGAGGCACTTGTCACTCTGCATTGATGGGGGAACTGCTCACTGGTCACTCTGCATTGATGGGGGCACTGCTCACTGGTCACTCTGCATTGATGGGGACACTGCTCACTGGTCACTCTGCATTGATGGGGGCACACTGCTCACTGGTCACTCTGCATTGATGGGGGAACTGCTCACTGGTCACTTTGCATTGATGGGGGCACACTGCTCACTGGTCACTTTACATTGATGGGGGCACTGCTCATTGGTCACTCTGCATTGATGAAGGCACTGCTCACTGGTCACTCTGCATTGATGGAGGCACTTGTCACTCTGCATTGATAGGGGAAATGCTCACTGTTCACTCTGCATTGATCGGGGCACACTGCTCACTGGTCACTCTGCATTGATGGGGGCACTGCTCACTGGTCACTCTGCATTGATGGGGGAACTGCTCACTGGTCACTCTGCATTGATGGGGGCGCTGATCACTGGTCACTCTGCATTGATGGGGGCACACTGGTCACTCTGCATTGATGGGGGCACACTGTACCTTGATTACTGAAGGCCCCTTTTACACTTGTGTGACCTCAAAGTCACGCTATTTTTTACCGCGTTTTTTGCCACGAAGCAATGCCTATTACATTTTTCTGTTTGCGCCCCCCCAAAAGTTTTGAGCACCAGCCGCCACTGTAATTAACCAACAGCTGAGCAGCCTCTGAGCATTAAAAGAAAAGAGCGGCTTGTTAAGTAGCAGGAGCCCAGCCCTGACAGCGTGGTTCCAGGCTGGGTTCCTAGGACTGGATCTGTTCTGCAGTAGGGCTCTAAGAAAGGGGCCCAAGCACTCAGAAGGGTGAACACCAGCACCAGCCCCCCCTCCCCATCCTATGGGACCTCCTAGACACCAGCGCTTACACTCCCGAGCTGACTGCTCCTCTTTCCCCATAACTACACTTACTTACCTACCCTAAGTTTGCTCACCAGCAATGCTCCAATCACACACTCCCCGTCCAGAACAGTGAATCCTGCCAAATATGCCAAAATGTTGGTATTGCATCATCATTACAGTGTTAGCATTACGTCCATTACAGCACACACAGAGGCCACATCATTGTATAATGGAAATAGTGCATTCTGGCCAGCTTGGCCCAAACAAAACATTTGGAGAAATAATAAATCCTGAGTTCTACTTTAAATACATATGTTTTACTTGACAAAGGACTGTTCTGTGCAGCCAGACACCACAGCCACCACAGTTACGCAGCACAGTCAAGTCTGGGACCTCTGCTACGGCATCAGCACACCAGTTCCTAAGCACATTCCTAGCTTGTCTACTGAACAGTAAGGAGCAGCAGCACACTGATATATCATCCCTCTGCTCATTCTTCTTTCTCCTCCTATCAGCTTGATCTAAAAGATCTTTGAACCACTTCTCATTTATGATGTATCTGATCTGTGGACCTACAAAAATGCCTTTTTTTAATCTTGGCATCAGTTATTCGTGAAAACATCAGTCTCAAATAACAAAAAATCTTTACTTTCCTTGCTCATTTCTTTCACAAAGCTTTTCATCAATCTGAGTTTTATGTGAAGGGGAAGAAAAAATATATTTGTCAGGTCAACACGTGGTCTATGTGCCCTGCTTTTCTGTCCCATGAATTAAAATCTTTCAGAGTGGCCTATTGTTTTTAATGTAATGTGACTCTCCTGTATGTCTGCCCCATTATCATATGTAACAACAGTACTTGGTATATCAGAGCTGCATTCCAAGCACCAGATCCATTACTTTTAGATCTCCACGTATTCCAGTTGTACTTGGTGTACTGGATGTGCTTTAATAGCAGTTACATGTTTTCTTGTGTTTCTTTCATGTGTGCAGCATAGCCAAGAGGTATTGCAAACTGTAAAAACAGAAGATTTCTATAAAACGGTAAACGATAGGCTAAACTATAGTTTATTTTTGATTAGCAGCCAAAAATCTATAGAAAAAAGGGTTCAGGAAGCAAAATCTTTATTGTCCAGTCTTTATACTGCTGTGGAACTAACTGGCTAATAACGCTTACTCTTTTCCCATGCATTCGCACAACCATCACATATAATCCCCGCATTTTGCCTAATATATTTATTTCTTGTGATTAGTGAAAAATTAATCTGCACAACTAAATAGTAAAGTCTGATAATGTGCAAATACAAATATGTATACAAACAAAATAAAAATTCTGTGCCAAAAAAAAAATATAAAATCCTGCGCAGTATAAAATATATGCAAAGAACTATAATGCTATGCCAAAAGATCAAATGGTGATAAAAGTTCTGTAATTGTGAAAAGGTTTGTGGTCAATGTTGAAAATCCACAACAATGTGATAATGCACTATACATGATTGTGACTTCTCCACTGGTTCCCCAAGGGTGTGCTCACTGCTCACACCTAAAGTTTGGCCCTTGCTACAAAGGCCAGGCCAAACTAGCATGAGCCAAAGACAAATATTAGTAGATGGATTCAATCTCTCAATAGGAAAGGAGGCAATCAAAACACAGCAGTAATCTTCATTGACTCAAAGAAAACCTGATTGCCTTTTAACTGATAAGAGAAAAACACCCCATAGTTCTCACTGTCATCTTCTTTATTAGGGTAAGTAAAGACAACATATTGCACTCACTTGCATGAAGGAACAGTACAGGCACCTCTATGACTGTAATATCACATGTAGGGATCACCACTCTAATAAAATATAAGTCGCTGCTCAAGAGTGAAACATGCAAGCAGCCCGCAGTGTCACCAGCTCTCCTACATTGATAAGCTCTGACCAATACGCTTTGTCGACCTGATTTCATGTGCTTGGGATTGAACTTGGGTCCTTCTGGTCTTTGGCTCTGTTCACTCTGCCACTGGGAAACCTGAGTCTTGCAGTATACACCTTGCATATTACCTCTGTTCCTTCCTAGTACTCTCTAGCCCCATCTGTCTTCCAGCTGCAATCAGTCCACAATCAGATCGGCTTAAATTGCAGGATTTCTCATGGACTGTGCCCGTGTGTTGGATTTGCTTCCCTGGGTGTGTGATATACTGCTGATCTACTGAACTTCTGGACTTTGACCTCTGCCTGTTTCCTGGATTGCTCTCTTTGCCTGCCAATTATGCATTACTCTGCCAGCTTGTGTATGACCATACCAGATTTCAACCATGTTTCTGGATTCTGACTTTGTACCTTGCTTTCAAGATTTGTTGCTGACCTGCCTGACTACACTAGACACCTCAACCCCCAGCCAAATCTCCACTTAAAGTGATTGTAAATGATCACCTTGTAAAATAACCCATTCAGTTTAAAATGGAAATGAAATGAAAAACATTTTAGTATAGATTTAAAAAACATTATGAATACCTTGTTTCCCTTTTTTTATAAGTAATCACATTCCCTCTGTTCTCAGCTGCATAAGAGCTGGGGGGAGGAGAAGCAGCAGCACACTGAGCTTCCCAGAAAATGGTTGTACACCAGGGGCGTTTCAGGACAAGTCTGATCATTGGAGGAGAGTAGTCTGAGTTCCCAGCACAACACAACTGACCACTGTGTGTTCTCCTGCTTAGTGTGGTCAGTTTTTGATAGGAAAGCAAGGGGACTAGCAGGAAAACCAGGAATTTCACATAAAGAAAGCAATACAAGGAGAAATTGAATACTTTCATTTACAAGTACATGGTACAGCAGGTACATATCAGGAATATGAAGTGTTGGGGTAACAAACACTTTAACCTTTTACAGGTACCTTACACATGATGTCATCAGGTGCCCCTCTACATGTGATGTTACAGTCATAGAGGTGCCTCTAGAGGTGCCATAGAAGTGCCTCTATAAGTCTTTACTTATCTTAACAAAGAATATGACAGTGAGCACTATAGAGTGTTTTTCTCTTTTGAGTTAAGGTGCTATTAAACCCTACAACAGTAAAATCGGTCTGTATATGCAGTAAAGCATGCTTGTTATACTCACTGGGGAACCTAGATAGTTAATCCTCCTCTTTGTGTAAAAAGGCTGTTTTTATCCTGTCTTCTCTGATCCTCCCCTTCTTCCACAGTCCCCAAAACATCTCCTAATAAGACAGAGCCTTTGGAGTCATTCTGCACATGCTCAGATTGGTTTGTATTGCCAGAGAGTTTTTTTTTTCGTGGGATGGTGCATGTAATCAGCACAGGGCCAATCAGCACTGTCCAGACAGAGGGTCAGGGGTCGTGCAGCCTCATAAGGCTGCTATATACTGCTGATGAGAAAAGGTATTTAGCAGTTTATATTTACTAAAATAATTGCATTTCCATGCTCTGTGTACTGTGGGTGGCAATATATAGTGAATGCAGGCTCCTGGGTTTAGTAACACTTTAAAAGGCATTCAGTTTTCCTGTGAGCGGTTTTACAATTGGGCTATGTCCATGAGAGGGAAGCTGTGATTGAATTGCCTCCTGTTCTATTGAGAGATCTGATGATGGAATCCATCTACTAATATTAGTCTTTGGCTCATGCTGATTTGGAATTTATAGCACCTTTAAGGTGAGAGAACACCCTTGGGGAACTGGTGGAGGCATCACAATCTTGTATCGTACATCACGTTACTGTGGATTTGTAATGCGAACCACAGACTTTTTTGCAATTATAGAACTTTTATCACCATTTGTTCTTTAGCATAGCATTATTTTACTTTGCATATATTTTATACCACACGGCATTTTATATTTATTTTTTTTGGCACAGCATATTATTTAATTTGCACAGATTTTACTGTTTAGTGGTGTGGATTCATCTTATCCACCCCTCCGGTGCCACATTTGGCACCTTTCAGGGGGGAGGGGGGAACGGTACCTGTTTTTGACAAGTACCCGTCCCCACTTCCGGGATACGGCGCCATCCCTCAGAAGTTTGGCCCTTCTCCTCCTTCCCCTGCCGCCGAGCCAATAGGAATGCGCAGCGAGCTTTGCGAATGCGCAGTAGGGATCCGCCTGTGAAACTGCAAGGCTTCACTGCCAGGTTCCCTCACCAGCAATGGCGGCGGCAGCACCCGACAGCCGATGGAAACATCGGCTGCGGTGCCGACATGGCTGGACTCCAGGACAGGTAAGTGTCCTATTATTAAAAGTCAGCAGCTACAGTATGTGTACAGTATGTCATGTGTAGCTGCTGACTTTTAATTTTTTTTTGGGGGGGGGGTGGAGGGGAAGGCGGAACTCCGCTTTAAGCGCTGCACCTATTTTTCACCTATTTTAATTTCACACACTATTTTGTGCTAGTGGCTATTATATATCTGTTGCCTTCTTTTTCACTTGTTTTATTTCCTATATTTGTCAGCTCTATCCTTTCTTTTTTTTTTTCTGTAATAATTTTTATTGGAATTAGAAATAGGTAAGTACATTACATTGGTTATACAGAAAAATGTAACATTGAGTATTAGATGAAGAATTAACATTGAAAATAAAGAAACTGTAAAATCGGTAGCATTGGGAAGGTACTATAACATTTTACGGAATAGCGCTTCAAGTTCTCATGTGCTTTCTTTCGTTTTTATTTATTTATTTTATGAAGATTATTTTATTTTATTTATTTAAGGTACTTATATAGCGCTCTCAATTTACGCAGCGCTTTACATATACATTGCACATTCACATCAGTCCCTGCCCTCAAGGAGCTTACAATCTAAGGTCTCTAACTCCCATTCATACATACATAGTAGGGCCAATTTTATACAGGATCCAATTAACCTACCAGCATGTCTTTGGAGTATGGGAGGAAACCGGAGTACCCGGAGGAAACCCACGCAGGCACAGGGAGAACATGCAAACTCCAGGCAGGTAGTGTCGTGGTCAGGATTCGAACCAGTGACCCTCTTGCTGCTAGGTGAAAGTGCTAACCACTACACCACTGTGCCGCCCATGTATTTCCTGATCATAGTGCTTCTTCCATGGTTCATATGGTAGTGGTTTGTGTTTGTGAATTTACAAAATATGGTTCTGTAAACCATGTCATGTGGTTTGGGGTTAGTTAAGGCTATGTATACGGTGGGGGGTAAGGGAATAAGGGTGTCAGAGATGGGGAGGGTTAAAGGGGAGGGGGGAAAGATAGGTAGAGTAAAGGGTTGGTGGGGGGTGTAAGTCTAGTGGGGAGGAGGGGGTGGTTGTCCATCTCTCTCTCCCTCTGCCGGCACATACATTTGGTGTTGCAGTGAGTTGAATTGGTGTCAGCTCTATCCTAGTGGTTATTAGCTTTGATTAAAGCTAGATTCACACTGCGAATTTCATCCGACTGTCAATGGGATTATATAGTGCTACTTTGATAATGTCTGTAGATTCTACGGGCCAAAACCACGCTAGAATCGCACCAAAGTAGTACAGGAACCTTTTCCAAAATTGGTTTGCGCTAAATCGCATTGAGGTGAACTGACGCCATTAAAAAGAAGGTTATTTCCATTGTAATGCGACTCTCAAGTTGCATCCAAAATCACACTAGTGTAAACCAGGCCCAAGGAATTTCGGAGAAGTATTACATTATGGTGAACTAGATGGAGCTGACGGCCAAAGGAAATAAACATTATAGACAAAATAAAAGCATTAGTTGTGACAACTGCAAATGCTTGAGACATTTGGTTTATGTAAAAGAAAAATGCTGCAAGTAAGCATTTGATCTACTTGATTTTGCTGGGCTTTTACTTACAATGTTTTAAGCTGGTAACAGGGTCTCTTTAAAAGGTAACTCCATTTTCGTGGGGGGAAAAATCAGCAAATAAAGAAAAAACAATATAGCGTATACAATTGTGACACAAATCATATTGTAATTGAATGCTATTTAAAATGACCTTTCCTTTTCCATTTGCAGCTGATGTAATTTTTCTGAAAATGCAATACAATATGGCTACCTGGAGCTGTTATGAACACAGAATGTATACTGACCACACCCCCAGAAACATAATTTCCTGCTTGTGTGATTGGTTCACCAATTTTCCCAGAAGTCTCCCTAAGGCTGGCCATACACTATACAATTTTCTTATTCAATTTCCTTTATATTTACCTTTAACTATGTAGTGCAAGGGTCTGCCTGATTGCATACAAATTGAAAGTGTTTAGGTTTGACCTCATATTATATGGTTTTGGTAAATCTAAAGGAAAGTTGAACAAGAAAATTGTATAGTGTATGGCCAGCCTAAGATACAAGTCAGATTTCTGGCATCCTCTGCAACAAAAATGTCCTTTTTGGTGACATACTCCCAATAGGAACACGTCTAAAGGGATGCAGGCCCAGCAGATTTCCTCATTAGAGCCCTGCAGCTGCCACAGATGATAGATAATTATGAAACCACTCCCATTAGACCCACTCAGCACAGAGGAACAAACAATAATTTTTTTCAGAATAACAAAAGGTAGGAATCTGCAACAAAGTTTGTTCAACTTCTTGTAATGTACAGAGATCACCCACAGGGAATTTTTTTTCCCATCAAAAGTGGAGTTATGCTTTAAATACTAACATCCCTATATACTGTAGTTTGCATACCATTTCACATTGTTCAAGAAAACAATATTATAATTCAGCACCAGAGGGCGCCAACTGGCTTTCAAAAAATATAACATTTGGGTCTATTTATACTACCAGTCTACAAATCCATTTCATTTTTCCACTCTTTCCCAATTTTTCCACTAAAGTGCAGTGTACAAAATAATAAAGGCAATGTTAAAAAAACAATTAGCCTGCTGTCAGGAAGTTTCTGATCCTTGGATTTCAGCGGAAAGTCAATGAATAAATGGAAAAAAATCTATCTGCAAAATAGATTCTGCTGAATCATTTTCACATTTGTTATAATATGGTGGAAGCAAGCAGAGGATTTGTTGACAGCAGCTTTAGAATAAGGAAGGAGAAAATTATGAATTTAGTATTTCCCATACAGTAAAAAAAAAAAAAAAAAGAAAAAGCCAAATATAGATTTTTTTTTTGTCCCTAAAGTAGTCATTGACAAATATAATGTTAGGGAGGAACTCTGATGTAAAGAAAAGGTCTACTGTAAGATGGGGGTTGGTGGGAGCCATGCCATGCCTGTGTCACCAATGACAGCTATCACATGTTGGGTTGGAGAAGTGGCCACACCGGAGCCTAACTCCATGACAACTTCAGCAACATTTTACAAAAAAGCCCCCTATGCAATTCCAGGTTCCATAAATAGTACATACCAGCACTCTTCATTTTCAAATGTTGCAACTGCTTCCCATTACAAATGCAGAAAAGGGGGGGGGGGGGGGGCTCTCCTTAGAAACTGCTGGCCCCTAGATGACCCAACATTCGTTATCTATAGGACAGGCTGGACGCTACAAAAATGTGCCCCCTAGTGGACATGCCTGCTATTCAAACTGCGTGTATGCTAGGGGTGGCCTCTAGGGGGTGCACAGTTGAAGTGCCCAGGCAGTCCGGCAAACATCAGGACAGAGGTGAATCGAGGGGCCAGCAGGTGTAGCATTTGAAAATGAGAAGTGCTGGTACAGTATGTACTATCCAGGGGAACTGGTATTGCTTTCGGGGGGGCTTTTGTACAAATGTTGCTGAAGGTGAACTTAGACTTTAAAGTGTTACTAAACCCCCATGAGCCTGCATTCACTATATCTGCTCTCCCACAGTACACAGAAATGCAATTGTTTTAGCACATATAAGCTGCTTAATACCTTTTCTCATCAGCAGTATATAGCAGTCTTGGGACTTCTATCAGTTCCTAGTAAAGCTTGTAGGAGGAGTTTTCATTCTCCCCTGACCCTCTGTCTGGAGAGTGCTGATTGGCCCTGTGCTGATCACATGCACTCCCCCCAAGAAAAAAAAAGAAAAACTCTCTAGCAAACACACCAAACTGAGCATGTGCAGCCTGTCCCCTTCCATCAGGTTGTTTTTTTGGAGACAGTGGAAGAAGAGGAGGATCAGAGAAGACAGGATCAAACAACCTTTATATACAATGCAAAGGATTAACCAATTAGGTTCCACAGTGAGTATAACAAGCATGCTTTATTACATATACACACTGATTTTACTGTTATAGGTTTAGTAACATTTTAACCACTTCAGCTCCGGAAGATTTACCCCCCTTAATGACCAGGCTATTTTTTGCGATACGGCACTACGTTACTTTGACTGACAATTTCGGGGTCCCTGTACATAAAATACATTTATGTCCTTTTTTCCCCACAAATCAAGCTTTTTTTGGTGGTATTTGATCACCTGTGCGATTTTTATTTTTTGCGCTATAAACAAAAAAATAGCGACAATTTTGAAAAAAAAAAAGAAAGCAATATTTTTTACTTTCTGCTATAAAACACATTCAATAAAAAACATTTATTCCAATTTGTATTCTGCTACATATTTTTGGTAAAAAAAAAATCCCAGTAGACATAGATTGATTGGTTTGTGCAAAAGTTATCATGTCTACAAACTATGGGATATTTTTATGGAATGTTTATTTATTTAAGTTTTTTTTACTAGTAATGGCGGTGATAAGCGACTTATAGTGGGACTACGATAGTGTGGCAAACAAGTCGGACACTAATGCCTCGTACACGCGCAACAATTATCGGCCGACCGATCGGCCGTCTTTTGTCCAGTGTTGTTTGTTGGTTGAAATGTGCTCTAGACTTGCACTGGACTTTTGTTGGCCAACAAAAACCAACTTCAGAAGTGATGTCATGTTCTGGTTTACTTTCCGTGTGTGTTTTCATCTCTGAGCATGCCTAGTCTTGCTCATAGGATTTTTCCCTGACGAAATCTGTACTGACTGCACAAAAATCGGCCATGTTTTGACGGAGGACAAAAATTTTATAGCATGCACACCAGATTTTATTCGGCCGAAAAGTCGCAGTCGGTTGTCCGAATCATCATACTAACAAGCCGAAAATGGGCCGATCGGACGTTGGCCGAAAATTCACGGCCAACAATCGTTGCGTGTGTACGAGGCATAAGGGACACTTTTGACACTTTTTTTGGGACAGTATTACAGTGATCAGTGATAAAAAGTATGCACCGTCTAATCACATTGGCTGGGAAACGGTTAACAACTGGGGCAATCAAAGGGTTAAATGTGTGCCTAAAATGTGCTTGGTTACTGTGTGGGGGAGGTGTTTTTACTAGGGAAAGGCATTGATCCATGTCCCTGCTTAGAAGAAACACAGGATCAATGCCTTCCCTACTGACAGAACAGCAGTCTGCCTTGTTTACATAGGCAGACCGCCATTCTGCTTCTGTCCTGGACGATCGGCTGGTCCCAACTCCGGCTGTGTTGGTGGGGGGCCCTTTATGGTTTCTTCCACTGGGGCCCTGGAGGTTCTAGTTACGCCTCTGAGGTGAGCATTGGGGGGAGCAGATGATGGAGCTAGAGACCTGAAGGTCTTGGGTGGAGCAGAGAGGGCGTTTGGATGATATTTTGGGATGCGTTTGGTGACATTGCTCGGGGGAGAGTTGTAGATGGCTTTGTAAGTTCTTATTAGTTTGAATTGTAATTTGATTTTCTTTTTACGTTGGGCGATGGAAGCCTGTGGAGGGATTAGCAGAGAGGTTGGTGTACACTGAGGCGTTGGTAAGATGGATGAGTCTGGAAGCAGCATTCATAATGGATTAATGAAGTTGGCTGCGTAGAGGTAAGCCAATGAGGAGGGAGTTGCAGTAGTCAGGGCAAGAGATAACAAGAGGGAGTCAATTAGTACCTTGATGGTAGCATTGGTTAAGAAAGGGTATATTTTGGAAAAATTAGGGAAGGGAAGGTGGCAAGATTTGGATAGTAATTGGATGTGAGGCACTACAGCGCCATCACATTTCTTTTCCAATGGAAGCTGTCATTCTCTATATCCTTGTACATGTAGCACTGCCCCCTTGAGGACTGCTGGATTTTCACACTTTCGGGTCCCCTAGGTTACCGTTAGCAACTTGACATTCACAGTCTATCACTTTACTTCTTGGGTCAGTCAATAACTAGTCCAGGGGTATGTAGTTGTTTTGTGTTTTATTTTATAAATTAGGGATGGGAGAAGGGAATAGTGGAATACTCCAGAATAACTATGCACAATGTTTGGAGGATATCTATCTGTTGATACAGCCAGGCTGTTGTTCCACATTTCCACTTGGTGGATTTAGTCTCTTTCCAGATGACTTGATGAACTAATGTTATCTTCAGGACAATCTCCTAGTATCCTCTTTCTCGAGCACTTACACCCCTCCACTGACTATCCTACTCCGGGGGGCCCCCCTCAGGTCAGGCCCCTTGACAAGATCCCCTGTACTCAGGATACTGTTTTTCTAGGGTCTCCAGTGTCTCCTCCTCAGTCAGCTTTTCCTGGACCTCTGGGTTTGACTCCATTCCTCTGGCCGTCAGGACGACCTCCTGATGCCATGTGCCACTGCTACAGAGGGGGAGGCAGCCGCCCCCCTCCCTCCTTCTGGGACTCTGCTCAGCAGCCAAAGACCCCACAGCACATGTGCTCCTGGCTTTTTTACAGTATCCCAGAATGCACCGAGACAGCCTGTATCTGCTAATCGCCCAGACTGTATCAAAGCCTATGTATCCATTGGTCAGGTTTCCTCCCACTGTCCAACATGCCTCCCTATTGGACCAGTGTGAAACACTCTCTAGACCCAATGAATCACACACTGAGCAGACCTAACTCACAGATCCTGCTCTCTGGTAGGCAGAAAGCAATATAGATTTGCCTGCTGCTCCTCTGATAGGCAGACAGAGCCAAAAACTATACTCTCTCACTAGCACCTGCCTAGGAGGGTGCTACATACACATTCTAGACTTGGGGGGAGTGAAGCTGAAAATAACAAGCTTCACTGTCTGTGATTGCCCTACAACTGCACTGCAGCCCATGAGCCAGAGAATGGCAGCTTTCATTCTTCTTACAAACATGATTTTGCTTTGGGACAGGTCCCCTTAAAGCTTTGAGTTCACGGTGCACCCTCCACAAATTCAGTGTTGGGGGTAACTAGTTACAAAGTAACTAATTACAGTAACTACATTACTTTTTTTGGTAACTAAGTAAAGTAACTAGTTACAATACTAATATTGGTAACTACACTACTTTACTAGGCTATAGGAGGTAACTACACTACTTTACTAGGCTATAGGAGATAACTACACTACTTTACTAGGCTATAGGAGATAACTACACTACTTTACTAGGCTATAGGAGATAACTACACTACTTTACTAGGCTATAGGAGGTAACTACACTACTTTACTAGACTATAGGAGATAACTACACTACTTTACTAGGCTATAGGAGATAACTACACTACTTTACTAGGCTATAGGAGGTAACTACACTACTTTACTAGGCTATAGGAGATAACTACACTACTTTACTAGGCTATAGGAGATAACTACACTACTTTACTAGGCTATAGGAGGTAACTACACTACTTTACTAGGCTATAGGAGGTAACTACACTACTTTACTAGGCTATAGGAACGCGCTTTCCTGCGTTACCCAAGCCGTGCGATACAATCGTTATTTCGAAGAATAGAGAGGGATGAAGTTTATGACTTTTTGTTGCACTTTATGTTTTTTCAGGTTTTGTTCTCATGTTTCCCAAAGCCTGTGTTTATACAATAAACTCTATGCAGAAAGAGTGTCATGTATCTTCTTCTACACGGTCAATTAAGAAAGAGGAAAGTAAAGTAATAAGTAGTGAAGTTACTTTTCAAATGCAGTAACTAGTAAAGTAATCTCATTACAATTTACAGAAGTAACTAATTACATTTTTTGAGTAACTACCCCAACACTGCACGAATTGCAGTGTAAAGGAATTTTGTACTACGATCCGCAGGCCAAGTATAGATCTCACCTAATGCACAGTACATTACATGCTGTGACCAGAAGGATATCACCGCTTGTATAAAAGAGAGGCTGTACATTAGAAGTGTTCTCACACGGGGGGGTCACCACTGGAAACAGCAGCACAAATGTACAATTACTTCAGTGCAGACCAGTGGCGGATCCAGGGGGGGGGGCATCGAGTCAATTGCCCCCCCCCCGAGAAAATAGTACCAGGTTTAAGTTTACAGAGGCATTCTATAAATGCATCTGCAGGGACTTTATTTCTGCTTCCCCGGCTCCCAGGAGACCTAAAATATAATCCCTAAGCCCCATCAGTTCAGAGGGGCCCAGGATGCTGTTTCATAGAGAGAGTTTTTTTTTTTTTATTTCCCTGCTCAGGTGGATTAATACCACCAGGAGCCGCATTTTGCGACATTAAAATGAAAGTTCTGGCCAGGCGGAGTGATATCAGTCAGCAGCCTCATCACTGACTGACTCCTGCAGCCAATGGGTGCAGAGAGGAGAGGGCGGGCTCAGGCTGAGGGGGAAGCCTGAGACACAGCAGCGTGCGTCTGTGTGTGAACACACTGAGAGGGACAAATCTTCACAGCAGACAGGGGCAGTGAGGAAAACGTCTAGACTGCAATTAATTCATTTGTCTCCAAAAAGGTACAGTAACACACCCATCCCCCTTCACCTATGCATTGTCCTTGCTGCTGCCCAGCCACCATGAGGAATTATACAGCAGCTAAATGCTATCATCATCATCATGATAATCACACAGTACAGATGCATTGAGCCACAGCACCTGTATTGTGTGATTGTCATGATGATAATGATGATATAGAATGACAGTGAAAATAATCTTCCGGCCTCCTTTTACACAGGGTGTGCTGCAGACATGAGTATAACATGCAGGGCTGTCATTTACTGGCTTTAGGATGCATAAAGTGTTGCATATATCCTTGTGCCGGCATCCCATTTTTTTTCTACTGAGACACACAGCCACTGTGTGCCAATATGTCATGCTTCCTGGTGTGCATGCAGGGTGCTTTCATGGACCTGCACCAGCGTGTCATATCAGGACACTGCAGCCATGTGTCAGAATACAAATAAATGGCATGCAGGCATGGGGATACATGGAACACTTTAAAACATTGTCACTGTTTTAACCACCTGCCGACCAGCCGCCACAGTTATATGGCGGCAGGTTCTCGCAAATCGTCGTACCTGTACGGTGGTGTGCAGGATTGATCCTGGGGGTGCGCGCCCACTTGCCAGCGGGGAAGCTGAGGCACAGGGCCAGCAGCCGCGATTGGCGCTGGGCACCTGCAATCCCTCCCTGTGAAGAGAGAACGACGGTCTGCAGTTGGAAACGCAGCAGACCGTTGTTGTCTCAGGAATCACTGCAGAGCTCCTGTGTTCCTCCTATTTAGGAACACAGGTCTCTGTGTTGGTATTACAAGCCCACCCCCACAGTTAGAAAGCACCCCCCAGGCTCACACTTAACCCTTTGATCGCCCCTGGGTAAACGCCTTCCCTGCCAGTGTCATTATTACAGTGACAGTGCATATTTTTAGCACTGATTACTGTTGTAATGTCACTGGTCCTCCCAAAAATGTCAGTTAGGGGTCCGATCTGTCTGCTGCAATGTCGCAGTCCCGCTAAAAATCGCAGATTGCCGCCATTACTAGTAAAAAAAAAAAAAAAATGACAGTGCCCCTCCCGAGATTAGACTCTGGATCCGCCCCTGGTGCAGACGCCAACAAATTCTATTTATTCTATATTATTGCTCCATATAAGCAGAGCACAGCGAAGCTGACCAATATATAATTGGTACACTGATCATTGTGGATTGCTCACTATACATTAAAGGAGGACTAAACCCAAGAATAAAAATGCAATAAGTTGCAGCTTACAGGCCTTAGATATGGTGGTTGCATTTGTTTTCTTTTTTTTTCTTTTTTTTTTTTTATCAAATACAAAAATACACTGATTTATATATATATTTTAGCGCCGGGCGGGTGGTTGACGTTTTTTAGCATCAGTTACCTTTTACAATACAAAAAATACCAGTTGATTTGCTGGAAATGCGGAGTCCTTGCCACTTCCTGTGAGCTACATCAAAGTATATCTTCCTTTCTAGCTATCTCTGCCCCCCATGTAACGGACATGTTTGTAGTCCATAACTGCCCCTAGAATGACAATCATGGTTCCCTCTATAGATACAGTCAGTGGAGGAGTGATGTAGCAACCCAGCAAAAGAAGCTTAAAAAAATTAAAAACTATTGCAGACAGGACAGGAAGGACCAATAAGCTGCAATATATTAATATTTTGGTTTTGGATTTAGATACACTGGGGGCTTCTATTAAATGATCCTTAACCACTTTACCACCGGAGGATTTTGCTGTTTTACGTCTGGGCCACTTTTTGCGATTCGGCACTGTGCGAATTTAACTGACAATTGCGCGGTCATGCGACGCTGTACCCAAACGAAATTTACGTCCTTTTTTTCCCACAAACAGAGCTTTCTTTTGGTGGTATTTGATCACCTGTGTGACTTTTACTTTTTGCGCTATAAACAAAAAAAGAGCGACAATTTTGAAAAAATAACAATATTTTTCACATTTTTTTATATGAAATTCCCCCAAAAAAAATTTAAAAATCAAAATTTTTTAACATTTTTGGCCAATTTGTTTTCTGCTACCTATGTTTGGTAAAAAAAAATCGCAAAAAGCATATTTTGATTGGTTTGCGCAAAAGTTATCGCGTTTACTAACTAAGGGAAAGATTTTTGTCATTTTTGTTGTTGTTTTTTTAACGCGTAATGGTGGCGATCTGCGATTTTTTTTTTTGCGGTACTGCGACATTGCGGCGGACAGATCGGACCCTTGACTGACATTTTTGGGGTTACCAGTGACATTTCTACAGTAATCAGTGCTATACATATGCACTGTTACTGTAAAATTACACTGGCAGTGAAGGGGTTAACTTTTCGTTGAGAGGGAGGGGTGGTGTGTGTCCCTAGAGGCGTGATTCTAACTGTGATTGGCTGTGGCTTGAGCTGTAGGAACAGTGATCAACGGTCCTACATAGTAGAACCGTATGATCATTGTTTCTACACAGGGGAGAATGACAGGTGGCTTGTTTACATTAGCCGCCTGCCTTTCTCCCTCTGCACCGGCGATCGCCGAGTGATCGGCGGACATCGGGTCCGCCGGTCACACGCGGGGGGGGGGTCCGTGACCGCGCGGGATCGGGAGCGCGCCTCCGGGGGCGCGTGCTCGCTCCCTAGACCCTCACAGGCTAGCGACGTAGTACTACGTCACTCTGCCTGTGAGGGGCTGACCACCGAAGTAAATAGTCGTGCGACGGTCGGCAAGCGGTTAAAGGGTAACTCCACCTTCATGGGGAAATAAAATCAGCAAATAAAGAAAAAACAATATAGCGTATACAATTGCGACACAAATCATATTGTATTTGAATGTTAATAAACATTACCTTTTCTTTTCAATCTGCAGCTGTTGTAATTTTCTGAAAATGCAATGCAATATGGCCGCCTGGAGCTGTTCTGTACACAGAATGTATACTGACCACACCCCAGAAACATCATTTCCTGCTTGTGTGATTGGCTCACCAATTTTCCCAGAAGTCTGCCTAAGATACAAGTCAGATTTTAGGCATCCACTGCAGCAAAAATATAATTTTTGGTGAGATAATCCCAATAGGAACATGTCTAAAGGGATGCAGGCCCAGCAGATTTCCTCATTAGAGTCCCGGAGTTGCCACAGCTGATAGATAATTATGAAACCACTCCTATTTGTCCCACTCAACACAGAGGCACAGAGAAAAAAAACAATGATTTCTTCAGAATAACAAAAGGTAGGAATCTGCAACAAAGTTTATTAAAATCCTTGCAATGTACAGAGATCACCCAGAGGGGAAAGTTTTTTTTTTCACAAAACAAAAGTGGAGATACGTTTTAAGGACTTTCTTTTCTTTTTTTCAAGAGCTTATTTGGAGCTCCCCCAGTGTCCTCTGTGCACACAGCCCAGTGCTCCTTACCAGGGGCAGGCTCCCGCACCCTAGAAAACCCCAACCCTGAAAAGAGCGATAAAAAATGGTGATTTACCATCTCAGCACCCTGCAAAGACTGTGCTGCCCTCTACATTTCCTGAAAAATATCTGGCCCCTTAATACACCTGTAGGGGTGGTGCAGCGTGGTGCGGAGGCAAAAATTTACACAAGCGGGTGCAATAGACAACTTGCTTGCAGTAACGGTTCACAACAAACCCGGTGGGAATGCTACACAGCCGGGTGCACTCACAGTTACCAGGGACGTGAAGGTAGCAGATTCCAGCCGGACTGACAGCCTCTGTTTAGAAGGGACAGTATGCAGTCCGGCCATCTAATGCCCAATTGGGAAGGTGTCCAAAAGAGATGCAACCCTATGCTTTCCCTCCTCATCAGGAACCTTTCCCCAACGCAAGTACTGCCTCTAACAGAAAGAGTACCTTTCCCTACTCTGCCCACTAGCGAAATGTGTGCCAAGCCTGGGAGCCAGGGCCTTAAATAGGCTCTACAATAAGAAAAGGGGCGCACCGACCTAGTGCATTACCACCAAAAACAGTCAGCAGCACCTATTTTGGCTCTGAGGAAGGGGGCTCGCCCCTGAGGCGCATCAGCCCAGCCACAGCAGCCCCATGCGGCACACTGCAAGCCATTCAGCATCGTGTGGGACCTTGGCTACCTTGGAGATCTTATGTTGATGTGTGTGCATTCACACTTGCTTTGTGAGTATAATGTATACCTTTTAATATTTTAATGAATGTTTTTGGTGGTAATGCACTAGGACGGTGCGCCCCTTTTCTTTTTGTCATCTTTTTCCCAGTTGGTTCTGGATGCCCTTAGTCCTGAGGGGGCAGCGAGACCATAGGCTTTATCCACCCAAGTCTGAAGTATCTTCCTTCCCTCTGTCATGTTTCACTCGAACGCAGGAGAATTGTTCTACTCCTTAAATAGGCTCTGCCTGATCCAAGATGGCCCCTCAAGTCACCTGGGACAGCAGTATCCCACTGGATTTCTTCCCCAGTGACACAGGAAACCATAGAGCACAGATGTCAAACTGGCAGCCCTCCAACTGTTACAGAACTACAAGTCCCACGAGGCATTGCAAGGCTGACTATTACAAGCAGGATTCCCACAGCCAGAGGCATGATGGGATTTGTAGTTCCGCAACAGCTGGGGGGCCTCTAGTTTGACGCCCCTGCCATAGAGGAACCATGTTCTTCTTGACCCTCTCTTTCTGCGGTACCATTGCGGAACAACAACACCTGCAGGAGAGAAGGTAGATTACACCTGCCTACACACCAATGCTTGTGCTGTGAGGCCTCCAATAGGATGTAGAATACAAATTTAGAAAACTGTGAAGGGATCACCAAAGCCATGTTCATACCCGTGTCATGTATGGTCATTTACAGTAAATAAATTCAAATGCTTGTTTAGACATCACCTAAAGTACTAGAAGGGAAGAACAGAATGTCTTGTAATATTCTATTCTATAAGTCATCTTACTTATAGCTGCCCTCTTGTACACCCACTCATCTTCTTAGTTTTACAGCTAGAAAGTTATTCATTATATGAAAAAAAAAGACTTTCTTAAAGTGATTCTAATGCCTAAACATTTTTTTTATCTTAATGCATTCCTTGCATTGAGGTAAAAATTATTTAGGAATCGAATTTGGCACCCCCCTTATACTTACCTGAGCCTTCGTTGGATCATGTCTGCAGCTTTGCTCTCCCCTCACTTCCGTGTCTCACTGGCTTTGCTGGAGCTCCATTGGCTCCCAGTGCTTCCAACCAAAGCCAGTGATGAGGGAGCGGGGGCAGGGCCGAATCCCGCTGTCTGTGTCAATGCACACAGCAGCAGAATTCAGGTGCTAGCACACACAAGCACTGGACAGGAGGAACCAGGAGCGCCAGCAGGGGACCCAAGAAGAGGTGTTTCGGGGGCGCTCTGTGCATTTTCAAGAAAGTATCGAGATGTTTGGTTTGTAAGAAAAAAAAAAAAATCCTCCTTTGCAATCATTTTAAATATTTAAAAAAAAAAAAAAAAAAAAACCAAAGCTGTAAGAACACCAGGCTTAAAGGGTAACTCCACTTTTGTTGAGAAAAAAACATTCCTCTCTGGGTGATCTCTGTACATTACAAGGATTTTAACAAACTTTGCTGCAGATTTTTTATTTTGAATAGAGTAGGGGAGGTTTATAACTATTGATCGATAGATATTGTTTTTTTACCGCCGATACCGATATTTTGGTCATCAGATATCGTTACCGGGCCGATATTTTCTGACAAAATTTTTTTTTTTTTTTTTAATGTCTACAGGTACTCTTGTGGAGGGATCTGGGGGTCCAAAAGACCCCAAACCCCTCCTCTGCACTTAAAAGCATTCAAAACGCCAAGGCTGTTTTGAATGCTGTAAGTTTTTTTAATTTGGTGCCGCCAGTACCCGGAAGTGATGACATCACTTCCGGGTACTCGGCAGCGCCAAATTCAAAGAAATGGAGACCTCGTCAGATGGCGGCGGTAAAGGTAGGAATCCCCGGGTCTCCCGGTGGGACAGGAGATGTGGGCGAACCGCAGAAAGGCGGCGGGAGGGGGGACGTCCCCTCCCGCTCCTTGTAATGATAGCCGAGCGGCTTCTCAGCCGCATTGGTTGTCATTACAAGACAGTCGACCATTGGCTATGGACACCGGTACCGGGGTGATGCCTCTAGCTGCAGGCATCACTCCGGTTTAGCACTTTCCCGAAATATCGGCAATATCGGTAAATCAAAAGGCCGATTCCGATATTTCAGGGAAAGTGCAAATCGGCCCCCGATATATCGGTGTTGCCGATAATCGGTCGATCACTAGTTATAACACCCGTCAGGTTTTTTTTTGCCACATATGTCCCAATTGGTGAGATTTTCCTTCCCATGTCCCGTAGCCAAAACAGGAAGTGAGAACAAATTCCTCCAACGTAAGGGAATGCCTTGTTGCCACGAGAACTAGTGTCCCCATTGGAAGATTTCCACTCTATTCCTGTTTTGGTGACAACCCAAAATTTGAGATTTTGTTTCACTTTGACTCTCGTGGGATAATGTTCACCAGGACAAAAAAAGAGGGTGAACCAGCCTAATGGGACACAGACAGCAAAAAAGAACCTGACAGGTGTTCTAACCCCTTTACACTCAATCTAAAACTGCCTTTAGGTTTTAATTTTACAATAAATGTCTGCTTAAAGTGTGGAGCAGTTCTGACAAAATCATTGTTATATTAATAATTGGGATAACTCCTCTAAACATGTTACATCTGTATGTCCTGCATTCATACAAAAGGAACCCGTGGATGACCAAGCACTCATTTTACTATATGTACAAAATAGTTCTATTGACTTCGCTCCGTCAGCTCCAGTGACTGAGTCTTTCCAGTAGTCAAAGCCAAATCAATCATTGCTGAACAACCTCCCATCCTGTTTTCTCATGTTCTTATGGAATTTGCCACAATGATAAGAATTTCTCCCACCAGTGGTTTTCTATGTCACAAAATACAGTAAGGGACGGCTAATGCCAGAACATGACAGTTGCCATAAAATGCACATGCACAGTTGGAGCTGGACTTCTGGATCTAGGCAGGTCTACACATTGAAGAACACCCTTCCTTTTAACTCCTTTCCCTCTCCAGCCTTTCATATATAAACTAAACTTGGGATCAACCCTTAAAGCTGAATTCCAAGTATGGATATTTTTTACATAATTACATTGGTTAAAGCGGAGTTCCGGACACAGAAAACATTTTTCACTAAACATACTCCCGGGACAGTCAGGGCTAGTAGATTCCACAATGGCTAGCCTCTGATCTGTCCCGGTTCGCACTTACCTGCAAGAAGAAATACTCACTTATAAAATTTCTTCCACAGCGTTGCCATCTCTCTTGTGGGCAGCTGAAGCCGGCGCGATCCTCTTCGGCGTCTTCTTCCGCGTCCTCTTCTCCCAGAATGCGCCTGCACCGGCCCCTCTTGTCACTTCCGGCGCGGCGCCGCATTCCTCCACAGCTTCTGGGCATGCCCAGAAGCTGTTTAGCAGGGAATGCGGCATCGCCCCGGAAGTGACGAGCGGGGCCGGTGCCGTCGCATTGATTCCTGGGAGCGATGACGTTCAGCTCCCAGGAATCATCGCGAAGGAGGAAGTGACGGCGGAGCCGCGGCTCAGAGGGAGGAAGTACACTGAGGTGAGTATTTTCGATCTTCAATTACAAGGTGAGTTTTAAAAAAAAAAAAACCTAACTATCCAGTTCCTTTTCAGGTGAAGGTGAACAAGCGGACGGGCACAAAAAAAAAAGATCGATTTTGTGCCCGGAACTCCGCTTTAAGCTTGGAAAAATGTAACTATGTACAGTATATACCATACCTGACCAATGCTTCTGGAAGCTGGAAATCGTTGTAGTAGGCACCACTTCTACAGTGATCTCCACCAGCTTCCAAGTCCTGGGCTGAGCGGGTCTGCTGCATTGTAAACAAACAAGGTGAACAATCAATGCAAAACATTCTCTGATTGCACAAGGTAGAAAGGTGGGGATGTCACAATCTCTACCTTGTCCAATCAGGGAACACTTTGCATTCATTGAGAAAATGCAAAGTGATATCTGAATGGCGCCCATACTGACCAGGCGGTCTCTTGTGTTCACAGTGCAGCAGGTCAGCTGCTTCGTTTGGGACTCGGAAGCATGTGGAAGTCAATGCAGTAGCGGTGCCTACTACAGTCATTTCCAGCTTCCACGGGGATCCCCCAGGTATGGCACATACAGTATCTCACAAAAGTGAGTACACCCTTCACATTTTTGTAGTAGTAGTAGTAGTAGTCACTACTAGCAGTAGTGAGTGTACAGCTTGTATAACAGTGTAAATTTGCTGTCCCCTCAAAATAACTCAACACACAGCCATTAATGTCTAAACCGCTGACAACAAAAGTGAGTACACCCCTAAGTGAAAATGTCCAAATTGGGCCAAATTAGACACCCGCTGCCCCATAGGGATACATGGCGCGTCCGATCAGGTCCGCCTGAAAAACTGACAGGTGGATTGGATCAGAATCGCCCATGTGAAAGGGGCCTAAATGTATTTTTGTGCAGAACAGATAAGATTGAGAAACGTTTGTATATTACTCTCCTGAAATCTAAACTCCAATAAAAATCTAAAGTGAAGCATAACTTCAGACATGTAGGTAATATAGTTTTCTATGTTGCTAGGGAAACTCCAAAATAAGAACATATGTTGCAAAATATTGAAAGCAATATGCTACATATAGGAAAATGTGTAGGACTCATGAAGAGGAAATCATTTTAATAATTCAAACCAAAAGGAAAGCCTGACTTAGAAATTACCACCCATTCTAAAGTTAAGAGAAAGCCTTCTAACAGGTACATAAGGGTGAGCATTCCACGGAACGAACCCCCCCCCCCCCAAAAAAAAGAAAAATGTAATCCCAGGGGGATAGGAAGGGACTTAAAATATGTTTTTCCTTTTTAAAAGTAGTCAGTAAGCAAATAATCAGTAAATGTATAGAAAAAGGTTGTCCCTGAAACATTGGGACTTGTAGTCACATAACAAGGTTGTAACACCAGAAACATGCATGGATAGGATGAGGACATCACTCCCTGCCGCCTGACCCCTGCAGAGCTAGGGGAGGGCTGATCCCCAGATGTCCCAACAGGAACACACTACGCCTATGGGATAGGAGGACCCCCCCTTATGACTAATGCTCAACTTAGATTGTGAGGTGTCCTAAAGGACGTAAAAAAGGATAGAAAGGATGAAAGGGGTAAACAAAAAATGTGAGGTGGTAATGTGGATATTGTAAAGGGAGCATATCCCGCGGTGCCGTATAGCCTAATATTTATCAACTTGAACAGTGCATAAAATCAGGGGGTATAATTATGTGTAAAAGATGTTTTTAAATTAGGTGGAATTAGGTGGAGAATTTTTGGGAGACTAGACTTTATATATTTTTACTGCAAACAAAATATTCGCCTGTCTGCTAGCAATTTTTTGGTTTTCCTGTATAAAAAGAAATTGCTAGAAAATGTACACACATCTACGCAAGATTTTTTTGTTTTGTCAGTGGCCGACCCAATGGCATTCTTGCTAATACTGTACAGTAATTAGAAGCGAAAAAGATAACCAGTGGCAGGACCAGGTTAATGGGCATGCTACATGATGAGACAGTCTTTGTTCTTTTGCCGGCTAGCGTTGGGGCCCTTTAAGAAGAGTTGGTGCACTTTACAACAGTCCAGCATAACTGCTAGCAGTTAATGTAGGCTGCAGAGGTAAAGACGTCTCTTGGACAGATGGAAAGCAAGTGCAGGTTAACAGTGAGAGTTCAGTAGAATCATGATATAGGACTAGTATGGGTGCAATGTAAGTCAGCTAGGGATGCTAGATAAGGCTAGGGTGATACAAAAATGTGAGAAGTGTAATCAGTGTCCTGCACTCAGTAACACAAAGGAGAGTGAAAAATCGGGTGCAGCTCTACATAGAAATCAATCAGTTAGAAGCTGATTGGCTACTATGCACACAGATTTTGCACTCTCCAATTTTAGTAAACCAACCCCACGGTCTCTGGCAGCAGTAGTAACACCAGGCCCCTTAGTCCTCTGCAGCACTGAGATACTTTGTTCTTGAATACAATTGTGTTTCAATCAGATTATGAGATTACATGGTAAAAATAGAAATGCGATCGATAATTTATGACCAAAAGTTCCGATCTGATCATATCTTTACTTCCCTGTGCATGGCATATTGATTAAATGGGTTGTTGACTAAAGATTGATTTTTCCTATCTAAGGAGATCAATCAAAAAATAAATCGATCATTTATAAAAGTGTGTATGGCCATCATTAGACAGATTATTCCTGTTGAGCAAGATCGATTGGAAAAGAAAACAATTTGATTGAATCACACATCGATCATATAATATAATCCGTGTAGGGCTTTTAAAGAAATCCATTTCCTCATGTGTGGCATATCGATCAGTTGGGTTGTTAACTGTTATTACGCTTGGAGGAGATCAATCAGGAAAAGAATTTGATCATTTATGTAAGTGTGCATGACCACCATTAGAGTTCTTCTTTAACCACTTCAGCCCCAGAAGGTTTTACCCCCTTAATGACCAGGCCGTTTTTTTGCGATACGGCACTGTGTTATTTTAACTGACAATTGCGCGGTCGTGCGACACTGTACACTAATAAAATTGATGTCTTTTTTTCCCACAAATAAAGATTTTTTTTTGTGGTATTTAATCACCTCTGCGGTTTTTATTTTTGTGCTATAAACAAATAAAGAGCGACAATTTTGAATAAAAAAACTGTTTTTTGTTTACTTTCCCCTATAAATCACATGTAAAAAATGTAAAAAATCAAATTTCTTCATCAATTTAGGCCAATATGTATTCTGCTACATATTTTTGGTAAAAAAAAATCTCAATGAGCGTATATTGATTGGGTTGTGCAAAAGTTATAGCATCTACAAAGTAGAGAATATTTTTATGGCGTTTTTATTTATTTTTATTGTTTTACTACTAGGCGGTGATCAGCGATTTTTAGTGGGACTGCGACATTGCGGCGGACAAATCAGACACCTAATTGACACTCTTGACTTTTTTTGGGGACCAGTGACATTATTACAGTGATCAGTGCTAAATATATGCACTGTTACTGTACTAATGACACTGGCAGGGAAAGGGTTAACATCAGGGGCAGTCAAAGGGTTAAATGTCTCCCTAGGGCAGTGATGGCGAACCTTGGCACCCCAAATGTTTTTGAACTACATTTCCCATGATACTTAACTACACTGCAGAGTGCATGAGCATCATGAGAAATGTAGTTCCAAAACATCTAGGGTGCCAAGGTTCGCCATCACTGACCTAGGGGGTGCTTGCTTACTGTGGGGGAGGTGCTCTGACTGGGGGAAGACGGAGATCTGTATTCCTGCTTAGCAGGAACACAAGATCTCCATCTTCTCCCCTGTCAGTACAGCGATCTGCCTTGTTTACATAGCCTCTCTCGGGAACGATTGCAGGTGGCCAGCAGACATTGGGTCTGCCAGACCTGCTGATTGGCTCCTCCTCTGTTCAATCAGTGTGCAGGAACCTAGTGGCTATTGCACGAAATTACGTACAGGTAGGTGATTTTGCACAATAGAGCCACTTTGTCGCAGTGATTGTACGTTAGGCGATCGGAAAGTGGTTAAAATGCAGAAACGGACTGCTGGAATCTATTCCTCCATGTGATGTGTACAATTATCCTCGTCATCCTCCGACCCCATCATCCACATTGCCCTCCGTGTTGCGATCTCACTGTTTATGTTCTGTTTATAGTCGGTGTTTTCAAGCAATAATTAAAAGATCAGCTCAACTTAGGAGGTTGTGTTGCTAGGCAGCTGTTATCTGTGTATAATATGACGGCTCGGAGTGACTGCTGACCTGCAGAGATACCGCTGCATTGTTTTCTGTACTAGCTAATTGTTCCATTGTCACATGGATTTGTGCACTTTTTTCCCCCTAATCACTAACTTCAGTATTATTGCAGAGGAAAATACACCAGCCAGGAAAAATAAAACAGAAATGAAAGGGACACTATAGTGTATTTCTGTGATTGCATATTTGTTTTTTATGGCAGAATTTTTTCTAAATTAAATGTTGATATGTTTTTTTTTACATGCTTGCTCTTCCATATTTTATTTGCAATATTAAACAAAGTAAACTGCAGACCAGCCACCAGGGGGAGCTCTTGATACAATTTCTTTGTTACTCTAAAGCTGGCTGAAGGGCCGAGATTTGAACCATGTATGGGCAGGTGGAAAATACTCAAGTTGATTGATCCAGTTTGCCGGATTTTACATGCGATTATTGCAAGTGGCTGGTATAGGCACTAGCAAAAATCACTATCTTCTCCCGGCGGGGACGGCTTCCACCAGATTTTACATACAATTATTACAAGTGGCTGTTATAGGCACTAGCAAAAATCACTATCTACTCCTGGCGAGGACAGCTTTCGCCAGATTTTACATGCGTTTTTTGCAAATAGCTGCTATAGCCGCTAGCAAAAATCACTATCTCCCCCTTTCTGGGAGAACACAATGGCTCAGCCGGAGGGATTCCCCCGTCAACACTCTCTGTGTTGACGCAGGAATCAGGCAAATTTATTCATGGTTGCAGGAAGGAAATTTGCTCTGTCATTGGCTGGCCTAAGGTCTTGTGTGGTTGACCCGCATGTTTATCGCCCCCTCAACCGCTCCCTCTTTAGCTAGAAAGGCAGTGGCTGGAAGTGTACACATGCCATGGTCAGGGCAGGAACTATACCCCCTGTCACATTTAGCTGGCAGTACTGCCCAGTTAACACCACCCATTCAAATGAATAGGGCCACGATGCAACCGCCCCGCAACCATACACAATGCATGCCGCTGACGCATGGTGGTGCAGCATTTAGGGGGCTAAGGCAGGTGGTGCAGGGTTGCCAACTGTTCGTAAATTTACAAATAGTTTGTAAAATTGGGCGATTTACAAACAGTCTGTAAATGTCCTTAATGGACAGCGGCTGCCCATAAAAAATATGGTCGTGGGTCGGCTTCGGAATTGTGCATGCTCAGATGGGGGTGGGCGCACAGTGATATCATGGTGCCGCTTGGTACCTTTTATAAATTGCCAGAGGGGGAGCTGAGACTTAAGCTGGATACACACTATACAATTTTCTATAGATTTGTTCCTTTAGATTTACCAAAACCATATAATATGAGGTCAAACCTAAACACTTGGTGACCGCTCACTGAGCTGGTAATGCGGCAAAGTGGCTCGTTATCGTCCAGCGACGTAGACCTACGTCGTTTGACAACGCCCCCTCTCTGTATTCAGTCACAGCGGGAGTCGGGCCAGGGGAGGAGAGGTGGTGATCACCGCCGCTCTTCCCCGATCGTCTGGGATCGAGTGTGGAAATCCGCCCACTTGTGTAAACAAAGCAGGCGGATCTCCTATGTGACGGACAGTGACAGATCACAGGATTCAGCATAGCTGAACCTGCGATCTGTGCCTGTGTCACACATTCCCCTCCCCCCACACACGTCAGTAAGCATGAGGCATACATTTAACCCCTTGATCACCAATAAAGTTAACCCCTTCCCTGCCAGTGTCATTATTACAGTAACAGTACATATTTATAGCACTGATTACTGTAGTAATGTCACTGGTACCCCCAAAAGTGTCAAAAATGTCAGTTAGGGGTCCGATCTGTCCGCCGCAATGTTGCAGTCCCGCAAAAAAAAAAAAAAATCGCAGATCGCCGCCATTACTAGTAAAAAAATAAACATGACAAATCTTTCCCGTAGTTAGTAAACGCGATAACTTTTGCGCAAACCAATCAAAATACGCTTATTGTGATTTTTTTTTACCAAAAATATGTAGCAGAAAACAAATTGGCCTAAAATGTTAAAAAAGTTTGATTTTTACATTTTTTTGGGGAATGTTATATATCAGAATGTAAAAAATATTGTTTTTTTTTCAAAAGTAAAAACCGCACAGGTGATTAAATACCACTAAAAGAAAGCTCTATTTGTGGGGAAAAAAAGGAAATCAATTTAATTTGGGTACAGCGTTGCATGACTGCGCAATTGTCCGTTAAAGTAACGCAGTGCCGAATCGCAAAATATGGCCTGGTCAGGAATGGGGTAAAATCTTCCGGTCTTAAAGCAGTTAAAAATACGCTCATTTAGAATTTTTTTTATCAAAGACATGTAGCTAAATACATTTTTGCCTAAATATATGACAAAAATTGAATATATTGGATATTTTTTAACTGTCAAAGTAGAAAATGTCATTTTTTTTTGCAAAATTTTTGCTTTTTTTATTAATATCGCAAAAAATGAAAAGTGCAGAGGTGATCAAATACCACCAAAAGGAAGCTCTGTTTGTGGGGGAAAAAAAAGGACATAAATTTAGTTTGGGTACAGGGTTGCATGACCGCGCAATTGTCAGTTAAAGTCGCGCAGTGCCAAGTTGCAAAAAGTGGCCTGGACGTAAAGCAGGAAAATCCTCCGGTGGTAAAGTGGTTAAACACTTCTAATTTGTATGCAATCAGGCAGGCCCCTGCACTACATAGTTGAAGGTAAATGGAAAGGAAAAAAAACAACAAAAGTTGTATAGTGTGTATCCAGCTTTAGGATCAGGAGCACGGCCGCCCGTGTCAGTGGAGTCTGGAGGAGAAGAGGACAGATGTGCTGATGAGAGGAGCCACCTGGAGAACTGCGCCTGACTGCCCTACACCCAAGCGAGCAATGGAGGAGGTCAATGACAGGCAGCTCCAGCCTCCAGTGGCCACACAAAGTCTGTGGGGTGGGGTCACTGATGTAAGGGGGAGTGAATACACTCAGTGCCATCTTAAGAACATTATAGGCCCCCGGGCAATGCAGTGCACTGGGGCCCCGCCTACACAATCACCCACAAGAATAAAAATGCAAATTATCGATAAGGTGATATTTATTGGTACAGCAGTGCCAGGCTAATGACAGCTTCCCAGTTTGGCAGCTAGGTCCGGTGAACACACATACGGACGGGAGTCAGACTCGGCTGTCCTGTGTGTGCCTGTTCCGGTGGAGGAGGACAGGTGTTTCTGCAGTTGTGGGCTCCCCCTCCACAGCCCAAGTGGCCTGACAGCAGCGCAGGGCCGACAGGTTCTTGCCACCTGCTAAGTTTGGCGGCGGTATGTACACAGGACTAATGCTTGGCTGGGGCTAGGTCGCAGGGCAGGTGGGGCCCCCCCGGCTTGTGGGGCCCCCAGGCAACTGCCCAGTGTGCCCATTTGGTAAGATGGCCCTGAATACACTAAGGTAAGGTGGGACACTGATATAAAGGTTCTCTTTTATGTCAGTAAAAAATTGGCACTGTCAGTAATTTGTTTGTGTTGTGCCAGTAAATTTCACTTTGGGAGGTTGACAACCCTGGCACCTCCTCAAATGCTCTCTGAACAGTGATCCAAACGTAGATCACTCTTCAGAGAGCACCACTAGTGTAAACGAGGCCTAAGGGGGGTCTGTTTATAAAGAATTTTCAATATTGTTTGTATTATGATTATCTCCTATGGTCATCAGCTCCATCTAGTGACCATAAAGCATATTTTCATGATGTATGTATACCACATTATTTCCTCTAGATGGAGCTGATGAGCACAGAAGATAATCAGAATACAAAGAATGCGGGGAACATTTGTCGTGCCTGTACCAGTGGTTAATTTCCACATGGAAATTTTCTTATACATAGACCCCCTTGGAGTACATCTAAACCTTTACTGCATTGCATTTAGTTTATTTTTTACAGGGATTTATACAGTGCCAATTATTTACATGTTGTATATTCACATCAGTCCCTATCCCCGAGGAGCTTACAATCTAGGATCCCTTTCTCACATGCATTCATACACACATACACACACACACACACACACACACATACTAGGGCCAATTTAGACAGGAGATATAAAACCTACCAGCATGACTTTGGAGTGTGGGAGGAAACCGGTGTATCTTGAGAAAACCTACACAAGCACAGGGAGAACATGCAAACAGTGTAACAGCTAAAGCATATTACAAACAAATCTGTAAATGAAGTTGTTTTAGCGTCCCCTGCACACCATTGCTCTGCCTTCCTGACAATGCCCCTTTGTAAATTCCACAACAGGGTCTATTTACATTTGTCCAACAAATCTAAAATAGAATTCTAGAAGGATTTACATTGGTTATGTTTATTTGCTAATTCCCTCTAGCATTCTCTAGAATTGTTACATTGTACCTCTTGTTAAAATGATAGTGCATAAAAGTGGTACTGAAGTCTTTTTTTTTTTTTTTTTACTTGTACCTACAGGAAAGTCTATGATAAGGCTTACCTGTAGGTAGAGTGAATATCTCCTAAATCTGCACTGTTTAGGAGATACTCACACTGCATGCAGCCGGTGGTGTCTCTGACGCATGCGCTCTGAAGGGACAGCATACCTGCGCTGTCCCTCCAATCAGAGGGTCGGGCAACACTAACTAAGGAGGACTGGGTGAAGATGGAAGCCCTGTCAGTGGTGACAGCTCGGCGCTGGAGGGCTTCATTCTAAGGTAAGTATTTCATGATGTGCTAGCCACATTATGCCATTGTCTTGCAGGTTTTTTTTTTTTTTTTTAAAGGCCGCTGTTTACTACCGCTTTAAGATAGTTAGAATAGTTTTAACCTATTATTAGGAAGTACTTGAACAAGGACCTTTATGGAAGGATCACCAGGTGTTAGTTCAATAAAAGCTGCAGATTTGAAAAGATCTAAAATAGCTTTTGAAATTATATTAACATGCTAAAGCTTACGGTATATGAGATTTACCAAATGTTGGGCTACTTGTAGACCTGCGTTTAAACCTGCTGTATCTCTGAGGAGCAATCTGTGTTCAGATCACTTTTCAGAAGCAACTGACAGCTGTTGAGGGGGACATGTGAAGCCTCCTTACTGCCTGTTTTATCCCATTTTTAGCCCATTTTTGTCAAACGCACTGCAACTGCTTCCTTATGATTTGGATGGGTTGCGTTCGCTGCAAGTTTGCCGCCTGCGAAATCGTGGATATTTTTGGCCGCGACCACAATGCTTCATAAACACCTCTATTCATTGCTATTGAAGCTTAAGATGCACATTTGTAACAACCGCCGACCACACATCTAAATGAGGCCTAACCACCTTGTTAGGTGCTCTGGGGGCACTCGATCCTGCTCACTCCTGAGCTGGCTCTGTGTGTCCGCCCACATCACAGGTCCCAGAAGACATTGGGACTATTCAAACAGCGCAGCGTGGCTCGCAAATGAGCAGTGTACAGCTGGCCTTAGTAAACATGCTGGCACCGGTGAAGAAACCGACCCGGGTGAGAACAGTGCTGGATCCTGGGAAAGGTGAGCGTCCTTATATTTAAAGTCGGTAGCTAGTTATGTAGGGAGTTTTACAGGAGGGGTGAAAAAAAGCTTTATAAAAATTGGAAGAGCACATTGGATGGGGCAGGCAATAATGGTTTAAATGTATTTAGACTCACATATCGTTTTCTGCATTTTCGGCATTTCATATGAGTGGGGGGGGGGGGGTCCATTATATGTCCAAAGACATGCTGGTAGGTTAATTGGATCCTGTATAAAAAATTGGCCCTACTGTGTATGTATGCGAGTTAGGGACCTTAGATTGTAAGCTCCTTGAGGGTAGGGACTGATGTGAATGTGCAATGTATATGTAAAGCGCTGCGTAAATTGACAGCGCTATATAAGTACCTGAAATAAAATAAAATAAAAAATTATAATAAGCTTTGCAGTCCCCTTTTGGATGTACCCCTTTTGTAGTTTATGCCGATGTCTGTGTTCTCGCTGGGTAGATTCCCTATATCTAATTATCTGATGACCATTGTAACGGGGACAAAAAAAACAGAAAGTGAGGGAAAATCCTGCTAATGGAGTCACCTGCTGGTGAGTCATACAATAATTGTACAAAAGTACAGCATTGTCCCAAGCATTGGTGACAGTGGTGCAATAATAATCCCCAGCACTGATGTCAGTGATTGCAATAATAACCTCCAGCATTGGTGCCTGTGGCGACCATAATAAAACCCAGGGGAGGGCTGGCAGCCTTAGGCCTGGGGGGCAAGTCCAGTCAAGTGGCCCATTCAATCATTGAATCAGCTCACTATTCATGCCCACCTGGTTTTATAAAGACAAGCAAGATAAACATGATGCAATATGGTAACTCATACTCTGCACATTCATACCGCAGCCCTGCAAATATAATATTGTGTAGCGGTGATCAGCAGCTGTATACAGTGTCTGGCCCCTACAATAATCCAGCCCTGAGTGCGGCCTTTTTGCCTGGCATCAGAGTGGCCCGGGGGGCAATTTCCACCCTGCCCCCCTTCCCAGTCCTCCCCTGATAAAACCCCAGCATTGGTGTCATTGGCTGCAATAATAATCTCCATTATTGGTGCCTGTGGCAACCATAATAACCCACTGCATTGGTGTCAGTGGCTACAATAATAACCTCCAGCATTGGTGTCTGTGGCTACCATAATAACCCCCAGCATTAGTGTCAAAGGCTGCAATAATAACCCCCAGCATTGGTGACTTTGGCCACTGTATTAACCCAAAACAATGGTGTCAGTGGCCACATTAATAACCACCAACATTGATGTCAGTAGTCGCAATAACAACTCCCCGCATTGGTGTCAGTGGCCGCATTAGTAACCCCCAGCATTGGTGTCAGTGGCTACCATAATAACCCCCAGCATTGGTGTCAAAGGCTGCAATAATAACCTCCAGCATTGGTGTCCGTGGCCACCATATTAACCCAAAACATTGGTGTCAGTGGCCACATTAATAACCACCAGCATTGGTGTCAGTGGCCACATTAATAACCACCAGCATTGGTGTCAGTGGCCACAATAATAACCCCCAGCATTGGTGTCAGTAATTGCAGTTATAATCCCTATCATTGATGGTGATGACCACAAGAATAACCTTCAGATTGGTGGTCAGGGGCAGTGTAATTTCAAACTTCTTTAATTGATGGTCAGTGTCAGTGCTGTTGTCTCCTACTCCCTGCGATAGTGGTCAGTGGCAGTGATGATGGGTAGATTTATCATCTCCAATTGTCTGGTGACCATTGTCTCTGGGGAAAAACACAGGAACTGAGGGAAAATCCTGCTAATGGAGACACCTGCTATGGTGAGTCATTTAAAGGATGGGTGTAGAAAGGTTTAATTTTTATGGTGACTGTCAACGCTGCAAAACCAACTCCATCCAAACTGATACAGAGAACCTGGGAGTGAGTTGAATTATTTGCCACCCTAATATGTCTGTCACAGATTCCAAATGGTTTCTACAGGTGAAGAATTATTTTGTATCTTATACAAAGTGTTCTCTGATTGGATGAGGTGGAAAGCATGATTTCACCAACCTGCCTCTCCTCATCCAATCAGAGAGCGCTTTGCATTCATTTAGAAAATGCAAAGTGTTCTGAGAATGGCAGACCTCCTATATTCAGAATGCAGCAGAACTGCCGCTCGGCACGGGACCCTAGAACCTAGAGGAGATCATTGGATTAGCAACCTCTACTACAGTGATTTCCAGCTTCCAGAGGGATCCCACAGGTATGGTTTATGCGTAGTTACATAGATCCAAGCTGAACCAATATGACTATGTATAAATTATCCATACTTGGAATTCTTCTTTATTATTATACAGAAATTTTTATTTTTCATGATAACAGTCTTTTAACATTGTTCTCATTTTTGGAAATCCCAACATTAAATCGTTTTTGTTTTTGAAGCGTATGATCAAAATGAGCTAGGACTTATCATCACAGTGATTGACATTTCCTAACACGATCATTTTCCATGCAGCCATTTGTAAATCATCTATTTTCATGTTCAGCAAGATTTACTTTAATCTAGCTACTAATTAATCCTTGCTGAGGGTGTAGATACACAGTCAGGTATTTTAATGAGCTGGGCATTTACAAATTAGTGTTATGTTTTCCAAAATTACAAATGTACGCATAATAGTTTAGTAAGAGCCGCTGTCCCTGGTGTCCATGCAGGGAAGTTTATATGTGTCCTAAGAGACCTTATCTACAATGTTTAATCATCACCTGTGAGTATTATCAGCCATTATGTACAGCAATGGAAAATTCTTCTACCTTTCCATTTATGGTTGAACTTACACAGCAAAAAAAGCCTCTTTATAGGTGTCAGTGGCAATATTAGTAACCCTCAACATTCGCGTCAGTAAACATGATAATAACCCCCAGCTTTGGTGTCCGTGGCTGCAACATTAATCCCCAGCTGTGGTGTCATTGGCTGCAAAATTACCCCCAGCATTGATGCCAGTAAATGCAATAGTAACCCCTAGCACTGATGTCAGTGGCGCAATAATGATCCCCAGTATTGGTGTCAGTGGTGCAATAATAACCCACCCCCCAACATTGGTGTCCCTGGCTATAATAATAACCCCCAGCATTGGTGTCAGTGGGGCAATTTTAATCCCCAGCATTGGTGTCAGTGATTTCAATATTAAACCCAAGAATTGGCGTCAGTGGCCGCAATAATAACCCCCAGCATTGGTGTTAATAATGACCACAATAATACCCACCCATGTTGGTATCAGTGGCTGCAAAAATAATCCCTAGCATAGGTGTCAGTGGCCACACAAAAAAAAAAAAAAACCCACCCAGCATTGCTGTCAGTGGCATAATAATAAATTCCAGCATTGGTGCCAGTGGCCGCAGAAATAACCACCAGCATTGATGTCCGTGGCCGCTTTTAACCACTTGCCGACCGTTCACGTTGACCATACTGCGGCAAAGTGGTTCGTTATCGTCCAGCGACGTAGTACTATGTCGCTGGGCCCCCCCCCCCCCCCCACTGTAGGCAGCGCTCGAATCTAGTTTGGAGATCCGCCCGCTTGTGTAAACAAAGTGGGCGGATCTCCTAAGTGACAAGGAGTGACAGATTGCAGTGTTCAGCATAGCTGAACCTGCGATCTGTCCCTGACTCACTCAGTCACCTCCCCCCACACACATTAGTAAGCACCAGGCATACATTAACCCCTCCCTCTCCAATAAAATTAACCCCTTCCCTGCCAGTGTTATTTTTACAGTAACAGTGCATATATATAGCACTGATTACTGCAGTAATGTCGCTGGTACCCCCAAAAGTGTCAAAAATGTCAGTCAAGGGTCAGATCTGTCCGCCGCAATGTCGCAGTCCCACAAAAAAAAACGCAGATCGCCGCCATTACTCGTTAAAAAAAAACACCAAAAATGACAGAAATCTTTCCCTTTGTTAGTAAACGCAATAACTTTTGCGCAAACCAATCAAAATACGCTTATTGCGATTTTTTTTACCAAACATAGGTAGCAGAAAACAAATTGGCCAAAAATTTAAAAAATTTTTTGATTTTTACATTTTTTTGGGGAGGAATTTCATATAAAAAAATGTTAAAAATATTGTTATTTTTTCAAAATTTACGCTCTTTTTTTGTTTATAGCGCAAAAAGTAAAAAACGCACAGGTGATCAAATACCACCAAAATAAAGCTCTGTTTATGGGAAAAAAAGGACGTAAATTTTGTTTGGGTATGGCATCGCACGACCGCGCAATTGTCAGTTAAAGTCGCACAGCGCCGAATCACAAAAAGTGGCCTGGACGTAAGACAGCAAAATCCTCCGGCGGTAAAGTGGTTAAAGTAGCCAAGACGAGGGAAGTCACCGGGGTAGGAGCGGAGATGATTTCATGTTACAGCCGAGATGTTTTAATGTAACCGCGGCAACAGCTGATGCGGTGTAACGTTATAACACACTACCGTCAAAATTCCCTACCCTCCAGGGCTTTGAGCATGCGCACTGCTAAGCTGCTCAGCTGTTCAATGACGTAGGTGCACCGGAAGGGACGAGGGTAGGGTTTTTTCACGGAACACCGGTGTTTTAAAATTTTGTCGGACCCATGAAAATTCCAGACCTCGTCACTTCCGGTGACGCTACGTCGTAACCCAGCTGGTGCGAGCCCCGGTGCGCATGCACACAAGACATTTTCAAGGTCCGATGAAATTCTAAGGAACCGTGACCTAACCGCGAGGTGACCAGGTTTAACATTGGAGTCTATGGTGGGGGGAGGCCCAGTTCTCGGGGTCACTGCTCCGCGCCCTTTCATTCCTGAGACTCCAGATTTTTATCAGCCGTAGGGAAGGGTCTTGGCCACTTACGATAAAATTTGGGGGTCTCCAGCACCTTTGGTTCGCCCGTGACAGCAATTTTCCCGCGGCTGTGTGTGCGTCCCACCTCAGCCCCTCCTCTCAATCAGATGTTCGCTAAGTCTTAGAATTTCATTGGACCTTCAAAATGTCTTGTGCGTATGCGCATCGGGGCTCGCACCAGCTGGGTTATGACGTAGCGTAACCGGAAGTGACGAGGTCCGGAGTTTTCATGGGTCCAACAAAATTTTAGAACACCGGGTCACAGCAGGTAAATGATCACACAGGAAACAGGAACTCAGGTACAGGAAGCTGAAAGACAAACCAGCAATTCCTCTGAGCACTTGCTCAGCTTTTATAGGCAGCCAGGAAGTCATGTGGTGCGTGTCATGTGGCGACCAGTCTGCAGCTGAAGGTTTCTCTGACATCATCCCTCACAGTTATTACCTTTTGAACCCCATGCCCCGTCCTATTAGATTGTAAGCTCCCATGATATGGGTCCTCCTATCCTGTTGTAAAGATTTGTATTGCAATTGAACTATCTCACTTTATATTGTAAAGCTCTGGGCAAACTGCTGGCATTATATAAATCCTGTATAGTAATAATAATAATGTGCAGACTGCCAGAGCTGCTGATAAGCCATTACAGCCAGCCCTCCTGTACTGGGCCCGGACTCCATCAGTTCAAAAAGGGGGCCCAGGCACCTGATGAGCAGGAGAGCTGGCTGCACTGTCTTGTTGCAGATACTGATCCTCTTCTGCCTCTCCCTGCAGCGCTGCCAGCTTTTCCTCTTCTTTCCCCCTACGGCTGCAGGGGGATAGGACATGCACCCCTTCCATCTGCTGTCTGGGTCGCCCTGTATGCCCCTTTTCCCCACAGCGTTGCCAGCTTTCCTCCTCTCCTCTCCCCTCCCGCCGGCAGCTGCTGCAGGCACACAGGGTGATGTTTTAGGTTGGAGAGCAGGGGAAGGGGTTGGTAAATATGTAATTTACTGGCCCCTTCCTTTCCTGAATGAACACAGTGAGCAATCGGTACCAATCACTCCTGTGTCCTCTCATCACTGAAGCATAGCACACTGTGTTTAATACGCTTCAGTTTGTGAATGAGCAGGAAGCCTCGGAGCGCTTCCTATTCATTCATCTGAGCAGCTACAGAGAAAAGGACTGACAAATCCTCAAATCACTTTTGGTGGAGGGAAGGGGGCCCTGTCAGGTAGGTAGCTTGCTATGGGGGCACCCGAGCCGAGTTGCAGCTCGGTCTGTCCATTCAGACGTGGAGCAGCTGTTCACCCCCCTCTCCCAATTGTCTGACTGACTTTGATTGACAGCTGCGGGAGCCAATGGTGCCACTGCTGTGTCTCAGCCAATCAGGAGGGAGAGTCCCGGATGGCCGAGGAACTCATGAACATTACTGGACAGAGAGGGCTAGAGGGGGGCTACTAATCACAGAAGGTTTTTTATCTTAATGCATAGAATGCATTAAGATAAAAAACCTTCTGGCTTTACAACTCTAACTACTTCTGGACCGGAAGATTTTCCCCCTTAATGACCAGGCCATATTTTGAGATTCGGCACTGCATTATTTTAACGGACAATTGCGCGGTTGTGCGACGCTGTACTTAAATAAAATTTATGGGTTTTTTTCCCACTAATAGAGCTTTCTTTTGGTGGTATTTGATCACCTGTGCGACTTTTATTTTTTGCGCTATAAACAAAAAAAAGAGCGACAATTCTGAAAAAAAAAACGATATTTTTCACATTCTGCTATATAACATTCCCCAAAAATTTTTTTAAAAAGCAACATTTTTTAACAATGTAGGCCAATTTGTTTTCTACTACATATTTTTGGTAAAAAAAAAAAAAAAATCGCAATAACCGTATTTTGATTGTTTTGCGCAAAAATGATTGCGTCTACTAACTACGGGAAAGATTTATGTCATTTTTATTGTTTCTTTTTTTTTACAAGTAATGTCGGTGATCTGCGTTTTTTTGCGGGACTGCGACATTGCGGAGGACAGATCAGACACCTAACTGACATTTTTGACACTTTTCGGGGGACCAGTGACATTACTACAGTAATCAGTGCTAAAATATGCACTGTTACTGTGATAATGATACTGGGAGGGAAGGGGTTAACACAGTAAGTGATCAAGGGGTTAAATGTGTACCTAGGGGCGTGTTTATAACTGTGGGGGGTGGGACTTGTGAAATGATCACAGAGACCTGTGTACCTATATAGAAGGATCACAGGCGTTCTGTGATCATTGCAGAGAGAAGAACGGTCTGCTGTGTTTACAATAGCTGACCGTTCTTCTCTCTCAGCAGGGAAAGATCGCTGGTGTCAGGCGGCAATCAGGGGCCGCCTGCCCTGTGCATCGGCATCCCCGCTGCCGAGTGGGGGCGGGAGCGCACCGGCGGCGGTGCGCGCTCGCCCCCTAGCTGCAGGCGCGCGTCCAACGTATACCTACGTATACCTACGTATACCTACGTTCGTGCAGGAGGGCCGCCCTGCCGCAGTATAACTGCGGCGGGGGGTCGGGAAGTGGTTAAGCTGCAGATGACCATACTGTCCGGACAGGCAAATATGTAAATACCGAAAGCGTTACTTGAAAAAGATCATAAATTTTTAGCACTATATAAATACATGCAATAAATAAAAAGAATAATAAATGAAGTTATCTTTTATAACATAGCTTTTCAAATGCTCTACAATAAACGAATACCAACACAAAGCAGCAGATGGCAGTATTGGCGGCAATAGATTGTATATGGAGGGTAAACTGTTCACTCGCTGTACTGATTCTCTGTTGATTTTCTAATATTGATGCATTTTCTTGCAATGCTAATAACACACAAGTAATAAGCAGGGTATAAATATATCCGGCTGTACTGGTTATATATTATACCCTTCATAATGTGGCTGTTGTGTTGCTCGCTGTGGGTGATATGGCTTATCTGTAGAACTGTACACAGTCAGATATCACAGATGAGCTATAAACAGTCATTTCTCCCATAGATCGGGGTGTAATATATTTGCAGAGGAGGTGATTTCCACTTGCCGGTTGGTAATGGGATACCACTGTGCAGCCATCAGCCTTGCAGTTATCCTGGCAGACTTATCATACAAGGTGTTGTTGCCAAGGCAACCTGCATTTAAATGGCTGTGTAAAAGATGCCGGAATTAATTGTGACGATTAAAGAAGATACACAGAAAATGGAGCTGAGTCACTGTGGAAAAAACAAGGTTTACAATGCACACATGCAACGTGATGAATAAATCTCACATTACCGCTTACTGCTCTGTACATTACGGATGGACAAATGGCGGCCCAGAGGCCACACGGGGCACTTCTGGTTCGCCCATGCAGCCTGAGTCATGAGCAAACACTGGGGGGATTTATCAAGATTTGAGCACATAGAATCTGCATGCCCAACCAATCAGCTTCTACCTTCTGTTTGTTCAATTAAGCTTTGAAAATTACAGATAGATGCTGACTGGTTGCTACGCACATCTGCTCCAGATCCTGTCTGCTAAAGTCTTGATAAATTCCCTTCATTATCTTTATTCCCTCTTTGACTGTTTGGGGTATTGGTGCTTTTGTGACCAGACTGATTCGGGTTAAGGATTTCCTAACTTTCAGCAGAGGGTTGCTGAGCATGGACAAACAAGCCGGCTGCACTGAAATTACTTCAAGCTTCACAAAGCTTTATTATAGACTAGACCAAGCCTTACTTTGACATATTTCACACATGAAGGGTTGGATCATAGAGGGGGGCACTGTGGAGTTATGTAGCAGTCGGTATTTATTTTCCCTTTGAAATCGAATATTTACAGAAGGAGTTCAGCCATGCTGTCAGCGGCGTGCCACCAATAAGGAAAAGTGAGGCAATTGCTTCAGGTGACACAGAGGTTGTCTATATCAGACACTCTATCCTCACCGCAGCTCAGTAACATTACTCTGTATACACAGGGTATTGTTACTAAGTTGGTTGCTAGGATGCTGGCAGCAGGGCCACACAGTGCCATTGGTTGTTATGGTGTGAACGGCTCACTGCGGCTCAAAAACATTGCCCTGTATACACAGAAAAGCATTAGTGAGCTGGTTACTAGGATGCTGGTGGCTTGGCCATGCAGCTTCATTGGTTGTTATGGTGCAGGCAGCCATCTATACCATAACAATCATTGACACCCTATGGCCCAGTCACTTGTTTCCTATCATAGTTACATAGTTTGTGAGGTTGAAAAAAGACATCAGTCCATCCAGTTCAACCTATGATGTGTGTGTGTTTGCTGTTAACCATACATTGTATACCCCTGTATGTTGTGGTCTTTAAGGTGTCCATCTAATAGTTTTTTTAAACTATCGATGCTCCCTGCTGATACCACTGCTTGTGGAAGAGAATTCCACATCCTTACTGCTCTGACAGCGAAGAACCCCTTACGTATTTTAAGGTTAAACCGCCTTTCCTCTAGTTTTAGTGAGTGGCCACGGGTCTTATTGTATTCCCTATCTCTAAAAAGTTTGTTCCTTATGCTAGGGTTGCCAGTACAGTATTTGTACATGGATATCATATCCCCCCTCAATCGTCTCTTCTCCAGAGAGAATAAGTTCAGCGCTTGTAGTCTTTCCTCATAGCCGATGCCCTCCATTCCCCTAATTATTTTTGTTGCCCTTCTCTGGACTCTCTCCAGTTCCAGCACATCCTTCCTGAGGACCGGTGCCCAGAACTGGACAGCATAATCCAGATGTGGCCGGACCAGAGTCTTGTAGAGTGGTAGAATAATTTCTTTATTTCTGGAGTGAATCCCCTTTTTTATACATGCCAGTATTATGTTGGCTTTGCTTGCAGCGGCTTGGCATTGCATGCCACTGCCAAGCCTGTTGTCCACCAGTCCCCCCTAGTGAGTAGTTTGCTTTCCTGTTTCTGACGCCCAAGTGCATTACTTTACATTTCTCAACATTAAACCTCATCTGCCATGTAGTTGCCCATTACATTATTTTGTTCAGGTCCCCTTGTAAGGTTTCCACATCCTGCATAGAAGATATTGGCATGCTTAGTTTAGTATCATCCACAAATAATGAGATTGTACTAGATATTCCCCTCCTCTAGATCATTTATGAATAAATTAAACAGGATTGGTCCCAGGACAGAACCTTGGGGCACCCCACTTTCCACTCCCGCCCAATCCGAGTACTCCCCATTAATCAACACCCTCTGGACTCTCCCCTGGAGCCAGTTCTCTATCCAGGTACTCACCCTATGGTCCATACCTACATTCCTTAGTTTGTACAGTAAGCGTTTGTGGGGAACGGTGTCAAAGGCCTTTGCAAAGTCCAGATACACCACATCCACAGGCTTACCTTTATCCAGATACACCACATCCACAGGCTTACCTTTATCTAGGTGGCAGCTCACTTCATCAAAGAAGGTTAATAGATTGGTTTGGCAAGAACAATTTTTCATGAATCCATGCTGATTACTACTAATAATACCATTTTCATTACTAAAGTCTTGTGTGTGGTCTCTTAACATCCCCTCCAAAATCTTGCAGACTACTGATGTTAGGCTGATCGGCCTATAGTTACCCGGGATATATCTCGGCCCTTTTTTAAATATTGGTACCAGGTTGGCTTTTTTCCAATCAGCTGGCACCATACCCGTCAGTAGACTATCCTTAAAGATCAAGAATAATGGTCTGGCAATCACCTGGCTAAGCTCTTTAGGAACCCTCGGGTGCAAGCCATCCGGTCCCGGTGATTTATTTATGCTAAGTTTCTCTAGTTTAGTTCTAAGTCTATCTTCTGTTAGCCATTGGGGTACTTCCTGAGGTGTATTATTTAGTTAAGCATTACAAGCTGGGTTAGTGTAGCCCCCCCGATTCTTTTGTGAAGACTGAAGAGAAGAAATTATTTAACACTTTCGCCTTTTCCCTGTCCTCTGTGGCCAAATTTCCTTCGTCGTCTTTTATGGGGCCAATGTGTTCTGGCCTCGCTTTCTTACTGTTTATATACTTAAAGAATTTTTTGGGGTTCTTTTTACTCTCTTCCGCTATATGTCTCTCGTGTTCTATTTTACTGTCCCTGATTTCGCCTTTACATTTCTTATTACACTCTTTGTAATGCTTGAATGCTGCCAATGACCCCTCAGCCTTGTATTTTTTGAAGGTCTTTTCTTTAGTATTAATATGCATTTTTATGTTGGAGTTTAGCCACCCAGGGTTTAGTTTTGCTCTTTTAAATTTATTTCCCTTTGGAATGCACTGGCCAATCCCTTTGTTTAGTATGCTCTTGAAGCACTCCCATTTTTCCTCCTTGTTCTTTGTTCCCAGGGTTCTATCCCATTTGATATTTTCTAGCAGAGAGCGCAGTTTTAGGAAATTTGCTCTTTTGAAATTCAGTGTCCTTATATTACCCTTGTGTTTCCTATTACTATAATTAATACTGAAACTTATTGACCAATGGTCACTGTTTCCTAAGTTGCCCCATATTTCTATATCCGTAAGCAGATCTGAATTGTTGGTATTCAGTAGGTCAAGTACCGCATTGTTTCTTGTCGGTGCGTTCATCATCTGACCCATGAAATTGTCCTGCAAAACATTTAGGAACTGCCGAGCCTTGGCTGAATGCGCAGTTCCTTCTGCCCAGTCTATATCTGGATAATTAAAGTCCCCCATTATAATGGCATTTCCCATCCTTGCTGCCAATCTGATCTGTAAAAGGAGGTCCGCCTCCCCCTCCTCCCTCTGGTTGGGGGGCCTATAACATACGCCCAATATTACCCTCCCTATAGTGCCTTCCCCCTTAAGTTCTACCCATAGGGATTCTGCCTCGTCCATAGCTCCATTATTAATAGTATTGGACAAACATCGGCCGGGGCGGTTCGCGAACGTCAGCCGCAAATTTTCTCAATAGTCCGCGAACTGCGAGTTTGCGGCGGGCCCCATTGACTTTAATGGGAGGCCATCTTTAAAAACCTTTAGGTCATATTTTCAGCCACAAAAGACGTACTAGCTGTGCACAAATAGTCCCAGCACATGGACAATGTCATAACAGAAGTAATTGCAATTGGAAAAGTTGCCCTAAAAATTCTTATTTTTTTTTTTTACATAAATCAGCCAGAACTGACAGCAGCCGGTAAATACATGTCTAATACATATAGGGTCCATTCACACAGCTGTAAAATGGGTCCGTATCCATTCCACAATTGGCGGAACCTTTACAAACCCATTGATTTTCAATTCCAGTCTGAAAAATTAGGCATTCACAGGATAAAGAAGTAAGTGTCGGCCATTCCAGGCCCCAAAAATTAACCCACATGCGTTTACCTGACAGCTAAAAACGTAGTATTCTGTGGCTTAAGGTTCATTAGGCATTCACAGTATACAGAAGTAAGTGTCGGCCAGTATTGGCCCCAAAAATTAGCCCACATGGGTTTACCTGACAGCTAAGAAAGAATATAGTATTTGATGGCTGGAGGTACATTAGGCATTCACAGGATACAGAAGTAAGTGTCGGCCTGTATAGGCCCCAAAAATTAGTCCACATAAAGGGGCACTCTGACGGGGACACACTGGATATAAAGGGGCACTCTGACAGGGACACACTGTCAGCCTGTGTCCCCCCTCAACCAGCCTGTGTCCCCCCTCATCCAGCCTGTGTCCCCCCTCATCCAGTCTGTATTCCCCCATCATTCAGCCCATGTCACTGCTGTCATGCAGTCCGTGTCCCCCGCCGTCATTCAGCCTGTGTCCGTGTCCCCATCAGAGTCCCTCCTTTACATCCATGTCCCCATCAAAGTGCTCCTTTACATCCAGAGTGTGTCCCCATCAGAGTGCCCCTTTACATCCAGTGTGTCCCCATCAGAGTGCCCGTTTACATCCAGTGTGTCCCCATCAGAGTGCCCCTTTATGTGTCCCGCTTAGAGTTACCCTTTATTATTCCCGTCAGAGTGCCCCTTTATTATTCCCGTCAGAGTGCCCCTTTAATATTGCGGTCAGAGTGCCCCTTTAATATTGCGGTCAGAGTGCCCCTTTGATATTGCAGTCAGAGTTCCCCTTTATTATTCCCATCAAAATGCCCCTTTAATATTGCAGTCAGAGTGCCCCTTTAATATTGCGGTCAGAGCGCCTAAGTCCCTGAAATTGTTTAGGACTCTCCATCTTCCTCTGCCTATGTCATTGGTACCCACGTGTACCATGACAGCTGGGCCTTCCCCAGCCCCACCCAGTAATCTGTCCACCCGATCTGCGATGTGCCGAACCCGAGCGCCCGGTAAACAACAGACTGTTCGGTGCCCACGTCTTTGTGACAGGTTGCACTGTCTATCCTTCTAATGACTGAGTCCCCTACCACCAGCACCTGTCTTTCCTTTCCCTTTCTCCCGGCCTCACTGGAGGAGTTCTTCCCCTGGCAGCTAGGGGCATCGCTCTGCTCCGGAAATGCTGGTCCCTGACTGGTTTCCCCAACATCACGCAACGGGGCAGATTTATTGGGGTGCTCCAGCCCAGGACCATCCTCCTTGCCTTTTTCCCTTCTACCCCCTCCTAACTGTCACCCCTCTACTCTGCTCTGATGCCTGCACCTCCGTTACTCCGCCCTCCTCTGTGCAGACCCCGGCCTGATACGATCCCAGCTCTCCTTCGGTATGGACATTCGTCTCAGTGTTGCCAGCTGCTTCCCTAGATTCAGGACCTGAGCTTCCAGGGAAGCAACGTGCTTACATTTTGCGCATTTGTATTCGCCCTTGATCTCATGATCGAGGGACGTATACATACCACAAGATGTACACCGAATCGCATCTCCACCAATCGCATCTATCAACCAATAAAGCTGTGTGACCCAGCTGACAGCACCCTAGCAATTGAAGACACATAATCACTCTGCATTATTGGTTGCTAGGACACTGGCTTCCAGGTCTTATAGTGTCATTAGTGCTGCCATAGTGCTATGTGCTGGGTGTCCAGTGCACCCATGTGCCTTTAAGGAGGGGTGGGCTCCCTCCAGGCTCATCTGCCCTCTGCCATTCCATTATAATTCATGTGCTTCTACTATGCAGGCTCTCAAAATTTAGAGTTTGGACTGCAGAAATTACTGGGGTGCCTTGACAGGGCCTGTAGCTTACGCATGTATTTGCAAATGTGTGCAGACTAAACCCCTGTTTTTATGGCATACTGATAGACTGGATAATTCGGTCAGTCGCAGGCTGGTCGGGAATTTGAGCTGGGAATTTCTCTGGTTTCATTTTGAATGCGTTGCCCTTCGTTGTGCTCCTTGCTGCAAAGGCCAGTTATAGGTGGGGCAGTGGCCATTTGTTCATACAGTGCCATTGGTTGTTAGGGTGCAGGTGCTCAGTAATAATGCCCTCTATACACCAGGCAGCATTACTGAGCTGGGGCCATGAAGCTCTATTGGTTGGTAAGGTGCTGGAAGACACCTGCACCATAAAAACCAATGATGCTGTATGACGTAGCCGCCTGTTTCCTAGCAACTAATGATGCTGTGTGCCCCAGCCAACAGCATCCTAGCAATCAAAGACACAGTCGCTCAGTGTCTTTGGTTGCTAGGACACTGGCTGCCAGGCCACACAGTGTCACAGTGGTGTATTTTGGTTTTGTGCTGCCCTAGGCAAGACTAAAATTGGGCGCCCCCCTCCTATGTAAATTTGCCCCACTCCTTTTTTTAACAGATGTGACTCCCTCCAAAATCGAAGGACTACAAGTCCCAGCATGAACCCCTGAGATCTCACAAGAGGGGGGGGGGGTGAGAGGGGGTGGGGGAGACAGATGGGGGTGGGTGAGGGGGAGAGAGGGAGGGATGAGAGGGAGGGATGAGAGGGAGAGTAGGGGGATGAGAGGGAGAGTAGGGGGATGAGAGGGAGAGTGGGGGGATGAGAGAGAAAGAGAGGGAGGATAAGAGAGGGGGATGAGAGGGGTTGAGAGAGAGGGGGCTGAGAGAGAAAGAGGGAGAGAGAGAAGAGGGGGGAGAGAGAGGGAGGGGGGGTGAGGGGGGGGTGAGAGAGGGAGGGGGGGTGAGGGGGGGTGGTGAGAGAGGCGGCTCTAGCAACCAGTGGCTAATATAGTCTCAGGTGTAGGGGGGCAGCTTTTTTCCTGCCCCCCTGCAAAGTGCCGCCCTAGGCCTGGGCCTTGTTGGCCTAGGCCAAAATACAGCACTGCAGTGTCATTTGTTGTTATGTTGCAGGTGGCTCATTGCAGCTCATTAATTTTGCCCGGTATTCACAGGATACATTTTTCTGAGCTGGTAGCCAGGCCGTGCAGCATCATTGGTTGGTATAATGCAGGCAGCCACCTGCACCATAACAACCAATGACACTGAACAGCTCAGCTGCATGTGTCCTAGCAACAAATGATGCTGCACAGCCCAGCCAACAGCATTCTAGCAATGACACATAGTTGCTCAGCGTCTTTGGTTGCTAGGATACTTACTGGCAGGCTACATTGTCATTGGCTGCTGTATTGTCTTCCTAGCAACCAAGAGCAGTAAAAATGGGGTGAAATCCGGAATGTTCATGGGACACAGTATAATGGGGTTCGTAGCACCTTCAGAATGTTTTGGGAGAGAAGCGGCTTGGTAAAAATGGCCCAGACATAGTCCTGCATGAAGTAAGGACTGCACTGTCTGCTATCTCTACCTCAACATAAAAGTTGAAATAAGGTGAAACAATGTTACTAAAACGTGTCAAATTGTACCCCAATGAAACAATAAATAAAAAACAACAAAAAATCCTCATACACAGCTCCAAAATCTGTGATGCACTAATTGAATAGTGATAAAACCTAATCCAAGGGTAAATTAATTCTCATGTGCCAAAAAAAGTGTTAACAACAAAAATTGTCCATATAAAGTTTCAACATACAATGCATTAAATTTGAGATGGTGAATAAACAAATTCAAATGTTGCTCTAATCCACTTGCCCTGAAAAAAGGTATATTCAAGCCTCTTACCAGAAATTCATGATCTCTAAATTATAGGAGATCATGATAAGCATAGAACATATAGGACTCTCCACAGAAAGCAAATCCCGTCTTGGCAACAGCTCATTCCAGTTCAGGTGTGTTGAGACATGGCAACCAAGCCTCCACAAGAGGAAATCCAAATATCAAGCTGCTTGATTTGGTAGCCAAATGCCTCTGGTAAGAGGCTTCACGTTTGGAGTGTTGGTGTTGATGGAGGACTTTCTCACCTATATCTCACCATACAGTGACAACATTATGAATCCAAGTCTTTGAATTCATTATATTTATCGGTGTCTCAGGCTCTGAGAGACTTTTTATTGATGCTTTTTATTTATGCACATTTGTTTATGTGATTCTCTTAAAGTGACAGAGCTGCACTATTTTTTGTTATTGTTTATTTTATATGAGCCCCTCCCTACTCCCAACCTCCAGCTCTGGAAGTTTCTACAAACTTCCAGACCAGGGGGACGTGCCAGAGAGATCTGCCAGAGGAGTCATCCAGTCCCTGAATCATTAAACCCTGACCCAGATTCAGCAGCTCAGGCTTGACCCTGAGCCAAAAATAAATTTTCCTACACTAACACAAACATACCTACACCTAGCACACTAGAGGGTGCTACACCTGCTTTCTAATTCTAGCCCCCCTGGGACCTGAACCTCTTCCCTTTTATATCACACAGGAGGTGAGGCTGGGTCCCAGAAAAAGCCCACAAAAATGATCAGGGAAGGCGGCAAGAGATATTACCCCTTCACCCTGACCTAGGCAGCCAAGTAACTAACTAAACACACAGTACCATAGGCAACCTGCCTACAAGTTTATCCATATTTCTGACTATTTAACACACACTATATATCTGGTTAAAAAATCACATACTACCTCCTAGGGATTCCTGGCACAAATCTGACTCTCCCTTAGATTGACATACCCTCCCCAACCAAATCCCCATGCACTTTTGGAAGAAAAGTTTAATTTCAAAGCTTTACCTAAAAATGAGTAAGTTGAGGGCAGAACACAGCTTAGCGGGGGACGATAGCTGTACTAACGTTCAATCGTCTGGTCTGAAGCTGTCAGGTTTTTCTTCATTCAACCCAGTGAAAAAACTATAAGTGTGTATCAGGCTTTAGTACTAAGGAGTTACAGTCACTAGTCTAGATTGAATCCAGGCTGACAATATGGTAAGCAGAAAAAGAGTATGTTGTACAGTACATACTTGAGGAAGCAAACGCAACCATCAACTGTGGGAGAAGCTCTTTGGAATCTGGCTGTAATTTAGTTTAGAGAACTCAGAGTAAGGTACACTATATTTACCAAAAGTATTGGGACACCTGCCTTTACACGCACATGAACTTTAATGGCTTCCCAGTCTTGGTCCGTAGGGTTCAATATTGAGTTGGCCCACCCTTTGCAGCTATAATAGCTCAAACTCATCTGGGAAGGCTGTCCACAAGGTTTAGGAGTGTGTCTATCGGAATTCTTCACCATTATTCCATAAGCACATTTGCAAGGTCAGGCACTGATGTGGATGAGAAGGCCTGGCTCGCAGTCTGCACTTTTATTCATCCCAATGGTGTTCTGTTGGGTTGAGGTCAGGACCTTGCCTTGTGCACTGGTGCCCAGTCATGTTGGAACAGGAAGGGGTCACCCCCAAACTGTTCCCACAGAGTTGGGAGCATGAAATTGTCCAAAATGTCTTGGTATGCTGATGCCTTAAGAGTTCCCTTCACTGGAACAAAGAAGACAATCTCAACCCCTGAAAAACAATCCCCGCACCATAATCCCCCCACCATCAAATGATTTGGACCAGTGCACAAAGCAAGGTCCATAAAGACATGGATGAGCGAGTCCGGACCTGAACCCGATAGAACACCTTTGGGATGAGGTAGAGCAGAGACTGCGAGCCAGGCCTTCTCGTACATCAGTGCCTGACTTCGCAAAAGCGCTTCTGTAAGAATGGTCAAACATTCCCACAGACACACTCCTAAACCTTGTGGACAGCCTTCCCAGAAGAGTTGAAGCTGTTATAGCTGCAAAGGGTGGGCCAACTCAATATTGAACCCTACGGACTAATACTGGGATGCCATTAAAGTTTATGTGCGTGTAAAGGCAGGCGTCCCAATACTTTTGGTAATATAGTGTATATTGGTTTAGCACAGTTGCAGTATTTGCTGGCTTGCAGACTAACAGTTTACTGAGGTCATCAAAATAGTTACAGCCAGGAAAACTGTGTATGAGAGAGGGCAGAGAATAGGTTCATGGTCAGGAAGCGCAGAAGATACATCATGAACATTGCATAGACAGTAGGATGTTAAACAATAGCCCTGCCAAAGATAAAAATGTTTGGATGCCAAAGTGGAAAGCACAAGTTGGACTTGACTTCCTGACGTCTAAAGAGGATTATAGACTTTCTTTAAGTCTTGTTAAGAAAAAAGTAATAAAAATAAATTAAAAAAATAGTTTAATATTTTTACTGATACAACTGTAGATATATTGGAGTTTGAGAATAGTTAAAATAACGGGGATATAATTTCTGCTCCATTTTTCTGCACATCCTTCTTCCAGTCCAATCATTTTCTCTAGTCAGCAAAAGCATTTGGCAAAGGTTCTTGGATGACATTAAAAATATACTCTCCAGTCAAAACCTGAAGAAAAAAGTATGAAATGTTGATTCCCAGTGCTGTTCGTTTTCAGTGCAGTGCTAAAAGGGTCAGGAACAGATAAAAACTCTGCAGCCACCCGAAACAGAGGCAGACTGACTCAACAGAAGACCCGAGGATCCTCCATTGGCCCCCCGAGAATGTGGTAACAAAATGCATTCAAAAATAGTTAGTGGGGTTTTGCCATCAATGGCTTATTTCTGTCTGTCTTTGTACCTGTCATTGCTTTTGTAGCACTGCCCCCTAGAGGACTGCTGGATTATTCACTTTGGGATCCCCCTGGGCAACTGCAGCATGCACAATTTATCTCTTTACTCTCTGGCTCAGTCAATGAACAGTTTAGGGGATAAAGTTGTTTTTGTGGTTTTACTTAAATTAGGCATAGGAGAAGGGAAGAGTGGGATACTCCAACTTGAACTATTAACAGTAGATACGGACTCCTGTCTGAAGATGCAGCCAGGCTGCTGATTCACCTTGCAACTTAGATGAATTTAGTATTAAGTCTCTAAGTAGATGACTTGTTAGTATGAATTATCTTTGGGATACACACCTAGTACCCCCTTTCACTCCACCTGCTGACACCTGTCCTCTGACTATCCTACAACGGGATGGCCCCCCTCAGGTCAGGCCCCTAGACAGCATCCCCTGTACTCACGATACTGTTAATCGAGGGTCTCCAGTGTTTCTACCCCCTCAGTCAGCTCTCATGAACCTCTGGGTTCGGCTCCATTCCTCTGGCCCTCAGGGCGACCTCCTGATGCCACGTGCAACTGCTACAGAGGAGGCAGCTGCCACCCTCCCTCCGGAACTCTGCTCACCAGCCAAAGAACCTGCAGCACATGTGCTCCTGGCTTTTATACCACACCCCACAATGCACTGAGAAAATCAGTCTGTGCAAATACTGGGGCTGTATCAAAGCCTGTGTACCCATTGGTAAGATTTCCTCCACTGTCCAATATGCCTCCCTATTGGACCAGTGTGAAACACTCCCTAAACCAGGTGAATCACACACTGAGCAGACCTAACTCACAGATCCTGCTCTCTGGTAGGCAGAAAGCAATATAGATTTACCTTCTGCTCCTCTGATAGGCAGACAGAGTCAAAAATGATACTCACTAGCACCTACCTAGGAGGGTGATACACTTTCATACCTGCCCAATCATTCCACCCCAGAGCCCCCATGCACATCATTCCCATTACCTGTCGCTGTGCACAGCAACTTAAGCAAGGTACTAAATAAATGGCGGTTGCTGTCTGATTGTGACCCACTGTCTAACTTCCACTGTCACCTGCATTACTAAGCAGTGACATAAAAATATATAAAAGAAAGGAGGCGCAAGCACCTAGTGCATTACTTTTGGACACCTTTGTTGGGCTTCCATCCACCCTCTATTACTCAATTGAAGTGCAAAACGCTTTTCGTACTTCAATGCAGTGATAGAGGGTGGATGGAAGCCCAACACAGCGTACCAACCCAATAGAACACCCAATGCTGAGACAAGGCCATCCAGAGCCCAGGGCAGCCATCCCTCTTGCCTACCCCTTGTCCCGGCCCCCAAGAACACCTTTGGGATAAATTAGTGTGGAGACTGCGAGCCAGGCCTTTTTGTCCACATCAGTGCCTGACCTTACAAATGTGTGTAGCACTGCCCCCTAGAGAACTGCTGAGAATTGCACTTTCTGGATTCCCCTGGATTACCCTTAGCAACTGATATTAGACAAAGAGCATTAAAAGTCCTTGGATCAGTCAATAATCAATCCAGGGCATGTTGGTTTTTGTGTTTTTTTTAAACTGGGATAGGAGAAGGGATGAGTGGGATACTCCAACTTTGAGCTATGCACAATCTTGAGGACAACTAGCTGTAGTGTGCGGCAAGGCCGCTGCTTCACCTTGCCGCAGAAGTGAAGATAGATAATGTGATCCTGTATGAGTTATTCTTTAGGGTTCTAACTTGGCACCCCCTTTCTCTTTTGCTGCGTACACTGACACCTGTCCACTGATTCTCCACTGGAGCGGTCCCCTTAACCTGGGCAGACTCCTGGCAAGCTTCCCAGTACTCACGGACACTGTTTTTCCCAAGGTTGCTCTGCCTCCAAATCCACTTGTCAGCTTCCTGGACCTCCTGGCTCAGTACCATACTCTTGGCTCACTAGGCCAACTGCCTGTGACCACCTTCAGCAACAGACAGGAGAAGAGACAGCCATCACCCTCCTCCTGGGACCTGGCTTCCCGCCCAAAGACACCCTGTCACATGTGCCCTTGGCTTTTATAACCAGAGTTGTATAAAGTACTCGAAACCCGTACTTGAGTAAAAGTACAAGTGCTCGATCAAAAAGTGACTTGAGTAAAAGTACAAGTGCTCTATCAAAAAGTGACTTGAGTAGAAGTACTAAAGTATTCAACTTTTTTGTACTTAAGTATTGCAAGTAGTTTTTTAAAAAATTTTGCTACTCAAGTACTGAAAGTAAAAGTACCAGTAGTTTTGAAAAAAAATTGCTACTCAAGTACTGAAAGTAAAAGTACAAGTACTGTGTTATGTAGTTATTAAAGAAAGAAGTCAAAAGTTTGAACATCATATTGTTTTTTTATTATTTCAAATGCAGCTTTTATTTATACATACAGTAGCATTTATTTTCGTATGCGCTGATAATACACATATTTTGAGCTTCATGAAACCTGCCATCTACTGTTCTGGCAGTGGTAATTTTTATAATAGTAACGAGTAGCTATGCAGCACAAAAAAAAAAATATCGGAGTAGAAGTATTGAAATCATTGAAAAAATGTAGTGAAGTAAAAGTGGAAGTAGGAGAAAAAAATTCTACTCCAGGAAAGTACAGATACCGCCTTTCGGTACTTAAGTACAGTAGTGAAGTAGTTCTACTTCACTACTGTACTTAAGTACCCAGGATGCACCAGGACCAAACCCCCATTTTTATTTATGGACTCTCTTCAGATTTGGTAGTAATTTCTTTTGCATTTGCGCGCTATTCTTTTTTAATATACATGTCTTTTGGTTCATAGCTGCAGCAGCTTTGGAAATACATGGGTATGCTCCCCCAAATTTTTTGCCTGTTTATTATAACCCAGGATGCACCACTGTTTGTGCCAACCCACTGGGGTAGTCATAAAAGCCTGTGTGTCACTGGCTGGGTTTCCTCCACTGTCCACCAGGCTCCCTATTGGATACAGTGGGGACACTCCCTCAGGCCAGATGAATCACACCCTGGACACATGTAACAGGCCTAACTACTGATCAGGCTCCCCTGATAAGCAAATGGATCAGACTATGATTTACCTGCTACTCCCCTGTTAAGCAGGCAGAGCAAACTATTCTCCCTGCCTAGTACCTATCTAGGAGGGTGCTACATGTGCTTCTGGAAGAATGGTCAAACATTTCCATAGACTCCCTCCTAAACCTTGTGGACAGCCTTCCCAGAAGAGTTGAAGCTGTCATAGCTGCAAAGGGTGGGCCAACCTAATTCTGAACCCGACGGACTAAGACTGGGATGGCACTAAAGTTCAGTGTAAAGGCAGGCGTCCCAATACTTTTGATAATTTATTGTAGTTATAAAATTCGTTTTTAGTTTTCAGACTCCCTGACTCCAGAGGGTGCTGGATGGTTTTGGCTCATTTGAAAGATTTTCTATGTGCATTCTCATCGCAGGATCTCCAATGCAGCAACAAAATGTATTTCTAGGAGAGGAGTAATGAGTTAAATACGCCGGCATCATTTTTTGTAAGGTAACAGTGTACAGCGCAGCTCCATTTACTAATGCAGAGAAGAGGAGGAGTGTTTGTGCTGCTGCAAGGCTTTTAGATGGAAAATACAGTACAGCATTAGACAAATTAAAACGTGTTTGAATGACAGTTCTAAATTTATAATGGCAATCAATTTAATGCCCGGCCAACCAGCTCCTCGCCTGAATATTGTGCTGCATTCCATTACTGCTCTGCAGGTTTCCTGAGAAGCCCCCGGTAATTGCTGCTCTGCATACAGCATGTCATGTGCATACAACTGCGGGAGCCAATCAGAAGCCACGCCGCGCATTGTACACCGCGTTAACTGCAAGGTCAGTCTGGACAACAAAAGTGCCGGATTTCCAATGACTCAATCCTACAACGAACTTCATGTGGGAGGACTTTACGCTCAATCTCAACTAATGCGGGTTTGTTTTTTGCAAATAAGGTATTTTTAAATGTCTCTGCAAGAACGACTTCACACTAGAGAAAGTTCACCGGGAATTTTTGTTTGGTGGGATGCCTTCTGAAGCTTAAAGGAACAGAAAACCTGTATATAACTTACCTATTACATCATTTAACCACTTCTGGGCCGGAAGGATTTGCCCCCTTAATGACCAGGCCATTGTTTGCGATTTGGCACTGCGTTACTTTAAGAGACAATTGCGCAGTCGTGTTACACTGTACCCAAATAAAATTGATGTCCTTTTTATCAGACAAATAGAGCTTTCTTTTGGTGGTATTTGATCACTTGTGCGATTTTTATTTTTAGCGCTATAAACAAAAAAAAAGCGAAAATTCTGAAAAAAAAAAATATTTTTTTTCACTTTCTGCTATATAACATTTCCAAAAAAAAAAAAAAAAGCAAAAATAAAATTTTTTCATCCTTTTAGCCCCGGTTCACACTAGGGCGGTCGCCTCCCATAGGGAAGCTGCGGACCCGTTCTAATAGGAGCGACACAAGTCGCTCCGACTTAAGCAGGCCATAGACGATTCGAATTTCGTTCAAAAATCGTAAATGGCAGTGTTATCGAACGATTTTCGTATCGTTAGTGTGGTATGTAAAACGTTCGATTTTCGTACGACAGCAAAAATTCACATATCCAACATGGGTTTTTTTGCGAAAATCGGCCGAATTTCGTATCATTAGTGGGGGAGTTGTATGATTTCGCCTAACAAAACACAGAACAGTAGGGAGTGTGTCCGGTAGAGATGTGGTTAAAAGGCACAAAAAATAGTGTTTTGTCGGCTCACATTGATGGTACACTCGATGATGTGCACGAGTGCCGCTTTCGTTTATCGAACGATAAATTGTACGAAATTCGAATCGTCTATGGCCTGCTTTAGAAAAAGGGTCCGGAGCTTCTTTGGGGCGACCAGGAGGCGACCGCCATAGACTTCAATGTTATGAAGTCCGTGGCGGCCGCTCGGAGGTCGCGGCGCGAAGTAGCGTCGCCTGCATGTGAACGGGGGCTTAGGCCAATTTGTTTTCTGCTACATATTTTTGTTAAAATAAATAAATAATAAATAATAAAATCCCAATAAGCGTATTTTGATTGGTTTGCGCAAAAGTTATCGTGTCTACAAACTAGGGGAAAGACTTATGCCATTTTTATTTACTATTTTTATTTTTTATTTTCTGCGATTTTTAGCGGGACTGTGACATTCTGGCGGACAGATCGGACCCCTAACTGACATCTTTGACACTTTTGGGGGGACCAGTGACATTACTACAGTAATCAGTGCTAAAAATATGCACTGTTACTGTAATAATGACACTGGCAGGGAAGGGGTCAACCCAAGGGCGATCAAAGGGTTAAGTGTGAGCCTAGGGGGTGTTTTCTAAATAGCGACAATTCTGAAAAAAAAAAGAACAATATTTTTCACTTTCTGCTATCAAATCACATTTTTTCATCTTTTTAGGCCAATTTGTATTCTGCTACATATTTTTGGTAAAAATCCCAATAAGCGTATTTTGTTTGGTTTGCGCAAAAGTTATTGCGTCTACAAACTAGGGGAAAGATTTATGTAATTTTTGCCTATTTTTTTACTAGTAATGGCGGCGATCTGCGATTTTTTGCGGGACTGCAACATTGTGGCGGACAGATCCGACACCTGACATTTTTGACACTTTTGGGGGGGACCAGTGACATTACTTCAGTAATCAGTGCTAAAAATATGCACTGTTACTGTAATAATGACACTGGTAGGGAAGGGGGTTAACCCAGGGGCGATCAAAGGCTTAAATGTATGCCTAGGGGGTGTTTTCTAACTGTATGGGGGAGGGACTTGTGAAATCAACACAGAGACCTGTGATCCTAAATAGGAGGATAACAGGCGCTCTGTGTTCATCCCAGAGAGAACAACAAGTTTACAACAGCTGCCCATCCTTCTCTCTCAGCGGAGAGCAATCGCGGGTGCCCGGCGGCAATTTCGGCTGCTGGCCCCCGTGAATCGGCTTCCCCGCTGCCTAATGGTGTGGGCGCGTTCCGAGGAGAGGAAGAACGGTGGTCTGCCTATGTAAACAAGGCAGACCACGGTTCTGTCACAGAGATGGAGATTTTATGTTTCTGCTAAGCAGAAACACCTGTCTCTGTTTTCCTCTAGTGCATCCATTGCAGTTAGAAAACACTCCCTAGGAGCACACTTAACCCTTTAATCGCCCCTGATGTTAACCCCTTCTCTGCCAGTGTCATTTATACAGTGACAGTGCATTTTTTTTAGCGCCGATCACTGTATTGGTGTCACTGGTCCTTAAAAATGATCACTTAGTGTCAGATTTGTCCGCCGCAATGTCGCAGTATTGCTAAAAATCGCTGCTCGCCACCATTAATAGTTAAAATAAAAAAAGTCCATAAATCTATCCCATAGTTTGTAGATGCGATAACTTTTGCGCAAATCAATCAATATAACCTTATTGGGATTTTTTTTTTTTACCAAAAATGTAGCAGAATACATATTAGCCTAAACTGATGAAGAAAATCGATTTTTTTACATTTTTTCCTTGGATGTGCTGTAAGGCAGAAAGTAAACAATAATGTTTTTTTTTTTTTCAAAATCGTCGTTCTTTTTTTTGTTTATAACGCAAAAAAAATAAAAAACGCAGAGGTGATCAAATTCCACCAAAGGAAAGCTCTATTTGTGGGGAAAATAGGACATCAGATTTATTTGGGTACAGCGTCGCACGACTGCGCAGTTATCACTTAAAATAACGCAATTCCCTATCGCAAAAAATGGCCTGGTGTTGAAGGGGGGGGGGGGGGGCAAATCTTCTGGGGCTGAAGTGGTTAAAGAGGAGCCTCAGCCAGCTTTAAAAAAAATAAAAGGCATCAGCTACAAAAAGTGTAGCTGCTGACTTTTAACCACTTAAGCCCCGGAGGATTTGGCTGCTCCGACCAGGGCCTATGTTGCGATTCGGCACTGCGTAAATTTAACGGACAATTGCGCCGTTGTTCGATGCTGTACCCAAATGAAATTGAAGTCCTTTTTTTTCCCACAAACAGAGCTTTCTTTTGGTGGTATTTGATCACCTGTGCGATTTTTACTTTTTGCGCTATAAACAAAAAAAGAGCGTAAATTTTGAAAAAATAACAATATTTTTCACATTTTTTTATATGAAATTCCCCCCAAAAAATGTAAAAATCTAAATTTTTTAACATTTTAGGCCAATTTGTTTTCTGCTACATATTTTTGGTGAAAAAGATCGCAATAAGCGTATTTTGATTGGTTTACGCAAAAGTTATTGTGTCTACTAACTAAGGGAAAGATTTATGTCATTTTTATTGTTTTTTTTTAAACTAGTAATGGCGGCGATCTGCGATTTTGTTTGCGGGACTGCGACTTTGCGGCGGACAGATCGGACCCTTGACTGACATTTTTGACCCTTTTGGGGGTACCAGTGACATTACTGCAGTAATCAGTGCTATAAATGTGCACTGTTACTGTAAAAATGACACTGGCAGGGAAGGGGTTAACTTTATTAGAGATCCAGGGGTTAAGTGTGTCCCTAGGGGCGTGCTTCTAACTGTCAAGGGGCGTGGCTTTTGATGTAACCACAGAGACATACGATCCTATATAGCTGGATCGTATAGTCTCTGTAGTTACATCAGGGAGAATGGCAGGCGGCTTTGTTTACATCACCCGTCTGCCTTTCTCCTTCTCCAGCGGGAGATCGCGAGTGGCCGGCCGACATCGGAGCCGCCGGTCACTCGCTCGGGGATGGCAATGAACGAGCGGGGGCGGGAGCTCGCCCCCTATTGGCTCGCGGGCGATCGACGTACCGATACGTCACTTTGCCCAGGGGGGGGTGACTGCCGCAGTATATGTACTTGCGGTGGACGGCAAGAGGTTAAAGAACAGCCACTCACCTGTCCCACAGTCCAGCGGTGAGCTCACCCCAGCTGTCTTCATCCTTCATCCTCCCTCGGCGGTGCTGGCATCTTCACTATGGGCACCCAGCTGTGACAGCTTTCGCCCTCACTGCCAGATGCCCACTGCGCATGCGTGAGTGGCGCAGCGCATCCTGACTGGTGGATGCAGTCTACTGGGACCTGTCAGTATCCCAGGAGACTGCAGGGGGGAGGGAGGAGAACTTCAGTTTTCGAGGGCTGCGATGCTTGAAACGGAAGTGGGAGCGAGTACCTGTCAAAATCGGGTACCTGCTCCCCCCGCTCCTCAAAAGTGCCAATTGTGCAAGAGGAGCAGGGGAGGAGTCCTTAAAGCGGAACTTCTCCCCTTTTAGGTGGAATTCCGCCTTAAAATCCATCTGACTGCAGGAAAAGAAAGGTAAAAGAAAACCTTTAGGGCATATTCATATGTTTACACTGAAATGTGGTGTATTATGAGATACATCTGAGCACTACATTTATTAATATTCAGAGCAAACTTCCCCATCCATTCATGTCTCCATGCTTTATTATGCTGAGAAATTACTTTGCAATCCCCCCCAAGCCCCCCACCCCCAGCATTTCTGGCCCTAGCCATCTTGAGTATACAGCAGATGATTCATGTAGCATTTTTACTCCCTGGAATCCACCTCTCCTTATCTCAGGCATGCCGGCAGGATGGTGTGCTTAGCTGAGAAAACATTAGAGGTTGAAATTTGAAACTCATGTAGTATGTGTACATATATTATTATTAATCTTTATAGATAGATATATACAGGGCTTCTCAGAGAATAGGTGCAGGAACTCTTCTCTCCCAAGTCACCCCTTGTCTCCGCCCCCTACCCACCTCCAAGGACCGTCCCTTGTTTCCACCCCCTACCCACCTTTCAGTACCACCTATTTTAGAGAAAACCAAGAATCAAGTATAATTTTGTGGTGTTAAGTAATCTGTATGGAGTTTGGTAATTGTAATAAGAAAAGCAGTAAAGTGGATCCCATGTAGTCAGCCCCTCCCAAATCAAAAATAGATCCCCCCCTGCAATAATACACTACCCAACAATAAAAGATCCCCCAGCGACAATAGACCGCTTGCCACAAAATACTGCCTCGCAACAACAGACCCACCCTAGGAATAATAGACATTACCAGCAACAACAGACCCCTCCCTCAACAATAGATCCCCGCAGCTAGTATTAATAGACCCTCTAGAAGCCAGCAACAATAGACTCCTCCCTCAAAAATAGATCCTCACAGCCAGTATTATTAGACCCTCTAGCAGCCAGCAACAATAGACCCCTCCCTTAACAGTAGATCCTTCCCAGCAACAACTGACCCACTAGCAACATAAGACTTGCCCCAGCAACAATACATTCCCCAACAGCTGGCATCATTGGACCCTCCCGCAAACCCCATACAATATCTGTGATAAAGCACACTTAGCAGCCTATTCGTAATCCTCTGTAAAATGTGCACTGAGCTGTGCATGCACAGCTCAGTTTACATTCCAGTGCACTACCAGTGTTTCGGGATGACTGTACTCCTGTGCATGCCTGATAGTGACATCATGCCGCACCAGCCAATCAAAGCCACTGAAAACGCTGGAATAAAGCCAGAGTGAAGATGCTGACAAGGGACCGCACAGGCGCTGGACCATTGGAACCAAGGTAAGAATGTGTGCCTTTAGTTCCGATTTAAAATTTAACCAAAATCCATAATTTTACCTGTTTCCGGAAAACAGTTACATTCAAGGCACGCTGTGAATGAGAACTGTCACAGCTGCTTGTACTCTAAATCAAACAGTCAAGACATCAAATGGCTGGTGTCATAACTGATCAAATGTGTAGCAAGATGGCTACTGCAGATCAAACAGAGGCTAAAGCCCCGTACACACGTACCGATTGTCGGCCGTAAATATTCGGCCGACGACCGATCGGCCGATTGTAGGCTTGTTAGTATGATGCTTCCGACAGCCGACAGCGCATTTTCGGCCGAACAGAATCTGTCGTGCAAGCATTAAAATTTTTGTTGGCCAACACCAGAACGGCCGATTGTTCGCCAGTCAGTACAGATTTCAGCCGACAGACAGCAGATTAGCAAGACTGGGCATGCTCAGAAAAGAAAAAAGACCAGGAAAGTTAACCATCACATGACATCACTTCTGCAGTCGGCTGTTGTTGGCCGACAAAATTCGTGTGCAGTCTTTTGCAGTTTTCAACAGACACGACAGCCCTGGACAAAAGACGGCTGATCGTTCGGCCGACGATCGGTCCGTGTGTACGGGGCTTAAGAGGGCAGCTTCTCTGCCTGTAAAGGATAGGAGGGTTTAGTTCCACTTGCTGCCACAGATGTACATCCATGGGGCTCTGCTCCTGTGTGCGGACATGGTGTTCACAGCACACTGACCAAGCTGTACCCAACAGCACCCAGTCATTATTTGTGTGTGGGAGCCAAATACAGTGGTCACATGATCAGGATTCCACTTCCCCGCGTTGAAGTGATACTAAAGTCACCCTCCTAGGTAGGAGCTAGTGAGAGAGTATCGTTTTTGGCTCTGTCTGATTACCAGAAGAGCTGCAGGTAAATCTATATTGTTCTCTGCCAACCAGAGAGCAGGATCTGTTAGTGAGGTCTGCTCAGTGTGCTCAGTATGCGATTCATTCAGTCTAGAGAGTGTTTCACACTGGTCTAATAGGGAGGCATGTTGGACAGTGGGAGGAAACCTGACGAATGGGTGCATAGGCTTTTGATACAGTCCTGATGATTGGCAGAGGGCAGGTCGCCTTGGTTCATGCTGGGATACTGTATAAAAGCCAGGAGCATGCGGGGTCTTTAGTTGGATAACGGAGTCCCGGAGGGAGGGGGCGGCTGCCTCCTCCTCTATAGAGGTTGTCCTGAGGGCCAGAGGAGCTGAACCCAGAGGTCCAGGGAAGCTGACTGAGAGGGGAGACACTGGAGATCCTTTTTTTTGCACTACGGTGACTACAGGAACTCGTGTCAGGGGGCCTGACCTGGGGGGGGGGGGCCACTCCTGCTCCTAAGATAGTCAGTGGACGAGTGTCAGCTAAAAGGGGATGCTAGGGAGAGTGTTCTGAAGATAAGACAAGGTTCACTAAGTTGTCTTATTAGAGAGCAAGAGACTTAACCCCATCCACACTTGTGGCAGTATGGATTAACAGCCTGCCTGTTTCTGATCACTAAAGAAGTTCTGAAGATAGAAGACCTCATCTATGTGAATAGTTCAATTGGAGTATCCCACTATTCCCTTCTCCTATCCCAATTACCAATAAACAACAAAAAACCAACACCCCCTAGACTGTTTATTTCTGGGAAGAGCCAACATGAGCAAGGGGGGACCCAGGATCTGTATCTGCTTATAACCGTGTGTTGGTAACAAGGGGATCCCACAGAGTTAATATCCAGCAGTCCCTTCGGGGGCAGTGCTACAAAAATAAGAAACATCTTGCCAAATCCTGGAAACAACCTATGGTGTCCCTGGCACAGGCTAGGAAAAAAGTCACCTGGATCATGTTGAATGAGAATATTGTTAGCATCTTGGAGGACACTGTCGAAAAATTTGAACAGATTTGGGAACCTTGGGCTACCTATATGCATATTCCTCTGGTGCGCTAACTTATTATTTCTTTTTGGTTTCAGGGAATATTTTACTTTCCTCGACTCTGGTCCGGACCTTTAATCTTTGCTCTGCTTTTTCTTACTTAGTTCTTTTTGTCTTTTCTTCCACTTTTCTTTTATTGTACATTTACCTACCCAGGAGTTTCTATACTAGCATCCTATATGTTCAGCATTTTCATTTTGGGGTAGTATTCATGGGGTATGCACTCATCCTTTAGATGCATCAGGTAATGACACACTGACCCCTATGTAGACTGCTGATATTTTTACTGTTTTGCGATTGATATTTTGTGCATTGCCTATGTTCACCGTTAACTGCGTTTTTTTTTTTTTTTTTGTACTGACGCTTGTTTTACTCTTTGCAAAGTTTTCAATAAATACTTTGAAAGAAAAGTAACAAACATGTTAAACTTACTTGCCCTGTGAAGTGGTTTTGCACAGAGCAGCCCGGATCCTCCTCTTCTCGGGTCCCCCGCCAGCTCTCTTTGCCCCTCCCTCCAGTTGAGTACCTCAACAGCAAGCTGCTTGCTATTGGGGCAGCGGAGCCACAGCTCTGTGTGTCTATTCAGACACAGAGCCGCGGTTCAGCCCCACCCCCTCTCTCTCTCGCCACTGCTGTGTCTTGGCCAATCAGGAGGGGTAGTCCCAGACAGCTGAGGCTCTTGTGCAAATGGCTGGATAAAACCATAAAAAGAAAAAAGATGGGGTTTTAAGGGCCCAAATGAGATGGTCAAAATATATGATGCAACATGGAAATAAAGTTAAAAATACATATTTATTGATAAATTCTGTTCACATAAAAAAGCATGCATAAACATCAGTGGCGGCCCGCCCATAGAGGGCGCAGGGGCCCCCCCCCCAAACATAGCAGAAAAAGAAAGTAAAGTTTTTGCCCACTAGGGGCGCCGGACTGTGTGCTGGGTATGGGGGGGTGGGGTTTTTGACCCCACCCTTGCCCGGCAGAGGCGCCGATTGGCGCTCTTCTAGGGGTGTGTCAGGGCGCAAAGCAATGCGCCCGACACACCCCACTTTACCGATGTCCGGGCTGTGATTGGTCCAGAGTCCAGCCTGGACCAATCACAGGAGGACATCGGACCTGGTGACGCCTGGGGGCGGTGCACCGCCCCGGCGTCACGTTCACCTTCAGTTCCCACCCGCCAGAGAAGAGGAGACAGAGAGCCGCATCGCGCCGCCGGAAGAAGATCACACCGCACCGCATCCCGCCGCCGCCGCCCGGGCTGACTCAGAGCAGCACGCCGTCCATGGAGGTAAGAGTCTGCTTTGAAGGGGGCACGCATGCTGAATTCTGCATTGGGGACATGTATGCTGGTCACTGCATTGATTGGAGGCACGCACGCTAAACTCTGCATTGGGGACATGTATGCTGGTCACTGCATTGTAGGCACACACGCTAAACTCTGCATTGGGGACATGTATACTGGTCACTGCATTGATTGGAGGCACGCACGCTAAACTCTGCATTGGGGACATGTATACTGGTCACTGCATTGATTGGAGGCACGCACACTGATCTCTGCATTTGGGACATGTATACTGGTCACTGCATTGGAGGCACGCACACTGATCTCTGCATTGGGGACATGTATACTGGTCACTGCTTTGATTGGAGGCACGTACGCTAAACTCTGCATTGGGGACATGTATACTGTTCACTGCATTGGAGGCACGCACGCTAAACTCTGCATTGGGGACATGTATACTGGTCACTGCATTGATTGGAGGCACGCACGCTAAACTCTGCATTGGGGACATGTATACTGGTCACTGCATTGATTGGAGGCACGCACGCTGATCTCTGCATTGGGGACATGTATACTGGTCACTGCATTGGAGGCACGCACGCTGATCTCTGCATTGGGGACATGTATACTGGTCACTGCATTGATTGGAGGCACGCACGCTGAACTCTGCATTGGGGACATGTATACTGGTCACTGCATTGATTGGAAGCACGCACGCTGAACTCTGCATTGGGGACATGTTTACTGGTCACTGCATTGAAGGCACGCATGCTAAACTCTGCATTGGGGACATGTACACTGGTCACTGCATTGATTGGAGGCACGCACGCTGATCTCTGCATTGGGGACATGTATACTGGTCACTGCATTGGAAGCACGCACGCTGATCTCTGCATTGGGGACATGTATACTGGTCACTGCATTGGAAGCACGCACGCTGATCTCTGCATTGGGGACATGTATGCTGGTCACTGCATTGGAAGCACGCACGCTGATCTCTGCATTGGGGACATGTATACTGGTCACTGCATTGATTGGAGGCACGCACGCTGATCTCTGCATTGGGGACATGTATACTGGTCACTGCATTGGAGGCACGCATGTTGATCTCTGCATTGGGGACATGTATACTGGTCACTGCATTGATTGGAGGCACGCACGCTGAACTCTGCATTGGGGACATGTATACTGGTCACTGCATTGATTGGAGGCACGCATGCTGATCTCTGCATTGGGGACATGTACACTGGTCACTGCATTGGAAGCACGCACGCTGTTCTCTGCATTGGGGACATGTATGCTGGTCACTGCATTGGAAGCACGCACGCTGATCTCTGCATTGGGGACATGTATGCTGGTCACTGCATTGAAAGGGGGCACGCACGCTGATCTCTGCATTGGGGACATGTATGCTGGTCACTGCATTGAAAGGGGGCATGTATACTGGTCACTACATTGAAGGGGGCATGTACTGTGGGGTTTGTGCTAGGGGGCCTGTACTCTGGGATTAGTGCTAGGGGGTCTGTACTGTGGGGTTTGTGCTAGGGGGCCTGTACTGTGGGGTTTGTGCTTGAGGGGTTTGTGCTGGGGGGGGTCTGTACTGTGGGGTTTGTGCCACTCTCAGTCAGTGTATCCCATAGTAGGGTGTCTCTCACAGTATATCCCATAATAGGGCCCCTGCTCCCTATTATGGGATATACTAGTACTGATGGATCCATTAATATGTGATATATTGGGAGAATTTGTTCACGCAAGCAAAATACAGGGGACAAAATGGGTGGAGTCTATAAATGGTGGGGCTTCTGAGAAATGGGAGGGGTCAAAATGGAAGGGCGGGGTCTTGCGCCCCCCCATCTTAAAACTTCACCAGCCGCCACTGATAAACATGCTATGAAGACATGCATACATATAACATCTACATATAATGAATTTAAAATTGAGAACACAAAATGGGTAACCGGATGATGTAACCAGATGGTGGGGTCTCAGTCGGAAAAGATGGACATGGTCCCTGTGCAACCAACGCGTTTTGCTTGACTTCGCTTCTTCAGGGCTTAAGAGACCAGAGAACCAGCTAGTGTTCCCCTAGAGACGTGCGGACTTACAAGACAAACAGGAATTTGATAGGTTCCACTTGTGTGGCAGACATAGACCGTGTGTCGATCTTGCAGTAATGATAATTTTTGTAGAACATATATGTGCATATAAAATAGGGGTACCTATAGGTGCCTCTATGGTACACGTGCTGTCTTATTAGACCCCAATGCACTATTGTGTTAGATGTTCATATACTGCCATGAAAAAGGGTATATAGCATCCTACTACTAAGGTATGCGATGGATGGGCAGGCACTCATTTGTATAGTATTCCCAAATAGATATATGTATTTTCCTGATCATATGGAGAAGGAAACACCAAGGGTATTATGCTCAGTAGTATCAAGCTTCCTATTTATAAGAGGACCGTCCTAAGTGTCTCCCTCCAAACGCATATCCTGCCTGTCTGTCTTCATTGGGAGCGATCGTGGGTGGCTGGCAGTTGCGCTGATTGGCGCCCCGTGTGGCCTCCGGCGGCGCACGTGCGCCTCCACTATCTGTTCTACAATGCGACTTATAGGTACGTCGTTTTGCGTAATAGAGTTGACCTGCCACAGTAAAACTATGGCGGCTAGTCGGCAAGTGGTTAATGCGTGTTATTTTGTCTCCTGTAAGGCAAAGAATGGGCTACCAATGCACCAGGACCCTGAAGAGCTAAAGTGTAAAGGGACGCCTGCGGTTTGGGCCCTGAATTGTGCAGTGTGCCATTTGAGAGTTGCAGCCATACAGTAATTGACAGTGAGCTACCTCAAGCCGGTGCCAGGCTGGAGAGGGTGGTCAGTGACTTTGCAATGCAGCAGTGTCAGTAGTTCTATGCTTCACAGTCTTGAGTCTTCTGGACCTAGAGTTGAGGATTCAGCACTTCAGTCAAGATACAGTGTGTTCTAAGCGTCAGTGAGCGCTGGCTATCGTCGACCGCCGTCAACAGACATTTTCTAGATAAAGTCCCGAATTGTACTTAGCTAAGCCTAAAGAAGTATCCCACTCATTCCCTTCTCCCATCCCCTTTATTTACAATAAAACCACAAACCAAGATGCCGGAGTTGTCAATGTGTCAGTTCTCACACCCAGGGCCGCAGCTCACATGGGCTGGAGAGGTAACCGGTAACAATGGCAGACCCACATCAGGCTCAATGCCTGGAAAACCTGCTACATTTGTATATATGTAAATAAAATGTTTTTTAATAACAAGCTGTATATTTGCAAGATTTTAGGCTGCATTCACATGTCAGCGTATGATCGCGGGCAGAACCGCCGCGGTTCCGCCCGCGATTCGGAGATTTATTGCAAATCGCGGGACGCCTAGCGTTGCCCGTTGATTTGCAATAGCCCCCAAACGCCGAGCGATTTTGCCGCGATTTACGCCCGCCGAATCGCGCCAACATCGCGCAAACAAAATCGCGGGACGCAATACGCTCCAAAAAAGTACAAGAGCTTCTTTGGAGCGTATTGCGTCCCGCGATTTTGTTTGCGCGATGTTGCCGCGATTCGGCGGGCGTAAATCGCGGCAACATCGCTCGGCGTTTGGGGGGCTATTGCAAATCAACGGGCAACGCTAGGCGTCCCGCGATTTGCAATAAATCTCCAAATCGCGGGCGGAACCGCGGCGGTTCTGCCCGCGTTCATACGCTGACATGTGAATGCAGCCTTAAATAAACAAAAATTGACACGCTTACAATCTAGGGTCCCTATGTCACATACCCAACCATATACTAAGTGCCGGTTCCCACTAGTGTGGTTTGCGAGATCGCATGTAATTTGTAGCGCACTGCTCCTTCATTACATGCGATCTCATGTGCGGACGCACCAAACATGCACATGAGGCATTTTTTGAGCCGCATCAGGATCGGATCGCACAGTGGTTCACACTTGTGCGATCCGATTCTGTGCGAACTGTCAGATCGCACTGCGATATGCGATCAAACTGGGGGTGTCGTTAACATTTAATTGACACCCCCTGCATATCGCATATGGCAGTGTGAACTGCCAGATGTGTGGGTGCGATGCGGGAACACGCTGCATATTCGCAGCGTTCCCGCATCGCAGAAGTGTGAACCGGCACTAAGGCCAATCAATTACCCTACCAGCATGTCTTTGGAGTGTGGGAGTAAACTGTTGTACCAGGAGGAAATCACAAAAAGAACATGCAAACTCCATGCAGATAGTGTCCCATCTGGGATACGTTTGCTATTTATAGCTAGCATGCAACTATTAAAGCACATCAAAAAAGGTGATGTGTTTCTAAAAATCTGTCTATTAAAAAAAAATCAATTTTGGGTTATTGTCCCCTTGGGGCACATTATGATGTGTGCCTTGTGTCGGGAATAGTGGAGAGTGATATTTGCAGACACTTCACTGACTGTCCAGTAATCCTGCAGAACCAAATGTCATTCTGAAGTTTTCCATTTTCTATTGTGGCAGCTAACATAAAACAACAGACCGAAAAAGAAAGTCATATAAATGTCAAATGTCTCCCTTTCTCTGCAGGTCTGAGATCATTTTGTAGCTTTGAATGTTAATTTTTCTTTTCTTTTTTTAATTAACATTACTTTTAGGCTGAAAGTTTAGTGGCTCTTTAGACATTCTGTTATGAAGCAAAATACCTGTGCATAAAGGTTTAGATCAGCCTTTCTCAACCTTTTCAAATGTGGAGGAACCTTTGAAATCATTTTCAGGTCTCAGGGAACCCCTTATAAAAATGACTATATGTAAAAGTACAAGTGCTCGATCAAAAAGTGACTTGAGTAGAAGTGGAAGTGCTCGATCAAAAAGTGACTTGAGTAGAAGTACTAAAGTATTCAACTTTTTTTGTACTGCAAGTAGTTTTTTTAAAAATTTTGCTACTCAAGCACTGAAAGTAAAAGTACAAGTACTGTGTTATGTAGTTATTAAAGAAAGAAGTCAAAAGTTTGAACATCATATTGTTTTTTATTATTTCAAATGCAGCTTTTATTTATACATACAGTAGCATTTATTTTCGTATGCGCTGATAATACACATGTTTTGAGCTTCATGAAACCTGCCATCTACTGTTCTGGCAGTGGTAATTTTTATAATAGTAACGAGTAACTATGCAGCACAAAAAAAAAAATATCGGAGTAGAAGTATTGAAATCATTGAAAAAATGTAATAAAGTAAAAGTGGAAGTAGGAGAAAAAAATTCTACTCTAGGAAAGTACAGATACCGCCTTTCGGTACTTAAGTACAGTAGTGAAGTAGTTCTACTTAGTTACTATACATCTCTGCAACTCATGATGGTCAGCGGGATGAATGCTCCTTCCATTTGTGGACATAGGAAAGAATTACCTTATTCCAGATAGCTAAAAAGATCAATGGTGTCATTGGGAACTTATCTGAGAGGCAGAAATTGCCCATTGCTCAAGGAACCCCTAGCAACCTCTGGAGGAAACTTTGGGTTCTACGGAACCCTGGTTGAGAACCACTGGTTTAGATGGTTTCTTCCATTCCTTAGCTTCCTGCCTATGTTCTGCTTTCAAGTTTCAGCTAGGTTTTGCTTCAAGTGAAGTCAGTTCCCCCAGAGCTAGATGTAGTTGAACCAAAAAAAGTGTCAAACAAACGTCATCAAGAGTCCAAAGCCCTCATTATTTCCACATAAGACAATAGGAAAGCAAAAAACAGCCAATGTATTTCGGAGGACATGAAATTCCCCTTGCTCTGGGTGTAGACCATGTTTAAAAAGTGCTTAATGGACCCAAAGCAATGCTCCAGAATAAAGATTTATGACAGGAGCAGGGCTGTCCCAAGACCGTCCTGCCTGGGTCCAAGAATGAAATGCTGCCCCCCCTCCAAAAAAAAATGACACCCACCAAAAGGCCCCCACATCCATTATTTTATATAAATATAACATTTAGGAAATATTATATATACTGTTATCTTCTTCCATAACTTACCACCAGACTGGTCTACCAGACACCCATTGTCTGTCCTCAGTCCTTCTGTCACTACTGTTTCTGCTGCGAGCCACCGCCCTAGAAGATCCAGCCTGCCCTGCATGAGATGGTGTGCGCTGATGTCTGACGTCATTGCGCACACCACGATTACGCGAGGAACATTCCCCGGAGGAGACACTCCGCCTCCTCATACTGCTCAGTTTGCACTACAGGCGGCAGTATGAGATGATGGGGAAATGCCGCAAACTGATGACACAAAAAACTGCTAAAAAAAAATCTTGAGTGCCAATTTGCTGCCTCTCTCAAAGTTCTGCCTGGGTCCAATGGACCAAGCGGGACCCATGGTAGGGCCGGCCCTGGACAGAAGAATAGTCTATGATTGATCGTGCCTGCATCACAAAGACCATATTGCTTTATCTGGGATGCTGGCATGATCTTTTATGGCTCAACTAGATAGGGATTTTCAATTTCGGATGACCTCTAGTATTTGGGGGGCTTCCCTATAATGTGCAGAACAGGGGAGGGCTGGCAGCCTTAGGCCTGGGGGGCAAGTCCAGTCAAGTGGCCCATTCAATCATTGAATCAGCTCACTATTCATGCCCACCTGGTTTTATAAAGACAAGCAAGATAAACATGATGCAATATGGTAACTCGTACTCTGCACATTCATACCGCAGCTCTGCAAATATAATATTGTGTAGCGGTGATCAGCAGCTGTATACAGTGTCTGGCCCCTACAATAATCCAGCCCTGAGTGTGGCCTTTTTTCCTGGCATCAGAGTGGCCCGGGGGGCAATTGCCACCCTGCCCCCCTTCCCAGTCCTCCCCTGGTGCAGAACCAAGCAACAATGAAACTTTACCTGATGCTTTTTAGACAGTTATAAAGAGCTCACTGCTGGAGACTCAAAGAAATATAGGGCTGACCCAAATGTATCTAAAAGTTTTGGATGGACCCTTTTTATAGCTATTGACCAATGTATATATTATATATATATAAAGATCATATTTATGTAGCCCTAGGAGCCGCTGCTGAATGGGATCCCCCACCCTGTACAGCCAGGCACACTGCATCTTTCACAGCAAGAAAACTTGGATGGGGAATATGGGATGCCCACTTGAATAGTGTACTAAAGTCACCAGGGACAACTATATACACACAGTATATACACTTCTCTGCCTCCTGCACAAACTTGCTTGCAGATCTCCTTCAACTCCTCCAGCACAACTCTTGCTTGTGGAACTACAACACCCAGGACCAGCTGGCACTGGTAGGATCATCTAATAAAGGCTCAATTAGACCAATAGCAAATGCTCCTTACAGGCAGGGACCACGGGCCCCGTTGGTTTAGCAAAAAAAGTCATAGTGCTCAGCTGTCCTATCTGTGGCTACTGCTCCCAGTACCACTTCTTCAGGCACTGCCAGCACACCTGGCCGCAGCTGCCCCTTTCTCCTGCCCATTCCATCACAGACCTCCTGACAGACTCTGCATCCATCCCAGACTGCTCTCACCCAGTCCTCTCAGGCTGCCTCCCAGTCCTCCCGACTCTGTATCACTCATCAGCCCACCTGGCTGTCTTCCTTCCTGGAGATTTGCCTGGCAGTGTCCTCCTGCTGTCCTCTCCTTGCTCCCGTGCCTCCTGGTCAGGATCCCTTCATGTGTCATGAGAAGGGTCCCTTCCGCTAATGAACGCAGGCCTAAGTTCACCACCCCTAGACTAGGGGGGTATTCTCAAAGTCCTCCGACAGTCTAATACTCCATCTCCAGCTTCAACCTGAACTCCACTGCCCCAACTTTGCTGACCCTGAGTATATGAGCAGGCTTGCCCCCTGCCAACCCATCTGTTGGGGATTGGTCAGGGCCCTCATGAATACTCCAGGCTGCTCCAACCTACTTCTCTTCCCATTCTTCTAGAACTCTCCAATGAGTTCTAGAAATAGGGGGGGGGGGGGGGGTCTCAGTGATGCTGCCTATAAATTATCCAGCTCTACCTGGATCTCTGACCAACCCAGGAAAAACACACAGGCTTGGCTACACAAATTTACCTACTCTATCCAAAAACGTAACTCTTAGAGCCGGTTCACACTGAGGCGACACGCCTTCGAGGGGCGACCTGTGAAGTCGCGTGCAACGCTGTGCACCGCGACTTCGGCGCGACTTGCAGGGACTTCACATAATGGAAGTCTATGCAAGTCGCTCCGTGGTCGCCCCAAAGTAGCACAGGACCCTTTTTCTAAGTCGGAGCGACTTGTGTCGCTCCTATTAGAACGGGTCCTGTACTACTCAATGGACAGCGACCGACCGCGACTTGTCAGGCTGACAAGTCGCCTGACAAGTCGCGGCAGTGTGAATGGGCTCTTAGCACACTAGCTGGAGGGTGCTAGACTTATATAAAATGTGGCATTAGGCTCTCCGCCTGACCCTGTATAGAGTTGTCTGTGTGCTTATTCTAAAGGGATTACTCTGAGGTGTGTGGAATATCATTCTTTAGCAAGGAACATACATTCCACATACATAATTATGCTATCAAAATAAGCGTGTGCTGTAAATTGCCCATAGCATTGCTCCTGTTTCTTCTTGCTGCCATTTAGTTGATACCCAGAGCCCCTGAACAACAGTAAATCATAAACAAGAACTAAACCAATCGATTTAATGGTTTGAAAAAAAGTTAAATTCCTGGAATGCCAGGATTGCTTGTGTCCTCAACCAAAGTCACAACCCATCAAATGGCTGATGTCATACCTGATCATATGTGCAGCACCATAAAAGTTGCAGATCAAACAGAAGCAGCTTCCTTCGCTGTAGGCAGGTTCATACCACAAAAATGAATTGCGCGATTTTAATGGATTTTTTTTATGTAATCCTGTGCATTTTTGTTTACATTTTTTATGCGTTTCTGGATGCATTCCAGATGCTTTTTTTCTTCTTTCCTTCTGTTTTTTTTCACTGCGGTCCGGTGCATTTTTGATACGTTGCAGTGCATTTTAATGCGTTTTACCACGTTCCAGTACAGTCCAGTAGAGGAAAAATGCAGCATGTTCTACTTTTTTTTCTGGAATTGGAACGCCCTGGAACTAACCACACTAGTGTGAACTATGCCATTGGAAACCATATAACCTACATTCCATGCATTTGTGATGCAGAAAAAATGCACTGGACTGCATGTGGTGTAAACTGGCCCTTATTAAGGACAGGGAGGTTTAATTCAACTTTAAAGCTGTCAGCAGATCGGCTTCTACAAACTCAGCAGTGCCTAAAAATGCCCAAAAGTAGAGAGCAACTGAGCATATGCAGAGCAGGGTGAGGCAGTGTATTGCTGGATTTTACACAGTATAGGCACTTATTTTTAATGTTTAACGTTAGAATACATTACATACATACATACATTTGCTATACCTGCAAAAGGCGCCAGCCTGAAGTTATTTAGCAGGACTTCATTTTCTGGCTAAAGTTCCACTTTAACAATCCTTTTGTGTCATATCAGGCAGGGCTTCATAATATACAGTATAGTGTAAAGTGACCAGACGTCCCTGGTTTCCGGGGACAGTCCCCGGATTGAGGACACTGTCCCCGGTCCAAGTCTGTCCCCGGTTTTGTCCCCAGAATAATGTAGAGACTGAGAGGGCAGAGAGAAACAGCCTGGTGGCTCAAATGCAGACGCCCTCTGCTGGTTGGTTAACCGCACAAGTGTTTTTTTTTTGTTTTGTTTTTTTACCACTAATATTCCTTTATACTGGATTTTGAAATATACAAATGCAACAATTTAGAATTTGAATGAAAGGTTTAGCACTGGGAAACACGTTTTGAAAGATAAATAGTGCACTTTATATACAGCTATATAGATCAGACCAAAATGAGGGACAAATGAGGAGAAAAGAGGGACAGACGGACTTTGTTCAAAATTAGGGACAGTCCCTTTAAAATCAGGGACAGTTGGAAGCTATGTGAATCTTCTGGACCCAGGCTTAGGCTGGCCATACACTATACAATTTTCTTGTTCAACTTTCCTTTAGATTTACCAAAACCATGTAATATAGGGTCAAACCTAAACACTTTCTATTTGTATGCAGTCAGGCAGGCCCTTGCACTACATAGATTAAGGTAAATCTAAAGGAAATTGAATAAGAAAATTGTATAGTGTATGGCCAGACTTAGGTCTCTGAGCAGCAACCCCAGATAGCAGGACTGGGAGGTAATAGAAACTCCAGCAGCAATACTTACCCTCCTCAGGCAGAGCCCAGGAGGCAGGAGAGCTTTCCAAAGTCACGCTCAAATCATTATACCCTACCCCAGCATGCAACACTGACAGTAATCCTCCTAATGGTTGGCCAGGAAGACATACATTTTGATAGCACAGATTAAAAGAGAAATGTGGGTTTAAAAAACAAACAAACACGTGTAGCACCCTCCTAGGTAGGTGCTAGAGAGAGAGAGTATAGTTTTGGATCATTTCTGCTTACTTGAAGGATTCCTAGGTAAATCTATATTGTTCTCTGCCTACCAGAGAGCAGGATCTGCTAGTGAGGTCTGCTCAATGTGCTCAGGTGCAACTCAGTTTGTCTGAAGTGTTTCACACTGGTCTAATAGGGAGGCTTATTGGACAGTGGGAAGAAACCTGACAAATGAGTGCACAGGCATTTAGTACAGCCCTGGTGATTGGCACAGGAAAGTGCCTCTTTGCATGCTGGGATACTGTATAAATGCCAGGAGCACATGTGCTCAGGGTTTTCCAGCTGGAGAGTGGAGTCCCGGAGGGAGGGGGCGGCTGTCTCCTCCTCTGTAGAGGTGCCATGCGGCCTCAGGTGGTTGACCTGAGGGCCTAAAGAGCTAGAGAGGAATTGAACCAGGTGGTCCTGTAAAGCTGACTGGAAAGAAGACACTGGAAGGATCTGATTCTGCATACAGTGTGTACAGATCTGTGTCAAGGGATCTGGTCTGTGGGGAGCCACCCCTGCAGCTAGAAGAGTCAGTGGATGGGTGTCAGTAAAGGGGATGTTAGAGAGTATCCTGAAGATAATGCAGTTCACCAACTCTATTGCTGGAGAAAGAGCAAGGAGACTTAACCTTTTCCATACATGTGGCGCAGTATGGTTAAGCAGTCTAACTGCTTCCACAAGCAACCTGGTGAGGTCAAGTGAGAGTTGTCCATATCAACTGTACATAGTTCCAGTTGGAGTATCCCACTATTCCCCTTTCCCTTCCAGGTTTCACAATAAATACTAAAAACCAACACCCCTGGACTGTTTATTGAGTAACGAGCCATTGGGAGTAAGAAAGGAGGCAAAAACGAATGCAGCCCAGGGCTGTCTTAATGCAGGGGCACCCCTGGTCACTGCCCTGGGGCCCCAGGTGCATGGGGGCCCTATAACATTCTTGCATTGCTTCATACTTGACATCTGTGGCAGCAGCTTCCCCGTGCTGCTCTGCTTGAGGAGACTGTAAATGTATAATACATTACAGCCCCCCATACTGTGCCCTCCTGCCCCCCCCCCGTACTGTATCATCCTACCCCCTCACACTGTGCACTCCTGCCCCTTGCATTGTGGTCTCCTGCCCCGTACTATGCCCTCCTGCCCTCCCGTACTGTGCCCTCTTAATCCCCTGTACTGTGCCTTCCTCCCCCTCTAAACTGTGCCCTCCTGCCCCCATGTACTGTGCCTTCCTGCCCCCTCTAAACTGTGCTCTCCTGCCCCTGCCCGGACTGACCCCCCTCACCCCAGTACTTTACCCTCCTGCTTCCCTCTCTGTATTGTGGCCTTTGTGTTGATTAGATTTTGATTTATGGCATGTTTTCTTATTGTTTAAAATGGATTCTATTGAAATTACTAAAACATGTAGATTTAATTATATCAACTATGTATACTTAAATTGCTGATTACGGATTCCCCTGGGTTACCCATAGCAACAACATCACAGTTTAGCATTTTCAAAGTGCTTTGGCTCAGTCAGGAAATAGTGTAGTTTTTTTTTTGTGGTTTTATTGAGAACTTGGATAGGAGAAGGGAATGAGTGGGATACTCCAACTTTAATAAACTATGCACCATTTGCTGGGACGACTATAATATAGCTGAGTGCGGCAAGGCCACTGCTTCACCTTGTCACTTGCAGTGAAGAAGACACTAATGCACTATATTAGATAAGCTGTACTGTATACCAAAAAAGTGAAAAATAAAAATATTCCCACCTAGCAGCGCTCACAATATATGTGAACAAAATAAACAAACAATTGAATCAATATATGTGTTCAAATAATCACTGAAAATCCAATCCCAAAATTTATTAGTGAACAATAAATCAAGTGAAAAAAATCAGTGAAAAAATTCCAGTGAAACACACATGAATAAATCAATGTATAACTAAAAGTCCAATAGTAGGAAAACTAAAAGTCCAATAGTAGGAGAATAGCGGATATGTGATAATCCAGTGAGATTCCAGTGTAAGCTGAACAGAAACACACCAACAAAGTGTCCGCCACCTTAGTGCTCCACTACCCTCAGCTAGAACATTCACCCCCACTTTTTGCCCTCCACTCTCATGGATAGATCACGCTTTGGAATATGCACCACTGCACAGGATATAGGAAATAATGGATCCTTGGTAATTCTCAAGATGCCGCTCCACATATACCATAAAAGAAAGAGGAGAGTCAACTAGTGCAATAACGTATGAACTAGTTTATTCCATTTAAAATCCACTAATATGCACCTACATGAGATATAAATATGCAAAGCACATCATAATCAAGAGTGGGGATCAGGGTGCTCACTTGCTCCGGACACGTGATGTACCAGCGTTCGGGTCCAGGATGCTCCGGTGAGACACCGCCGCTTACCCGATCAATTACCAGGCACGTCGTATGGCCACGTCCCTGACAGTTCGTCACTTACTGACTTTTTTTGAAGGGGGTCCCTTCGAAGGGGTCCCCTGACTTCACTGGAGTGGTCCCGCTTCCTGGGCAGACCCTTTGGCAAATCTCCTGGTACTCACGGACACTGATTTTCCTGAGAGACTCTGCCAGCAGCTCCACTGTCAGCTGTACTGGATCCTCTGCTGCTCAGCTCCACACCTGGTTCACTAGGCCAACCGCCTAAGACCACCTTCCTCACACACAGCAGGAGGAGAGACCAGCCATCTGCCTCCTCCTGGGACTCTGCTTCCCGCCAAAGACATTCTGTCACATTTCCCCACAGCTTTTATGAGCAATCCGAGGATGCATTGCAAGAATGCCCTCCCACTGGGACTCCTACAAAAGCCAATGTGTCACTGGCTGGGTTTCCTCCACTGTCCAACAAGCTCCCTCATTGGACACAATGGGGACACTCCCTCAGACCAAGTGAATCACACTTAGAGACATGCAACAGGCAACCTAATAGATCAGGCTCCCCTGATAAGCATAAGGAGCAATAGATGCTTTTTCCTAGCACCTACCTAGGAGGGTGCTACAACATAAATTGGGGCAGGCTGTAGGGGCCCAAGTGCATTACTTTGCCCAGCCGCCCATGATGTTATTCAAATGGCCCTCATGCAGCCATCACATCTAATGACTGGTACATTTTTTGTTTTGGGTTAAATACCGCTTTAAATTCCTGAAACAGTCATCAGGGTAAAGCAGCTATGTGGCATGAGGGCCATTGACAGAACCAAAGTATGTTTGCCCAGTAATAAAAAAGACAGAATGACAGTAGTTGGCTGGAAAACTGTTTTTCCCTTTTTTGATTGGAGTGTATCTTTAATATGACAGCTTGTGCTGACACTTGGAATTAGTACTAAAATGGCACTGAATGCCTAGCTTTTATTAAATCTGCAAGTCATGCCTGCAGGACAAGGAAAAAAAAATAAAACCACAGCAGTATTCTATCAGTCAGGTGTCCTTGCTGTAAATTGCTCCCGTAGTACATTCCCTGCAATGGTTTTATAGGAGACGCTGCTGCACCTGTCTGCTGTGAGTGCTCATTCCACCCAGCTTGCTGCAATGCACCACTTATATAGTGAAAGCATTCATCCTCCTAAGGACGCACTGCTAACCCATCTCCAAGATCTGTCTGCATGTCTCCTCTGACAATTAGACCTAGAATGTACTGCAGCACACTGCTCATTTACCAGACAGCAGTGAGCTAATGAAGTAAGTTTTTTTTTTTCCTAGCTGGAAAGCAATGTTCTAATCGTGTTTGACAATTTTAAGCCTCTAAATCATTAATTCTATCAAAAAAAAACGAAAAAAAAAAAAAACGGAATTTTTGTAAAATCTTACCTGTAAAATTCCTTTTTCTGAGTCCTCCGACAGTTGCCGCCATCTTCATATTCGTCACAATGGGGTATTAGACTTTGCTCCGTAGGAGTAGCTAGGCAACAGAATATGTCAATATTAAAGCTTTTAACATATCCCCACCCCAGGGGGTGGTCCCCTCAGTCTATACCCTCCTGCTTCCTGTTTCATACTTCAGTTTCAGTGGAATAGCAGTAGAGTACCTAAACCCCAAAAGAGGGGCGGGGGCGGCGACTGTCGGAGGACTCAGAGAAAGGAATTTTACAGGTAAGATTTTACAAAAATTCCGTTTTCTCTTACGTCCTCCGACAGTCGCCGCCATCTTCATATTCGTCACAATGGGGACATCCCAAAGCAGTGCAAACATGAGGGGAAGGAAACGCAGCCGCGCCTAAAGGCAACGCAGTCTCCACATCAAAGAAAGTAACCTTACCAAAGGAAGGAAACCAGCTGGGCAACATGAGAAAAAACTTGCTCAACGGGAGCAATAACCCAGGAAAAAACCAAAAACCCAGGGATAAAAAGAAATCCCAAACAGCCCAAAGGTCCAAAACAAGGGACCCTAAGGAACCGCCACACTAAGAACCTTGCGGCCAAAGGAAGCATCTGCCGATGCTTGAAACTCCACTCTGTAGAATAGAGTGAAGGTGTGCACGGTCGACCAAATCGCCGCCCTACACACCTGGGCCACAGAAGCCCCATGACGACAGGCCCAAGACGTACTCAGAGATCCGGCAGAGTGCGCCTTCACAGGCATAGGGGAAACTTTTCCCTGCAAAGCATAGGCCTGTTCAATGGCCTGTCTGAACCAATTGGCGACGGCAGAAGCCGACGCCGCTACGCCCTTCCGAGGACCCCCGGAAGGACAAACAAAGAATCCGACTTGCGAAACGATTCAGGTAAACCCTAATCGCCTGAACAACATCCAAGGAGTGCAACTCCACCTATCCAAGGCGAAGGCAAGACAATGTCCTCATTGAGGTGAAATTCCGAAACCCTCTTCGGAAAAAAAGAAGGGTTAGGTCGCAAGACCACCTTATCTAAGTGAATGACCAGATACGGAGACTTGCAGGACAAGCTGCCAGCTCCGACACACTGCAAGCCGAAGTGATCGCCACCAAAAAAGTTGACCTTCTTGGACAACATAGACAACGAGATCTACCTGATCCATTCAAAAGGACCATGGTGTAACACGGACAGAACAAGATTCCAGTCCCAAGGAGGCAGAGGCACCCTCCTAGGAGGGACCAGATGCCCCTGAACAAAAGTGCCAACCAAGGAGTTAGATGCCATAGGACGTTGAAAGATAATGGCCATCGCAGACACCTGACCCTTGATCGTAGCCAGCGCCAAACGCTGGCAACACCCTTTCGAAGGAAGGACAACACCCTAGACACCGATTACGGGCGAGGTGAAAACCCCCTGGACTCACACCAGGCAAAATAGGCCTTCCAAGTACGGTAATAGACCTTCCCCGAGGAAAATTTCCTCGCGTCGATCAAAGTGTGAATGACCTCAGGGGAGAGACCCCTATCCCTCAGGACCTCGGTCTCAACAGCCAGGCCGACGAAGCTAGCGACTGTAAAGCAGGAGGGAATATCCGCCCGGGAGACCGGAGATCTTCTCGAAGAGGCAGACGCCACGGGGCGTCGACCGCCAAATGCACGAGGTCTGCGTACCAGGACCGGCGAGGCCAGTCCGGTGTCACAAAAAACACTGTGTTCTGGTTCCGAGTTCAACCTGCGAAGGAACCTGGACAGCCATTTAAACGGTGAAAACGCATACAGCAGTTGGTACTGATGCCACGGAGCTACCAACGCATCTGACGCGTCTGCCCGAGGATCGCGCGGCCTTGCCACGAAGCCTTTTCACCTTGCTGTTTAGACGAGACGCCAACAGGTCTACCTCCGGAAGACCCCACTTCGCGCACCACATCTGGAAGACATCCGGGTGGAAGGACCATTCCCCCTGGTCCGGGGACTGTCGGCTTCAGATAATCCGCCTGCCAGTTCTCCACCCCCGGAATGTGAACCGCCGATATCGTCGGGACGCGTGTCTCGGCCCAAGACAGAATGTCGGCCACTTCCCGAGCCGCTCGGGCTCTCTTGGTGCCCCCTTGGGGATTGACGTAAGCCACCGCCGTGGCATTGTCCGTCTGCACCCGAACCGGACAGCCCTGCAGCCCGTCCGGCCAACGGTGAAGGCAGAGATTCACCGCACGCAATTCCAGAATGTTGATCGGAAGGGAGGAAACCCCCTCCGACCAAGTTCCCTGGGCGGACAGAACGCCCAGAACACCACCCCAGCCCGACAGGCTGGCATCCGAGGTGACCACCGTCCATGAGAGAGGACGAAAAGACTTGCCCCCCGACACCGCCGGGGACTGGAGCCACCACAGAAGATCCCTTCTGGTGCGATGGCCCAACGAAATCTGGAGATCCAGAGATTGCGGTCGTCCGTCCCACCTGGACAGGATCTCCGCTTGGAGACCCCGCGTGTGAAACTGGGCGAAGGGAATCATCTCGAAAGCCGAGACCATCAACCCCAGACATCTCAAGCGCGTCCGGAGTGACGAGCACGGAACGTCCCTAAGGGACCTGACTTCTTCCTGAAGAGTCCTGAGTTTGTCGTCTGGTAGGAAGATCTGCGCCCGGACCGAGTCCAGAATCATTCCCAGGTAGGGAAGACGAATCGACGGACACAGCGTCGACTTTGGAAAATCATCGTCCAACCAAACTCCTGTAGAGTCAGCATCGTGATGGATAGGTCCTCCTCCAGACCCTGGCTGGTCGCAGACCGAACCAGAATATCTTCCAGATACCCCAGGACAGGGATGCCCTGGGCTCTCAACAAACCAGAAACCGGTGCAAGCACCTTGGCGAAAAACCGTGGAGCCGAAGCGAGATCAAAAGGTAATGCCACGAATTGGTAGTGATCCTCCGCAATGGCGAATCGAAGGTACCTCTGGTGACCCTCGAAAAACGGGATGTGAAGGCACGCATCCTTCAAGTCGATGGAAGCCATGAATTCCCCCGGAACCAGGGCAGCCACCACCGACCGCAGGGATTCCATGCGGAACTAGCGAACCCGCACAAAGCGGGTCAGAGCCTGTAAGTCCAGAATTGGACGTACCCTGCCCTCCTTCCTGGGCACCGTGAACAGATTGGAAGAGAAACCCCCGAAATCTGTCCCGATGAGGCACCGGAACCTCCTGAGGGAAAAAATCTGCTCTCTGGCCGAGAGAGAAAACTCGATCTTGTAGCCAGAACGAACGATTTCCTGAACCCACCTGTCCCGAACACGGGCCAACCAGGGTTGAAGAAAAACCGAGCAAGCGTCCCCCCACCCCAGAACTGGGTGAGGGCGCCCCTGCAGGCCGCATTGCTATGGGCAGCGGGTCCGGACTGGCTGGACTTCCGGTAACCTGACCACGGCTTCTTTTGGGAGCCTTGACCTTTGAACGGCTTGCCCTTATAGTGCGCCTGAAAGGCACGAAAGGACCCCCGAGAGGGCCTAAAAGAAGCATGCTACTTACCATGAGCAACCTTAGCCTTGCGGGATTGGGGCAAGAGCGTGCTCTTACCACCCGTGATCCCCTTTATCAGTGTATCCAAGGATTCTCCAAAAAAGGCGAGATCCATCATAGGACAGATTGGCTAAGGTCTTGCGCGAAGATTGGTCCACAGACCAACACTGCAACCAAACCAGGCGGCGAGACAATACCGCCACACTGTGAACACGTGCAGCCAACGGTACTATATCCAAGTCCGCATCACACAAATACATGACACCCTGATGGATTTGATCCACCATATCCAATGTCGCCGGTGAGGCTGAATCAGCCACCAGGACGTGCCTGAGTACCTGCGTCCAATTCTCGACAGCCTGGGCTGTCATAAGCGAAGCAAATAGAGCCTTTAGCATAGAACCCGTAATAGAGTAAGTATGACGGGCAAGAGACTCCAGCCTCCTGTCCGTAGCATCCCGGAACACCGGGGTGTCCTCTGCAGGAATCGCAGTGGACTTATTCAAAATCGCCACCGCGTGATCCACCGGAGGTGGCACACACCACCGCTCACCAGTAGCGGGCGTGAAAGGATACTTGGTACAGCAAAGGGCTCGCGTATACTGCGCCATTGTTCCTTAACAGCGCGCAGAAAAACATCAGTGCAAGGAAAGACCTGCGATGTCATGCGTCTTCTCTGCGTCCCATAAGCTGCCAGGGCAGCAGGAGGACATGGTTCATCCTGCAAACGCAGTGTTTGCTTAATAAAAGCAATCAATTCATCCATGAGTGCAAGCTCTTCAGGCGAGCCAGGGGGAGAATTATCCACCCCTTCTACCTCAGCCTCCACCTCGGACCCCCAAGATCCAGGGAGGAACGGGACCCCGATAAGGAGACCCCAGCTATAGCAGCCCCATCACCATCACCCTCTGATCAGAGGAGATTGAAACTCTGGGCCGTTTTGTGGATCGAGCAGCCACAAGCATTTTCACCTGAGCAGCAATGTTAGCCACAACCGCAGCCAAACCCCCCCCCCCCCCTGGGGGGGGAAACAGCAGTCCCTTGGTCACCCACCAAAGTGGTAGGAAATTTGCTTTCCTGAGAATCCATTGCCCCAATACCATGTCGGAGAATAAAGGGTTAACAGCCCCTTAAACAAGCGCGGCGAGCGCTGCCCACCGCACACACACACTAGCACAAGTTTGACCCCCACAGGGAGAAAAAACTCAACTCAGGCAAGGAAATAGGGACAGGGAGGTAAAAACCTGTAAAGACCACCGCTGCTGCTGCTGCCTCGATCGGTGCGCCCAGGGAAAGGAAGCTATGCAACACAGGGCGCTCTATGAAAGCCTATGGAAGGCTACAAGAAAATGGCCGCCCGCAGTGAGACCATGCGGCCGGAGTGAGCGCTGCCAAAATGGCGCCGTTTGGCGCCGAAAACGCCGCTCCTCCACCTCAGTGAAGTGGAGAGAAAACACCACATGTATTAAAACATGGCGGACCGCCGCAGCGGTCGCTGTAATGTGCCCCAAACATGAAATAAACATGCCCCACAGCACACAGCCGTTCACACATTCACAGTCTGACACAGATAGTGCAGCACATCCCCCCCTCCTCGCAGCCCACAGCATGCAGCCAGAGAGATAGGGAACTTAGCAGTGTGAACACAGGCAGGGTAACACAGTCCCACACTGACACCCCCCAGACAGACAGGTCCCCACACAGATACACTTACCTCCTAGATGGCGTGGGAAACCCGCACAGGCGAACAAGCCACTGCACATGTGACAGGGAGAGTCGCAGCCAGGACGCAACAAAAATGGGGTTGAGAAACCGCCCAGCGTCCAGTGAGGTAGCCACCTCACCATAGCATCCCTGCACCGAACAGGGATGGGTCGTTCAATGCGCCAGGAGCGTTACCTGGCTGAACGCTCGATGGCAGGCTGGGAAGCCACTGACCCACAACCTGCGACCAGGGGGATCAGCCCGAGACCCAGCCCGCACGAATCCTCTTCATCAGAAGAACTAACTAATGCTGACAAAAATAACAGCTAAGTAAAGAGAGAGAAAAAACTCAAACAAAAATCAAAAAAGAATAGAGAAAGGCTGAGACAAAATGCCCCAGCACAGAGATATCCAGCTACTCCTGACAAGCTAGACATTGAAACTGAAGTATGAAACAGGAAGCAGGAGGGTATAGACTGAGGGGACCACCCCCTGGGGTGGGGATATGTTAAAAGCTTTAATATTGACATATTCTGTTGCCTAGCTACTCCTACGGAGCAAAGTCTAATACCCCATTGTGACGAATATGAAGATGGCGGCGACTGTCGGAGGACGTAAGAGAAAAATAGATGCATAACTAGCAGCTTCTTTTATAGATATCCTCTTTATTTAGTTTTCAGAACATAAAGGGAACTTTTTATAGAGAACAGTGACGGACATATTGTCTGTGCCTGTGTTGCCGCATAAGGGCCTCCGAGGACAAGAGGCTAATTAGGGCTTCTATCAGGGGATAGAGATACAGTAGTTCCAGAAGCAAATCCCAGTTTCGGCTTCCTAACCCATCAATGAAATGTTTTTTTTTAACCACTTTACCACCGGAGGATTTTGCTGTCTTCCGTCCAGGCCACTTTTTGCGATTCGGCAGTGTGCGACTTTAACTGACAATTGCGCGGTTGTGCGACGCCGTACCCAAACAAAATTTACGTCCTTTTTTTCCCACAAACAAAGCTTTCTTTTGGTGGTATTTGATCACCTGTGCGATTTTTATTTTTTGCGCTATAAACAAAAAAAGAGCGTTTATTTTGAAAAAATAACAATATTTTTTACATTTTTTTATATGAAATTCCCCCCCAAAAAAATGTAAAAATCAAATTTTTTTTAAATTTTTGGCCAATTTGTTTTCTGCTACCTATGTTTAGTAAAAAAAATTGCAATAAGCGTATTTTGATTGGTTTGCGCAAATGTTATTGCGTTTGTTATTGCGTTTACTAACTAAGGGAAAGATTTCTGTCATTTTTGGTGTTTTTTTTTAACGAGTAATGGAGGTGATCTGCGATTTTTTTTGCGGGACTGCGACATTGCGGCGGACAGATCGGACCCTTGACTGACATTTTTGACACTTTTGGGGGTACCAGTGACATTACTGCAGTAATCAGTGCTATATATATGCACTGTTACTGTAAAAATGACACTGGCAGGGAAGGGGTTAGTTTTATTGGAGAGGGAGGGGTTAATGTATGCCTGGTGCTTACTGACGTGTGGGGGGGGGAGGTGACTTTGTGAGACAGGGACAGATCGGATGTCCAGCTATGCTGAACACTCCGATCTGTCAGTCCCTGTCACTTAGGAGATCCGTCCGCTCTGTTTACACAGGCGGGCGGATCTCCTCACTAGATTCCCCGACGATCGGGGCAGAGCAGCGGCGATCGCCGCTGCTCCTCCCCTGGCCCGACTCCCGCTGTGAATGAAAACAGCGGGAGCGCGCCTCCGGCGGCGCGCGAGCGCCGCCTACAGGGGGAGGAGTCCAGCAACGTAGGTCTACGTCGCTGGACGGGATCGTGCCACTTTGCCGCAGTACGCTCAATGTGAGCGGTGGGCAAGTGGTTAATTAATTATTTTTTTGCTTATATAGCACCCCTCTGACATCCCAAAGGCAGGATAGCACCTCCAGAGGCAGGGTGGGCTTATTTAGCACCCCTCTGGAGGTGCTATCCTGCCTTTGGGATGTCAGAGGCAGGGTGGGCTAACATTTCACCCCTAGGGCTGAGTCCATGGTTAAAACATGGGGACCAAAAAAGGATATTGGGCACCAGTCACTTTATACTTTTAAGGCTGGGTTCACACTTGATTCGCATGTGGCTCACAGCAGGGGCTTGGTGCGTCCCTGTCCTCGTTTCTGGGACGAATTAGGCCCAAATTTTTGCCTGAATTCGGACCTGAAATGGAGCCAAAGACGCACAGGACCCTGGTGCAATTCGCTCTGCAGCAGCCCTGGAGATGTGTGAACCTGCTCCATTGAGAGCCAGTCACAGTCTCCTGTCATGCGAATTGGATGCGGGGAAACCATAAGTGTGAACCCAGCCTTAAAGTTTTATTGCAGAACAGTTAAGAAGGTGAGGGTTAGGGGTTCCCAGATACTGTAGCAGATCACTTACAAACTCTCCAGATCAATGTCCAGCTTCACAGTGTGAGAACCTATTAACCAACACAGCAACACTGTAAGCACGTTCTCAAATTTCAGTGCCTCCCCCAAATTACTCACCAGGACCTTCTGAGAGAGCAGCCTTCTTCATTGCTCTCGCCAGCAAGGGGTCTCCACTGGGTCTACTCCTAGGCACAACTCCCTCCTGACCAGGCAGGACCGCTTCAGGACCACTTCAGCACACATTAGGCCCCAAAACTGGCTATCGGGCCTAACAGCAAAGCTCCAACCAGCAACACCTCCCTAGGCCTCAGGACAAGGAAAAATAGCGAGCACATGGCCTGTCCCATTTATTTATATCCTCCCCCAGCATGCACCAGTGGCCTAAAACTCATACTGGATTGGCTGAAGAAAATGGGATGAATTAGAGCAGAGACTGTGAGCCAGGCCTTCTCGTTCACATCATTGCCTGACCTCACAAATGCTCCTCTGGAAGAATGGTCAAACATTCCCATAGACACACTCCTAAACCTTGTGGACAGCCTTCCCAGAAGAGCTGAAGCTGTTATGGCTGCAAAGGGTGAGCCAACTCAATATTGAACCCTACGGACTAAGTCTGGTATGCCAAGGCAGGTGTCCCAAAACTTTTGTTAATATAGTGTATAAGCAATGATAACAGTGACATCTACTGGTGACAGAAATCACAAGCCAACTTAAAGCAGAACTCCACCCGAAAGGGATATTTACGCTTTAAGGCCCCCCCCCCCCCCAACTCTTCTTTAACATGTGGCACTTATTTTGACAGGTACCTACTCCTACTTCTGCCGATTGCCTGAGTGGAAGTTCTCCTCTACCCCCTCCCGGTAGTCTTCAGGGACACGCCACAGGTTCCAGAAGGCTGCAGGACCATTCGCAATGTGCAGCACAGCTCCCGCATGTGCATTGGGCAGCTTAGGGAAGAAACAGGTAAAAAACTATACACTCAGTGTGAGCTATCTACAGCCCAGCCAAAGACTAAACCGACATAGAAGCCCCTGTTTAGGACAAGGGGGCTACACTTACATCCTTTTTGTCATGGTTGTTCTGTCCAGTGAGGTGACGTCACGGGCCATCCTCTCCTTCCGTAAGCAGTGGATGGCATTTGAATGCTACAGAGTACAGTGCTCCATTCTCTGCAGGATTCTTCTGTGAGCTCAGGCTGGCATGATGGTGCACTCTCAGGTGGTGAGTCCTTCATGCCCTGAGCTCATGGGAAATGGATTGAATGGCTCTTCTTGGGGAAGACGGTGCTGGATGGGCCCCATCTGCAGGGGACAGTGCCTAAAAGCAGGTATTGTAAATGTGTTCTGTTAAAATGATAAGATGATTAAATTAAAACCTGGAATTGACCTTTAAAGCATATATGTAGAAAACCAAAATGCCTCAAACCCCTTCTCCAAGTCTACTAGTCATCCTCAGGTGCACAAACTGCTCCCACTGGTAGTGACCTGCTGAAAGTTCAGGACTTTTTACTACTTCTGTCTATTTAAAGGATCAGCAACACTGGCTCTGGAACACTTGGTCCCTTTTAAATCAACCTCTTAAGACCCCAGCTAGGAACTGTCTATCCACTTGGCTTTCTCAGAGTATCCCAAGGCAAGGGATTCCAGAACAGACTTCCAGCACTGTCCCAGGGGGAACTAGTTGGGTGACCTAGCAGCCAGTGCTGTATCCTGGCCTAGGCCAACAAGGCCCAGGCCTAGGGCGGCACTTTGCAGGGGGGCAGCAAAAAAAAAAAAATGTCATTATTTGTATAATGACTATGGACTTCCTATTTATTATACAAATAAGTGAAATAATCCTATAATTACAATCAGTGGCAGCAAACACAAGTCCAAATATCCTAAAAGAGTCATCTTACTAATCCCATGACATAAGGCTGTACTAATGGGCCCTGATAAGGCTGCACTGATGGCCACTGATGGGGCTGCACTGGTGACCACTGATTAGGCCACACTGATATGCTGCACTGATGGGCAGTAAAGAGACGGCACTGATAAGGCTGCACTGATGAGGCTGAACTTATGGGAACTGATGAAGCCATGCTGATGGGCACTGACAGACTGTGGTTATGGTCTGTGGTTTACAGATGACCGGGTGAGTCATAAACAGGAAAGGGTGTGGCCTTTTACAGGTAGGGGCGGGTCATAATTAAATTAGGGGGTGCAGAAGTTTAGTCAGGCCTAGGGCAGCACAAAACCTAAATACACCACTGCTAGCAGCCCTCTCTCTTGTAGGTCCTGGGGGTGTAGAGGTACTCACACTGTCCTTGTCCTGCAGCTGTAGTTAAAATGGCTTTCGGCCCTTTCGTTGGGCTAGTTTCCTTCCTGGCTAACAGGCTGTCGTTCCCCTGTGGAATGAAGGGCAGTGGAGATCCCTCTTTCAGCTTCCTTCCTTCTTCTAGCCTCCAGCCTGGAGGCAGACCCCCCTTCTCCCAGGGGCCCCCTCTCAGGCCACACACACAGCAGCATTTCAGCACTCCATCTACCCACCCAACTCCCCTGCTGGCCAGGCTCCTCAATATTTATGGGCTGGTTCAGCCACCCTGCCAGGCCTCCTGCCTGGGGATTAGCCAGATTCCCATAAATATGCAGATCCCTTCCCCTATACCCCGCCCACTAGCTTCTAGACGTTTTCATGAAACCTCCAGAACCAGTGAAAGGCGATAGAGTACTGGTCTGCAGAGCCTTCCAGCCTGACCTGAATCTGAACCCTGACCCAATAACAGACTCATAAAACTACCATGAGTCGAGTAGGTTTTCCTACACCTATTCTAGAGGGTCCTACATGTGCTTTGGTGGAAACATTTAAGTGGAAGATGAACAAGGCTTACAACACAAGAAACAAAGCAAATGAGTTAAGTTGCATTGCATCCATCACACTGCTTATAACAACCGTTGCAGATTCCTATCTATCAGAACTTCAAACCAGTAATTTCACAGTAAATAGATAAATAATACATTATATATACTATATAACATATAGCATAATATATTATTTTGCTTGATTAAAAAAGTAGCTTTTCAGCAGCAGCAGATTCTCCCTCTTACTGTGTGAGAAAAACATGGGATTATGGGTAAACCTTATACCCATAAACCTTTTTTTTTTTTTTTTTGTAGTTAAAGCGGAGTTCCAGCCATTTACTCACCTGTCCAACGGTCCAGCGATGCGGCCGCCGGAAGCCTCGATCCTCTCCCTCGGCGCCAGCATCACTGCTGTGGGCACCCGGCTGTTACAGTTTGCGGCTTCACAGCCGGGTACCCACTGCGCATGCGCGAGTCGCGCTGCGCGCCGTGATTGGCCGGCAATCTTCTGGGACCTCTGACGTGTCCCAGAAGATTGCAGGGAGGGAGGGGGAGAGGAGAACTTCCGCTCAGGGCGCCGCGGCGCTCCGAGTGGAAGTGGGAGCGGGTACCTGTCAAAACTAGGTACCCGCTCCCCCCCCCCCAAAAAATGACATGCCAAATGTGGCATGTCGGGGGGTCAGTACTCCCTAAAGCGGAAGTTCCACTTTTGGGTGGAACTCCGCTTTAAGAGGGCTGGGCTGGAAGGGAGCATTTGTCTTTTAGACACATGCCCTCTTCTTTGACACTGCAGTGAGAGGAGAGCCTCCACTGTAGCATTTTTATTGGGCAAGTTGGACCAATGGTGCTTTACCATTGGTCCAAGGCTCCAACCAAGCTGTCCATTGAGCTCAGTGCCTCTGACAAGTAGTCAGAGGCACTGTGAACTCATCCTCTCAGTCTGCTGCAATCAGATTCTGACAGGCTGCGCAAGGAGTCCCGTATCTCCGGAATTATAGGTGCTAGGAGCCCCAAATTTTGACCAGTGGCAGGGTAAAAAATCTGTAACCCCAGGTCGCTGAGCTACGACCCTCGAAGCTCGATTTTTTTACATTTTATTTATGTTAATGGCAGGGGAGGCTCTGCCTCGCCTGCCTCCCCTGACTGCATGTCCCTGCAGAGATCACAAGTACAGTGTGTTTTAATACATGGTACAGCAGGCACATATCAGGAATATGAAATGTTGGGGTAACAAACGCTTTAACCTAAAGACACCCCAAAGATACAGTGTGTTTACATGCACTGGATTGCATCGTACAGTAGTACCATGCGATCCAGGTTGCTGTGTATTTTTTAAAGGAGTGCATGCACTGATTTTGATGCGGTTCAGTGCAATTTCAGCCCATTCAAATGAATAGGCTTAAAATGACACTGCATCGGGACCACACGAGAGTTGCACAGGAATGCACAGCGTATTTCTGTGCGATTCATGGTGATAACCAGCCCTGAATCACTAGGTGCTGTGCCATGGCAAATTGAACATTGCCTGCAGCATCTATTTGCTTCATAAATCTACAGTCCTATTTTTGTTTGTTTGACACTAAAAAACGATTTTTTGCAGAAAAATATCAAAATATTTTATATCAATATTTTCAACTTGCAAAAAGCGGGCGGTACACTCAAGGCAGTTTTTTTAACATGTCTGTGGAATCATTTACTACCATGTTGTTTACTTTTTTTTTTAACCACTTAAGCCCCGGAAGATTTTACCCCCTTCCTGACCAGGGGTTTTTTTGCGATATTTTACTGCGTGACTTTAATGGACAATTGCGCGGTTGTGCGACGCTGTACCTAAGCAAATTTGACGTCCTTTTTTCCCCACAAACAGAGCTTTCTTTTGGTGGTATTTGATCACCTGTGTGATTTTTTGATCATGCGCTATAAACAAAAAAAGAGCGTAAAGTTTGCAAAAATAACAATATTTTTCACATTTTTTTATATGAAATTCCCCAAAAAAATGTAAAAATCTAAATTTTTTAACATTTTTGGCCAATTTGTTTTATGCTACATATGTTTGGTAAAAAAAATCACAAAAAGCGCATTTTGATTGGTTTGCGCAAAAGTTATCGTGTTTACTAACAAAGGGAATTTTTTTTGTCATTTTTGGTGTTTTTTTTTTTAACACGTAATGGCGGCGATCTGCGATTTTTTTTGCGGGACTGCGACATTGCGGCGCACAGATCGGAGCCTTGACTGACATTTTTGACACTTTTGGGGTTACCAGTGACATTACTGCAGTAATCAGTGTTATACATATGCACTGTTACTGTAAAAATGACACTGGCAGGGAAGGGGTTAACTGTATTGGAGAGGGAGGGGTTAAGTGTGTCCTAGGGGCGTGTTTCTAACTGTAATGGGACATGGCTACTAGTGTAAAAACAGAGATCAAGGTCCTACATAGTAGAACCGTCTGATCTCCATTTTTACACAGGGGAGACTGACAGGCGGCTTGTTTACATTAGCCGCCTGCCTTTCTCCCTTCCCGGCGAAAGATCGCGAGTGACCGGCGGACATCGCGCTCGCCCGCTATTGGCTCACAAGCCGGTGACAGGCTAGTGACGTACCGGTACGTCACTTTGCCTGGCCGGGGCTGACCGCCGCAGTATATGTACTTGCGGCGGTCGGCAAGTGGTTAATATACATGCACCTGCAGATATCAGGGGAAGAATAATCCCCTCAAGTCCCTACCCCTGCTGATTCATATACAGCTATGAATATTTTCAGTTAGACAAAGGCAGCCATAAAGCAAGCAGGCAACCACACCCTCGCATGCCCTGCAAACACATTCCGAATGTATTCTGAATTAAATGTTAATCTATATAAATAACAAGGCTATATGAGCAATGAATACGGTATAAAAATGTATAAACTTTTAAACATTACAACTGTAATAAAATTAACCGAAAACAGCGGTTTGATTGGATATGCCTTCCTGTGAAGACAGCGGGTGATTAGAATGTTAGGCACTGAGTGTACACTTCCTTGGCGTGTACAAGGCCAAGAAAACCTATATGTAAGCGGTATGTAACACATGCGGATCTGTTAATGCCTCGTTGAGGAGGCTGAGGAAACTGAATCACTTGAGACTTCCTTTGAAAGCTATTTTTCCTCAACATCCCAGATAATTGCAATACTGTCTGACAGGAGAGGAAGAAAGAAAAACTACATATCACCTCTGCTTATTCAAGCCACACATACAGAATGCACCCGTTGCCTAGCAACTGCACAGGGCGAAAGATTAGACATTTCTAACCGGATAAAACAAAAAAAATAAAATGAGGCTTCCGTCTGACGGAAAGTTGCATTCGGGGAGGATAGCCGCTTTAAATGGGCGATAAAACATATTATTAACTATCAAGGAGGTGTTTATTGGCCTATGCTTTGCCTTTATTACAATTCCAATATGCCTAGCTAAGCAGGAGCACTGCTGGAATCATTAACCTGATGTGACATTTTTACTACTTAACCAAGGACAGGGCAAACAGATCCTAACTATTCCCAGGCTTTGAGTCTGGAAATAAATACCATCTCTCTGTATGGGACTGAAGGCATGAGCAGATTCTGCCCCGTAATCAGGGTTTTATTTTCTCAGGGAATAGGTGCAGGAACTCCCCCCTACCTAGCTCCAAGCACCGTCCCTTGGTTCCACCTCCTATCCACATCTCAGTACCGTCCCAGAGCGCGGTTGCTGCAGCTCCAGCAACAAAAGACCCCCAGAAGCAACAACAGATCTTCCAGCAGCCAGCATCAATAGACTCTCCAGTAACCAGCAACAATAGACCCCTTCCTCAACAGAAGACCCCTCCCAGCAAGAATTGAGAACCCCCCAACAACAATAGATCCCCCAGCAACAATTAACCTTTCTAGCAAAAATAGACCACCATGCAAAAATAGATCCCCTTCACCAACAACAGATCCCCCAGCAGCCAGCATCAATAAACCCTTCAGCACACCCCACCACCCCTTGCCATTACACACATTCAGTGCTGGAGGTGCCAGAATTACGTTCCCCCATGTTCCTGCTGAAAAAAAAAACCTGGCAGGGTTTTTTTCTCAGGGAATAGGTGCAGGAACTCCCCCCTACCTAGCACCAAGCACCGTCCCTGGGTCCACCTCCTACCCACATCTCAGTACAGTCCGAGAGCCAAGTATTTGCATTGAATTTATTAATGATCCCCTGCAGCCATCAGCAATAGACCCCCCCCCCCCCAGACACAATGGAGCCCCCCCCCTACAACAATAGATCCCCCAGCAACAATAGACTTTTCTAGAAAAAATAGTCCACCATGCAAAAATAGATCCCCTTCACCAACAATAGATCCCCCATCAGCCAGCATCAATAGACCCTTCAGCACACCCCAGCACCCCTTGCGATCACATACATTCAGTGCTGGAGATGCCAGAACTGCGTTCCCCATGTTCCCGCTGAAATAAAGCCCTCTGCCTAGCTAAGCAGGAGCACTGCTGGAATCATTAACATGATGTGACATTTTTACTACTTAACCAAGGACAGGGCAAACAGATCCCAACTATTCCAAGGCTTTGAGTCTGGAAATAAATACCATCTCTCTGTATGGGACTGAAGGCATGAGCAGATTCTGCCCCGTAATCAGGGTTTTATTTTCTCAGGGAATAGGTGCAGGAACCCCCCCCCCCCCTTCCTAGCTCCGAGCAACGTCCTTAGGTTCCACCTCCTACCCATATCTCAGTGCTGTCCCAGAGCCAAGTATTATCTTATGGTCCTAAGTAATTTGCATGGAATTTGTTAATGACTCCCTGCAGCCAGCAGCAATAGACCCCCCCCCCCCCCCGCAGCAACAAAAGACCAGCAGAAGCAACAACAGATCTCCCAGCAGCCAGGATCAATAGACTCCAGCAGCCAGCAACAATAAACCCCTCCCTCAACAAAAGATCCCTCCCAGCAACAATTTGATCTCCCCCCCAACAACAATAGATCCCCCAGCAACAAAAGACTTTGCTAGCAAAAATAGACCACAATGCAAAAATAGCTCCCCTCCACCAACCATAGATCCCCCAGCAGCCAGCAGCAATAGACGCCCCCCCAGCAACAGTAGATCCCTCAGCAACAAAAGACCCCAGAAGTAACAACAGATCTCCCAGCAGCCAGCAACAATTGACCCTGCCCTCAACAGCTGTGTGTAACTTTTAAACTCTGGAAGGAATACAGGTCACCGCATACCTACCAATAGCAATGAAGGACACCGATTAGCAAGGTATTAGGTATAGGACACACCCCCTGCCACGCCACCCTTAAAGGAGAATTTTACAGAAAAAATGATTGGCTAAAGCCACAAGTGCTTTTTTACCGATAATATTCCTTTATATTGGTTTTCGGAAATGTAGCAATTTAGAAAACTAGATGAAAGTTTTAGCACTGTTAAGATGATGTACTGCCAAAGCTAGTTTTGGCTGTACATCTCCTATGGATCACAGGAGGGCAGTTCAGTTGGCACTCCTGTGACCCGTTTTCAGCAGAGTGTTGGCTGAAGTCCGTTCTCTGCTGACATCACAGAACTCAGTCCAGGCACTGCATCATCATGACCACGGAGTCGGGATCCGCCAGGTGCCTGCAGTGACACCCAGCTCAGCCTCTCAGCGAGCCACTGAGAGCCTGAACCAGCTGCTTCCCTACCCTCCACAGCCCAGCGCTCCAATTAGTGAGGAGAGGGCAGAGCAGAGAGTGGCGATTGACAGTCAGCAGCTCTCTGCTTGGGGATCTGTCAGAACTTTTGACACTTCTTAGTGTAGAGGTGCCGGGGGACAGATGCAGCATTGTGCCTATGGTAAGCATAAATGGGGGGGGGAAGAATCCCATACTTCTCTTTTAAACATTCTTTGATAGAGAAGTAGTACATTTTATATACAACTCTATATGCTCACTGACCACTTTATTAGGTACACCTGTTCATTTGCTTAGTAACACAAATTGCTAATCATCCGAGCATGGCAGCAACTCAATGCATTTCGTCATCTAGACGTGGTAAAGATGACTTGCTGAAGTTCAAACTGAGCATCAGAATGGGGAAGAAAGGGGATTTAGGTGACTTTGAACGTGGCATGGTTGTTGGTGCCAGACAGGCTGGTCTGAGTATTTCAAAAACTGCTGATCTACTGGGATTTTCACCCACAACCATCTCTAGCGTTGTTGATGTCAGAGGTCAGAGGAGAATGGGCAAACTAGTTGAAGATGATAGAAAGGCAACAGTAACTTACATAACCACTCGTTACAGTCAAGGTATGCAGGATACCATCTCTAAATGCACAGCAGCAGAAGATCACACCAGCTGCCACTCCTGTCAGCTCAGAACAGGAAACTGAGACTACAATTGGCACAGGCTCACCAACATTGGACAATAGAAGATTGGAAAAACATTGCCTGGTCTGATGAGTCTCGATTTCAGCTGCGACATTCAGATGGTAGGGTCAGAATTTGGTGCAAACAACAATTGATAGCATAGATCCAACCTGCCTTGTATCATTGGTTTAGGCTTGTGGTGTAATGGTGTGGGGGATATTTGTTTGGCACATTTTGGGCCCCTTAGTACCAATTGAGCATCGTTTAAACACCACCCGAGTATTGTTGCTGACCATGTCCATCCCTTTATGACTACAGTGTACCCATCTTCTGATGGCTCCTTCCAGCAGAATAATGCACCATGTCACAAAGCTCCAATCATCTCACCACTGGTTTTTTGAACATGACAATGAGGTCACTGTACTCCAATGGCCTCCACAGTCACCACATCTCATCCAATAGAGCACCTTTGGGATGTGGTGGAACAGAAGATTCACACCATGGATGTGCACCCAACAAATCTGCAGTAACTGTGCGATGCTATCATGTCAATATGGACCAAAATCTCTTTAGAATGTTTCCAACACCTTTTTGAATCTATGCCATGAAGAATTAAGGCAGTTCTGAAGGCAAAAGGGGGTCCAACCCAGTACTAGCAAAGTGTACCTAAAGTGCCCAGTGAGTGTAGATCAGACCAAAATAAGGAACAAATGAGGAGGAAAGAGGAACAGAGGGACTTTGTTCTGAAATAGGGACAGTCCCTCAAAATCAAGGACAGTTAGGAGCTACAGTATGTCAATGTCAGCATAGGGATCCTGTAGGACAGTGTTCCCCAACCCCCGGGCCGCGGACCGGTACCGGTCCGTGGATCAAACGGTACCGGTCTGCACAAAGAACATTCCATTATTTACATTTTAGAAAAAAAAAAATTTTTCAGAAAAGGGTGGACCCGGGGCACAGAGCAGTGCGCCCTGAGCCCACTCATTTGTGTGACAATAGCGAATGAATATTCGCTATTGTCACACAGATCCTCCTCCTGGCCAATCAGGAAGCGGGTCCGAGACGCGTTTCCTGATTGGCCGAAAGGCGAACCCATGCCATTGGCCAAGGAGGAGGAGGAGGAGGAGGGAAGACTCGAGAAGATGCGGGGAGACTGAGGAGAAGCCGCTGCTGCAAATCAGGTAAGTGCCCTGATCACTGTGCATTGATTGGGGGCATGCTGTGGCACTCTGCATTTATTGGGGGGTGCTGTTGCACTCTGCATTGATTGGGGGCATGCTGTGGCACTCTGCATTGATTGGGGGCATGCTGTGGAACTCTGCATTGATTGGGGGCATGCTGTGGTCACTGTTCTGTTCTCACTACACGTATGCCCCAGGCGTGTGCAGCTCAACATACAGCTAAACCTTTAATCCTATAGTAACCAGTCCTTTTGTAACTGAAGGCTTTATTCCAGTGAAAGAATGGTGGTCACATGAAACAGGTTACAAGTCAGATGGATATGCAAACAGGATTGTGAATAGGTGAAACTGGAAATAAACAGACAAAGCATACAATCAGTGTACAAACATAAACAATATATGCACTGAGTGTATAACTAACAGTTCTGAGCATACCAGCGATGCTTCCGAGAGGGGTTCAGGAATCTTCCCACAGGAACCTCAGATGCTGTCTGGCTGTGTCCACAAGGTGTTCTAAAATGGAGATTTTCACAGAGAGGGGTGGAACTAATATCCAGCAATAGAGAGCAAGAGATACCATAAAGTACTGTCCAACAATTGTATTTGTCACAGTGGCATCTTGTGGACAATATTGGTATTACAAGTTCCAATAACATTAATTACTTCTAAGCTGAAGGCATGACAGTCACTGTGCATTGATTGGGGGCATGCTGTGGTCATTGTGCATTGATTGGGGGCACTCTGTGGTCACTGTGCATTGATTGGGGGCATGCTGTGGTCACTGTGCATTGATTGGGGGCACGCTGTGGTCACTGTGCATTGATTGGGGGCACGCTGTGATCACTGTGCATTGATTGGGGGCACGCTGTGGTCACTGTGCATTGATTGGGGGCACGCTTTGGTCACTGTGCATGGATTGGGGGCACGCTGTGGTCACTGTGCATTGATTGGGGGCACGCTGTGGCACTCTGCATTGATTGGGAGCACGCTGGTCACTCTGCATTGACGTCCAGAAAAATTATCAAACGTTGACCGGTCCGCGGCGATAAAAAGGTTGGGGAGCACTGCTGTAGGACATTCAGTGTGTGCAGCGCACTCAGCAACCTTGTGAAGTGCAGCCAGAAATTGAGGAGCCCTCAAGCTATCCAGTCATACAGTTTTTGGGTTATCCCGTGCTCCCTTCCCCTATCCCAGTTCACTGTTCTCAATAAAAACCCAAAAAGAAACGCCTAGTCTGTTCTTTTGAGCCAGTGGAAGAATGCTGGAAATGCTGTGTGCCTGGCTGTGTGTGCTCTGAAGGAGGAAATAGGAACCAACATTTCCAGCGGCTCCTTGCGGTGATCGTTACATGTATTTGCATGTTTGGAGTTCCTCTTTTCAATAGTAGGAAAGCAACTATTTGCATCCCAGTACCTGATAACTACCATTATGTTTGTGGTCTATGTCATCTTAATTCTACATCTGGATGATGGAAAGCTTTATGATGCATTAGGGGGGCTGAGTTTTTCCCTAGTTCAAACCCATTCAGACAAGTTAAAAATAAATCCGTCACATGTCTAGAGAAATAAAGCAAGATGAAAACCTGGGTAAGCAGAGCAGAGGTTACATTCAGTGAAAACAATCTGTCAAAACGAGTCATAGGTAACTGAAGTTATATGCAAATCTCACTTTACATATAAAACCCAAACCTGGTCTCCTCCTTCCTAAATCCTCAGTCTCCCTATTGGGAAATGATGGCACCCGTCATAATAATGGATCAACAGGAATGTTCCAGATGTTGGGGAGGTGTGGTGTGATCTCAACAATTTAAGATTAACATAATATATCAGCTGCCTGTTTCTCTGCATCCGCTGGCCATTATAACATGCGATTTTCAGTAATGGTAGCCTCCGATTTAGCATTTTTATATTCTACACTTTTTGCCACAAGTAGACTTCATTTCCATTACTGAAATCAAGCCTTGTACAGTGCATCCGGAAAGTATTCACAACGCTTCACTTTTTCCACATTTTGTTATGTTACAACCAGAGGTGTATTGTATATCAAGTCGCGCTAAAAAGTGAAAATGGAACAACTAAAGTCCACATAAAGTCCATAAAATGGTGCAATCCGTGATTTTCAAACCAGGCTCCTCATGGATATATGCTTACCAGAAAGGTAAAATTTGAATGCAGGTTCTCTGTAACAAACTCTTATCCACTTGATGGAAGACCAAAACCGGTAGACTCGTGATGATTAAATGGTCGTTGAGTCATGAAAAAATTGAAAAAAAACGCAATAGCGTAAAACCCAACAAAAGATGATATAATGTGACTTGTAGCACCAATGTGATCATTCAATGGTTAACACAAAAAAATGTGCTCAAAAAATGTAATGTATTGGTGTAACCACCACCAGTGTTGATGCTCACAAAGCAAAGATTTGGAAGAATCAGAAAAATATATGTGCACTAAATGGAAAAGAAAAGTGAATCCCAAGCAGAAAGACAACTTAAGGTACTCCTTACCAAAGTGAATCAGGGCAATCACATATAACACTCAAATTACAGTGATATCCTTCACCAGATAAGGTCACCTCTTACCAAATGAAGGTAATAAAAACGCCTGCAGGTGGATCAAACTTCATAAATGGAAACACTTGTATTAACCACTTAAGCCCCGGAAGATTTTACCCCCATTCCGACCAGGGGGTATTTTGCGATTCGGCACTGCGTGACTTTAACGGACAATTGCGCGGTCGTGCGACGCTGTACCTAAACGAATTTGGCGTCCTTTTTTTTCCCACAAACAGAGCTTTCTTTTGGTGGTATTTGATCACCTGTGCGATGTTTTGATCACGCGCTATAAACAAAAAAAGAGCGTTTATTTTGAAAAAATAACAATATTTTTTACATTTTTTTATATGAAATTCTCCCCCAAAAAAATGTAAAAATCTAATTTTTTTTAAATTTTTGGCCAATTTGTTTTCTGCTACCTATGTTTGGTAAAAAAAAATCGCAAAAAGCGTATTTTGATTGGTTTGCGCAAAAGTTATCGCGTTTACTAACAAAGGGAAAGATTTTTGTCATTTTTGTTGTTTTTTTTTTTAACGCGTAATGGCGGCGATCTGCGATTTTTTTGCGGTACTGCGACATTGCGGCGGACAGATCGGACCCTTGACTGACATTTTTGACACTTTTGGGGTTACCAGTGACATTTCTACAGTAATCAGTGCTATATATATGCACTGTTACTGTAAAAATACACTGGTAGTGAAGGGGTTAACTTTATTTGGGAGGGAGGGGCTGTGTGTGTCCCTAGGGGCGTGCTTTCTACTGTGATTGGCTGTGGCTTGAGCTGTAAGGACACTGATCAACGGATCTACATAGTAGATCCATGTGATCAGTGTCTTTACAGCAAGGAGAATGACAGGTGGCTTGTTTACACAAGCTGCCTGACTTTCTCCCTCTCCCCCGACGATCGCCGAGTGGCCGGCGGACATCGTGTCCGCTGGTCACACGCGCAGGGGGGTCCGTGACCACGCGGGAGCGGGAGTGCTCCTCCGGGGGCGCGCGCTCGCTCCCTAGACCCTCACAAGCAAGCGACGTAGCCCTACGTTAGTTTGCCTGTGAGGGGCTGACCGCCGACGTAGATAGTCGTGCGGCGGTCGGCAAGTGGTTAAGGCAGGTTCTGACCCAGATGTCAGACGAATGGCAGCCAGGGTGTTCTCAGGACCATCATGGGCTCCTCCTCTGTGGGCGATGACTGATACCTTCCCCCGGGGTCGCAGCACTTGGGAGGCCCGGGACTCGGGGACGGGGGGGAAGCGGGAGAAGAGCAGGACGAGGTAGAGGCCGCTGATGAGGAGACAGGAGAGCAGAGGACTGCGGGAGAGCATCAAACACAACACAAAGAGACCCGAGAAGGACACCAACAGTGCCTGGTTTCCTCCTGACATGACGCTTGTCATTCAGGTCAAAGAGTTCAATCTTTGTTTCATCAGACCAAAGAATTTTGTTTCTCATGGTCTGGGAGTCCTTCAGGTACCTTTTAGCAAACTCCAGGCAGGCGGTCATGTGCCTTTTACTAAGGAGTGGCTTCCGTCTGGCCACTCTACCATACAGTCCTGATTGGTGGAGTGCTAAAGAGATGGTTGTTCTTCTGGAAGGTTCTCCTCCCTCCACAGAGAAACGCTGGAGCTCTTTCAGAGTGACCATCAGGTTGTTAGTCACCTCCCCTGATCACTCAGTTTGGCTGGGCGGCCCGCTCTAGGAAGAGTCCTGGTGGCTCCAAACTTCTTCCATTTATGGATGATGGAGACCACTGTGCTCATTGGGGCCTTCAACGCTGCAGATATTGTTCTGTACCCTTCCCCAGATCTGTGCCTCAATACAATCCTGTCTACAGACAATTCCTTGAACTTCATGGCTTGGTTTGTGCTCTGACATGCACTGTTTACTGTGGGACCTTATATAGATAGGTGTGTGCCTTTCCAAATCATGTCCAATCAACTGAGTTTACCACAGGTGGACTCCAGTTTGTAGAAACACCTCAAGGATGATCAGTGGAAACAGGATGCACCTGAGCTCAATTTTGAGTGTCATGGCAAAGGCTGTGAATACTTATCTACATGGGATTTTTTTTCTTTTTTCTTTTTTAAAAATTTGCAAAGATTTCAAACAAACTTCTTTCATGTTGCTAATATGGGGCATTGTTTGTGGAATTTTGAGGAAAAAAAATAGAATTTATTAAATTTTGGACTAAGGCTGTAACATAACAAAATGTGGAAAAAGTGAAACGCTGTGAATACTTTCCAGATGCACTGCAAATTGCATTGTTTCTTAGTAATTAATGAAAGCAGTAAAGAGGAACTCCCACCTTTTCCAGTGTTCTGTCCCCAAGGAGACAAAATGTATGTAGTACTTTTGATTAAAGCTACTCGGTGCCATCCATAAAATTCTTTATTGGCTACATGATAAAACACAATTGTGTCAGGCTAACGCGTTTCGGCTGTAGCCGCCTTTCTTATAGCTATGGGGAAGGTTTCTACAGCCGAAAGGCATTAACTTGACCCAAAATTGTCAGTAAATGCATTGAACTTATCAAAACTTTTATTTGGGGCGTATTTTAGACCCAATTCCAACACCTTTTATCCATATGTGGCATCACTAAGATTAAAAAATACCCTGACCTATTGTCCCCCCCCCTCCCCCCCTCTACATCCTCTGAGGCGTCTCTTTGGGTGGGTTATAATCCCACTGCTAGTTGCCACCATCCCAAATGGCTGGGGGGTATACCAAAAGGCCAGTTGATGCGCATTAGGTGAAACTGTAAACGTATAGAGGATTATGTCGATTGGTCAAACATACTAGTGAACAGGTTTAACCTCTTGCTGATCACCTACCGTAGTATTACTGCGGCAGGGCGGCTCAGCTGTGCAAAATCACATAGTACTACGTGATTTCGTGCAAGAGGTCTCAGCGGCACGCGCGCTGCCGGAGCCGCGCTCCCGCTGTGTGTAGACACAGTTGGAGGTGGGCCGCGGGAGGAGTGGCGGCCTCCCGCGATCGTCAGATAAACTGACAGAAGACCCGCCCGCTAACGTAAAAAAAGCAGTCGAGTCTTCTGTCAGACAGGCACGGAGAGATCACAAGTTTCAGCTAAGCTGAAACCCAGATTTTTCTGTGCCTGTCACAGAACCTACCCCCTCCCCCACAGTGAGCAAGCATATTTAGGCACACATTAACCCCTTTGATCACCCCAGTGTTAACCCCTTCCCTGCCAGTGTCATTTATACAGTAACAGTGCATATTATTAAGCACTGATTACTGTAGTAATGTTACTGGTCCCCAAAAAGTGTCAAAAATGTCAGTTAGGGGTCCGATCTGTCCGCCGCAATATCACAGTTCCGCAAAAAATGCTGTGCGCCGCCATTACTAATAAAAACAAAAAAAATTAATAAAAATTCCAACTATCTATCCCGTAGTTTGCAAACGCTATAACTTTTGCGCAAACCAATTAAAATACGCTTTTTGGGATTTGTTTTATCCAAAAATATGTAGCAGAATACAAATTGGCCTAAACTGATAACAAAATTAAATTTTAAAATTTTTTTTATTGGAAATGTTTTATAGCAGAAAGTAAAAAATATGGCGTTTTTTTTAAAATAAATTGTCGCTATTTTTTGGTTTATAGCGCAAAATCTAAAAACCGCAGAGCTGATCAAATACCACCAAAAATAAAGCTCTATTTGTGGGCAAAAAATGACATCAATTGTATTTGGGCACAGCTTCGCACAACCGCGCAATTTGTCGTTAAAATAACGCAGTGCCGAAATCGCATAAAATGGCCTGGTAAGAAGGGGGTAAAACCTTCCGGAGCTGAAGTGGTTAAAGCAAAAGACTATGACTACAACTATTCGGTCTGACCAGACTTCTGAGGTTGAGCATCCCATCCCCCCACACACACCTGTACTCTATCAGTGTCCACTATCAAGTGGATATAGGAGGAGTCCCATGTGGTGCATTAGCACATCTCTCCCAGCAAGGAGTGTTGTCTCCAAGGGTTAGAGAGGCTGGATTCACCCCTTTTTCATGGATAGTGTAGGACCCACTGATAATGGGGTACTTTGACGCAGTGGTGGGCTTGAGCACGATATGGCCATATGGTGGGACCAAATCCCCATTTTTATTTATGGATTGTCTCCATATTTGATAGTCATTTCTTTTGCATGGTTGCGCTATTCTTTTTTAATATACATGTTGCTTTGTCCATAGCTGCACTGGCTTTAGATATACATGTTCAGGGTTTGCTCCCCCAATTTTTTGCTTGTTTATTATGACTACAACACCCTGGTGTTCCTTCCAAAAATAGGTCAAAAGTATGGATAGAAAGAATTTGTTAGCTGATAAGCCCAAAAGGGTGAGTAATATAGGAGAATTGGCTATTTTAATTGTTTAATTGTGACTATAAATCATTCGAACGTACCATTCGTAAACATTGGCCAATTCCAATGAGACACAAAACCCTGAATAGTGTTTTACCCAAAAAAAGCCCCACAATTTACATATAATCAATATCGATAATTGATAATTTAACCACTCCTGGGCCGGAAGGATTTGCCCCCTTAATGACCAGGCCATTTTTTGCGATTCGGCACTGCGTTACTACGAAAAATTGCGCAGTCGTGCGACGCTGTACCAAAATAAAATTGATGTCTTTTTTTTCCCCCACAAACAGAGCTTTCTTTTTGGTGGTATTTGATCACCTGTGTGATTTTTATTTTTTGCGCTACAAACAAAAAAAAGCGACAATTCTGAAAAAAAAATAAAAAAAACCTATATTTTTCACATTCTGCTATATAACATATATATAACAAAAATTTAAAATCAAAAATGTTCATCCTTTTAGGCCAATTTGTATTCTGCTACGTATTTTTAGTTAAAAAAAAAAAAACGCAATAAGCGTATTTTGATTGGTTTGCACGTCTACAAACTAGGGGAAAGATTTGTCATTTTTATTTTTTTAATAGCAATGGCGGCGATCTGCGATTTTTAGCAGGACTGCGACATTGCGGTGGACAGATTTGACTCCTAACTGACATTTTTGACACTTTTGGGGGGGACCAGTGACATTACTACAGTAATCAGTGCTAAAAATATGCACTGTAAGGGCCGGTTCACATTAGTGCGATCACAGAGATCGCATGTAATTCGGAGCGCACTGCTCCTAAAATTACATGCGATCTCATGTGTGGTGCAAATTTCAGCCATACACTTTGTATGGCTGAATTCGCACCGCAATCGCACTAAACACGCACAGGACCTTTTTTTTTTATCCAAAGCAGAATCGGATCGCATGGTGGTTCACACTTGTGCGATCCGATTCTGTGCGAACTTGCAGATCGCACTGCGATATGCGATCTCAACTGGGGGTGTCGTTAACTTTTAATTGACACCCCTGCGTATCGCATATGGCAGTGTGAACTGCCAGGGGTGCGGATGTGATGCGGGATCACGCTGCATGTTCGCAGCGTTCCCGCATCGCTGAAATGTGAACCGGGACTTACTGTAATAATGACATTGGCAGAGAAGGGGTTAACCTAGGGGTGATCCAAGGGGTAAGTGTGAGCCTAGGGGAGTGCTTACTAACTGTGGGGGGAGGGGCTTGTGAAATGATCATAGAGACCTGTGATCCTATATAGAAGGATCACGGGTGCTCTGTGAACATTTCAGAGATAAGAGCGGTCAGCTGTGTTTACAACAGGTGACCGTCCTTCTCTCTCAGCGGGGAGCGATCGCAGGTGCCGCCCCCCCCCACCACCACCACCGCGCTTGCGACCAATGTAGGGTTACGTCAGTTCTTGCAGGAGAGTCAGCATTGCTGCAGTAAACCTGCGGCGGGCGGTCTGGAAGGTGTTAAGGAACAGTTTAGCTCCTAATCCGCTGCCCCATAGGGATGCATGGATTATCCGATCAGATCCACCTAAAAAAACTGATAGGCGGATCTGACAGGATCGTTCGTGTGAAAGGAGCCTAAGGCTTGTAGGACCGTAAAAATAAAAGCTAGGAATATCACTTCTTTTGAATCCAGTAGCACAGGGAAAACATATAAGATAAAGAAATGTATTACATGCCAGTCTACTCATGTATCTTACCTGATTAGCTGCCCATGTGGGTTACAGTATATGGGTCACACTACTAGAAAATGAGGGATTAGGATCGGTGATTTCCAATTCACTTTAGAATCCATTACAATAGAGACCCTAGCCTTATGGCTGCATTCACATGTCAGCGTATAATCGCGGGCAGAACCGCCGCGGTTCCGCCCGCGATTCAGAGATTTATTGCAAATCGCGGGACTCCTAGCGTTGCCCGTTGATTTGCAATAGCCCCCCAAACGCCGAGCGATGTTGCCGCGATTTACGCCCGCCAAATCGCGGCAACATCGCGCAAACAAAATCGCGGGACGCAATATGCTCCAAAGAAGCTCTTGTACTTTTTTGGAGCGTATTGCGTCCCGCGATTTTGTTTGCGCGATGTTGCCACGATTCGGCGGGCGTAAATCGCGGCAACATCGCTCGGCGTTTGGGGGGCTATTGCAAATCAACGGGCAACGCTAGGAGTCCCGCGATTTGCAATAAATCTCCGAATCGCGGGCGGAACCGCGGCGGTTCTGCCCGCGATTATACGCTGACATGTGAATGCAGCCTATGACCTTTTGTGGGATTGATAGGATTGAGCAACAATTGGAGGGGGGGCAATATGACTCAGAAGGCGTCCAAAAATGAAACAGAATGGATTTTTTTAGATGAATACAGGGTTCCCTGCTATTTTTAAATGCCTGTGAACGATTACCGATCGTAAGTGTAATTTTAATTGCTTTAATAAATCTGTTGGAAATACTAAGCTATGAGAAACATATCTTTTTCTGTATTTACACAATTCCTCGAGCTTCGCATCCATACTGATAGGATCTTCCGTGAGGCTTGTGGAGCATTAATTTCGCTTTGATTGACTACCTGTAATGGGGGTCATAAGTTTCTGGTGAGTGGCTTGTGCATATGAATGTGGGTGGAGAGGGACTTATGGGATCACTGGTGATCAGTTAGCTGAAAAGATCCTGGCAGAGATCGAACACTTTTTTGTTTGCTGTGTTGTGTGTGACAAATTGGGACTGTAGTGTTGAGGACTGCGGTTTCACTTTATACACCTTATCATTTTAATTGTTTTCTAACTGTATCATTCACTGTAAAGTGGGGTTAATACCACATGGTTTAGTTCATTTGTTAATTTGGAAAGTTTTTATGGTTTATGACATGCTGCTACAGTATATTATATAAATGTAATCACTTGGGTTTAGCTACAATCCCTGCGCAAGTGTAAGGTATTTATCACCTCATTTATTATTTTATACAGGAACTTTTATTTATTTTTATACTAGGAATGGCCGCAATTAGCGACTTATAGCAGGACTGTGATATTTTGGTGGACAATCCGACACTAACTGACACTTTTGACACTTTGTGGGAACCAGTGACATTAACACAGTGATCAGTGCTAAAATTATGCACTGTCACTGTATTAATGACACTGCTTGGGAAGGGGTTAAACATCTAGGTCGATCAAAGGGTTAACTCTGCAGAGTCTGTGTTTTTGTGTACTGTATGTGATGCTTCTACTAGGGGAAGTGATGGATTTTATTCCCTGCTTTGCAAGGACTCAAAATCCATTACCCCCCTCCATGTCAGAACAGAGATCTGCCTTGTTTACATAGTCAGAGCTTCGTTCTGTGTCTCTGCCCGACGATCGGTGGTTGATGGCGGACATCGAGTGCCTGGCACCCACAGATCGGCTTCAGGGCCTCTGTAGGCTGAAGTGCAGAATCACATAATTTTACATGATTCTGCACAGGGGGGCCACCCTGTAGCACTTAATCTGCTATGGGGAATATGGGAAGTGCATAATGTAGTTTACCTGTCCTTTAGACAGGGCTGGGACAAGGGGTGTGCAGCAGGGACGGCTGCCCTGGGCACTGTTCTATCATGTGAGGTGAGAGGGTCACCACACAGAAAGTGGGAGAGGGGATTTGTGTTGAGAAGGAGAATTTTTTTTGGGGGGGGGGGGGTGGCAGGGGGTATAAATTGTTCTAGGAGGGCAAATTTAGGGAGGTGTGCTAGGAGTGGTGATTTGGGGGGATTTGTGTTGGGAGGGGGAATGGGGAAGGAGGATTTGTGCTAGGAGGGGGGATTTGGAAGAGGGGGGGTTGTGCTATACAAGTAATATGATATAATTTTTTTGGGGTGGGGGGATTTGTGCTAGTAGGAATGATTGGAGGGTATGTGCGCTAGGAAGGAAATTTTTTTTGAGGGGGGGGGGGGGCGGGTCGTGCTAGGAAAGGGGATTGGGGGATGGAAATTTGTGCTGAAAGAGGGGATTTGTAGTTGGGGGGGGAGAAGATTTGTGCTTGGAGGGGAAATTTGAGGGTGGAGGCAGTGGCAGCTGGTGCTCCATGGGCCTGGGGGTGGCAGACTGACCACAAATTACCCCCCCGGATCACACCAGCCCGTACACCATACCCCACCGGTCGCTGGCTCACGCACCCTGGACACGTGGAGGGCAGGAAGGCAGGCAGGCAGCTCTGCGCCCCAAGCCCACCCTTTTTTGAAGCCTATTAGAGCCTGTAGCTCTAATCACGTGCTGAAAAAAAAAATGCCATTGGAATCCATGCGTCCGGCACCCTGCATGTAGATTAGGGGGCCGGACGCATGGATGGGGGGGCGGCGCCTCTGTGCCCCCAATGGGCAGGCCGCCACTGGGTAGAGGACTGGTACTAGGATGTTTTTTTTTTTTGTTTTTTTTTTGGGGGGGGAGAGTTTGTGCTGGGGCCAATAAGGAGAGAGAGGATTTGAGATGGGGGTGGGGAGCCAAAGATTTGTGCTGAGTGAAGGGGATTTCAGCAGGGAAGCAGATTTGTACTGGAAGAAGGTGAAATTTATGCCTAGGGGTGAGCATGCAAATTAGTGCTCGATTTTTTTTTTTTATGGGGGGGGGGGTGGCATTTTTGCTGACATATAACGCTCATACATCTTGGGGGGAGGGGCAAAATTTGGCATGTTTGTCCTGGGCCCTAGATAACCTTTTCCTGGCACTGCCTGAAGATGTGGCGGTTTCATTCCTTTTCATTTTTCAGGCTAAGAACATTTTCAGTACACAAAATACCATTAATCTTGGGGAAGAAAGCAGGGTCCGTGTCATTTTCTGTGAGCTTCATAAAAAACACAAAAACAATTGTATCTTTCTTCTGTAAAATACGTATTCCCTTCACCCCCAACAGGGGAGGACTGGGCCAGGGGGCAGGGGGGCAATTTCCCCCTGGGCCGCTCTGATGCCCCGTAAAAAGGCTGCAGCGCCTCTGCCACATACATGCAAAAAGGATTCCTGGTGAAGAGTAAAAAGCCCCTGCTGCTGACCTACCGAGTGCGGGTTGAAGACAAGGACAAAGCGCAGGCCTCCCCCCCCCCCCCCCCCCAGCATGGATGATGTAAACTGTATCTGAGCAGTGGCCGGTTCCATGCCCCACTGGAGACTTTTCTGCCCCAGACAGCCCCAACTGAGCTGTCCCAGCTCCCCCCAACCGTCCCCTGCTAGCCAGGTCGGGAACCCAGATTCAGCCGGTAAGTAGAGAGTGTCTGGAGACGGGCTTTAGCTAGGAATGGGGGTCAGGAGAAGGATTGGGAGAGTAGGGGGGGGGGGGGTGAGGGAAAGTGGGAGAGGGGCCAAGTCGCTGCACCATGGGCCTTTGGTTTGTACTTGCCCCCTGGGCTGAAAGTTGCCAGTCTGCCCCTGCCCCCCAATGTAATGATGATGAAGAGGGAAAGACATATTTGAAGTCCAGCCCTTGCTCCCTTCATAGATACAGTAGAATGGAATGAGTGAGCGTAGCCATCCTAGGACAGGAGATGCGTTATCTCCAGAATTACCAGCTAAAAATAAAGGGAAAAAAAGCTTGAACATTAACACTAATGCAGTTCCCACATCTAAGGACTGGTAAGCTACAACCTATGCAATTTTAGGTTTTGGGTTCAGCTATGATATCTAATAAATTCCTACAACGGATCGGTGAGGGAGCTTTAAAAATATATATTAGCTTTTACGGCTCTGGCCACTGTCCTGAAATATTATCATGTTCAACGGGGTCATTATACCACAATCTTTTATCTCTTTGCTTATAAAAGCAAACTGCCGTTTTTCAGACCTAATTAATTTTAAAAGCCACAAAACATAAAATAAAAGTTCTCATATAAAAGCTGTAAATTTCATTCACAGACACTCTCCCGTATCGATGCTTAAGATGGCACAATGTATATATTGTACACTAAGGCTACGTTCACATGTTAGCGTAGCGGACCGCGGCAGAATCGCCGCGATTCTGCCCGCGATCCGGAAATCATTGCAAATCGCGGGACGCCTGTGCGTTGCCGTGGATTTGCAATGGCACCCCAAACGCTGTGAGATGTTGCAGCGATTTCCGCCTGCCGAATCGCGGCAACATCGCGCAAACAAAATCGCAGGTCGCATGACGCCCCAAAGAAGCTCTTGTACCTTTTTTGGGCGTCATGCGACCCGGGATTTTGTTTGCGCGATGTTACCGCGATTCGGCAGGTGGAAATCGCAGCAACATCGCACAGCGTTTGGGGTGCCATTGCAAATCAACGGCAACACACAGGCATCCCGCGATTTGCAATGATTTCCGGATCGCGGGCAGAATCGCGGTGATTCTGCCGCGGTCCGCTACGCTCACATGTGAATGTAGCCTTATGCTTCTGACATTTGTTGCTATAACTACTGATATTGATTATTTACAATTGTCCCATTTGATCTATTTATTTCACATGTCTAAACCCCTTCAGCCTTAGTAGGTTTTACCCCCTTCATGACCAGGCCATTTTTTGCGACACAGCACTGCCTTACTTTAACTGACAATTGCGCAGTCGTGCGACGCTGTACCCCAAAAAAAAATGGATGTCCTTTATTCCCACAAATAGAGCTTTCTTTTGGTGGTATTTGATCACCTGTGTGTTTTTTGTTTGTTTTTTTGCGTAAAAACAATTTTGAAAAAAAAAAAAATTTTTACTTTATGCTATAAAACATATTTAATAAATAAAAATGTAAATAATTTCATCATCAGTTTAGGTCAATATGTTTTCTGCTACATATTTTTGGTAAAAAAAAATCTCAATAAGCGTATATTGATTGGTTTGCACAAAAGTTATAGCGTCTACAAACTATGGGATATATTTACTGAATTTTTTATTTTATTTTTTATTTTTACTAGTAATGGCTGCGATCAGCCATTTTTAGCTGGACTATGACATTGCGGTGCACAAATCTGACATGAAGTGACACTTTTTGGGGACCAGTGACACTAATACAGTGATCAGTAATAAAAAAATGCACTTTACTAATGACACTGGCAGGGAAGGGGTTAGTATCAGGTCCAATCAAAGGGTTAAATGTGCTCCTAGGGAGTACTTTCTAACAGTGTGGGGGAGGTGCTTTGACTGGGGGAAGACAGAGATCTGTGTTCCTGCTTGGCAGGAACACAAGATCTCCATCTTCCCCTCGCACAGAACGGCGGTCTGCCTTGTTTACATAGGCAGACCTCCGTTCTGCCTGTCCTGACAATAATATGGCGGGCATGCCCCCATACCCAGTGCACGAGATCATGTACAGGTACGTGATTTCAGGCAGGAGGGCCGTCCTGCCACAGTATATCTGCGTGGGGCGGTCCATAACAGGTTCAAATTGAATTTTATTTTTTCTAATAAATACTGCACAAGACACCAGGGTTGGGTCCTGAATGGAAGATTTGTGCCCCCTTTGTTTGGGGTATAGTGTGGGCAGATGCCCAAGTAAAGGTCTCGTTTTGGTGTGTTAAGTTCTACCGCTGTGCTAATTCTGGTTGGGCTGCAGTGCAGGGTGTTAATATTTCTTGTGACATCTCTTCCTCTGTACACGAGTCACTTCCCTTTTGGTGAGGGCATATGTAGCGCTACCCCCCCCCCCCCCCCCCCCGAAGAAGCCTCTGGAATTCGGGCCTATTTCCCCCACACAGCAGCCACAGCCAGGCAAAAGGAATTTTCCACAGACTCCAGTTGGTTTAAGAAACAGTCATGGGGTTTTGGTTTTTGGTGTTTATTTTGGGAACAAAGAACTTGGATAGGGATTGGGGGTACATAGGATTCCCCAAACTGAAGAAACTTGTAAACTCCAAACAAATGAAAGAGGAACTGCTAAAGTCTCTGGCCGCTAAAGTCCAGCTGAACTATACTGCACACCAATGGGAGTAATGGTGTAACCGAAATAAAAATAAAGTTCAAAAAGTCAACACTGAAGAGTCAGCTCATGTCTGAAAAAGACACTTTGCTAAAAGTCAGGTATGGGGGGCACCAAACAAGAGGGGCATACTACAGCCAATTGTCAACTAGCCAAATATATTGCACAGCCAGGAGGGACTGTGTTATGTAAAGGCATTCTGTTATGTAAGGTAAGCTACAAAAACATGTTAAGCAGTGAATACCATTCTTGAATAGGAAGAGTGACCTGGTTTGAATTCCTTGTGAAGTAAAGTTTTAAGTGCAGTAAAGTTTTACATTTATTACAAATGGGTTTGTAGCCACGTTCAGTGTAGGCTCTCTGCAAGGGTGGCACAATCTGGCAGCCGCTGTGCAGCGAGGCGGAGGACAAGGCCTCCGTAGGTCTCTTCATGGAAGCAGCTGTCTGATTGGATGCTGCTGCCTTGATTGATCTGGCGGCCATCTTTGAGGTGGGCAGTGCATATAAAAATCACTGTCCCCTTTAGGAATTCAGCTTGTGCACAGATTAGGGACAGATCTCCTGCTGGCTAGAGACAGTCGGAGTAGCATAGGGTCAGATTTTTGTATAGGAGTGACAGAACTGGGACTGTTGCTGTTGTAGCACCCTCCTAGATAGGTGCTAGTTAGGGAGGATAAGATGGATCTGCCTGCTTATCAGGGGAGTAGCAGGTAAATCATAGTCTGCTCCATCTGCTTATCAGGGGAGCCTGATCAGTAGTTAGGCCTGTTGCATGTGTCCATGTGTAATTCATCTGGGCTGAGGGAGTGTCCCCACTGTATCCAATAGGGAGTCTGTTGGACAGTGGAGGAAACCCAGCCATTGACACACAGGCTTTTGTAACTATACCAGTGGGTTGGCACAACAGTGGCGCATCCTGGTATGTGTTATAAAAGCCACGGCACATGTGACAGGGTGTCTTTGGGCAGGAAGCCAGGTCCCAGGAGGAGGGTGACGGCTGTCTCTCCTCCTGTCAGTGTGGAAAGTGGTCACAGGCAGTCGGCCTAGTGAGCCAGAAGTGTGGTGCTGAGCCCGGAGGTCCAGTGGATGCTGACAAGTGGAGGCAGAGCAACCTTGGGAAAAAACAGTGTCTGTGAGTACCAGGCAACTTGCCAGGGGCCTGCCCAGGAAGGGGACTACTCCAGTGGAGAGTCAGTGGACAGGGGCTAGCACGCACAGCAAGTTAGAAAGGGGGTGACCCTGAAGAGTAACTTAAACAGGATCATACTTTCTATCTTCACTTCAGTGGCAAGGTGAAGCAGCGGCCTTGCCGCACACATTGCAGCTAGTGTCCTAAGAATTGTGCATAGTTCTTAGTTGGAGTATCTCACTCAACCCTTCTCCTATCCCAGTTCTAAATAAAATACAATAAAAACCAACATCCCCTGGACTGATTATTGACTGAGCCAAGGACTTTAAATGCTATTTGTCTGCTATCAGTTGCTAAGGGTAACCCAGGGGAATCCAGAAAGTGCAATTCTCAGCAGTCCTCTAGGGGGCAGTGCTACACTGTGCACCATCAGTAGTCTTCCTGTGTTGGGCCTGGTATTTGGTCTGCCTTTCCCCAATGCTGTCAGGTGGCTCCAGTGTGCAATGTACTCTGGTTCATTGTAAATGTTCCAGTGTGGTAGTTTCTGCAGAGTTTGCTGTTTTCTCGACATTACTTTGTTAATATACTTTGCTGCATCATCCAGTCTCTGTGTGAGTTTCCTTCCCCCTGCGGGCAGTGAGCCTGGGCCACACCCATTCATGGTGTATTAAGAAAATCTGGGAACTGAGAGCAAGCCATGTCCAGCCCTCTGGGCTAAGAAGAAGAGTAATTATACAGTACAGGGGCGTAACTACAGGGGTTGCAATTGCAACCGGGCCCCATGCTCCAGGGGGCCCATGTGGCTCCCTTGTACATCTGAATAGGAGGGGCGGAGGGGGCAGCATGTAGAGAAATCACTGTCCTTTTTCCTCCTGTAGCTGCAGGAGGAAAACGGAGGAGATTGGTTCCTCTGTATGCTGCCCCCTCCACTCCTCCTATTCAGTTTACTTGTGTTCTGCTGTCTCTGGGCCCCTGTGTGCTCCACTGGTCCCCCCCCCCCACTGTGCTCCCTTCCCTTTCCTCCCGGCTGCTGCAGGGGATGTGTCACAATAGAGAACCAGGAAGGGGTCAGTAAATATGTAATTTACCAGTGCCTTCCTTTCCTGAATGGACAGAGTCATAGTCAGTGACATTGTAAAAAAATAAAATAAAATGATAAAAAATAAAACAATTACAATACCAAAAAATTAAAGCTACTGACACCAGTGGGTGAACTTCCAGGATCGCAAAGGTCACACTTACAACTGGGCCCTGGTATTCCACCACCGTGGGGAGGCCCCAAGATGGCAGGAAGGGGGCCCACTGCAGAACTTGTGAAAGAGTCCCGCTGCAGGACTCTAATAAAAGGCCCCGTAATGAGAGTAAAGGGCCCCAGGATCGATGGGAAGAGCCCCAGGCTTGAAGGGAAGGACCCCGGCCAGGGGTCCGGTGGGCCCTTCATGGTTCCTTGCACCAGGGCCCTCAAGGCTCTAGTTACGCCTCTGATACAGTAATAAGTGTCACCAAGTTCATGGTTATGATTAATGGTGTGTGTGAATTAACAAGCAGGAGTAGCAGCCAGATGGCAATGGAAGTTGGGTACGGGGACTTCCATGTGCGCAAGGGTGTAATATGTAATGAGAAGTGTAAAGTGAAGATGTGAGAGAAGCTGGTGGAGTAAAAGCAGAACTTCACCCAAAAGTGCTAGTTCTGCTTTTCAACCCCCTTTAACTTTTAGGCACTTTTTTGGGGGGTAGCGGGTACTTCTTTTTGATCGGTACCCGCTTCCACTTCTGTTCTGCTTGCCTAATTTTTGTTTTTCTAATTTCCTCCCATAACATTCCATTTGTCTTAATTCTCCCAGTAGATTTGTTATTTTTTCCACTTTTTTTAATGGGGTGACAACATTGTTTGTTCTGCAGTGAAATTGTGTGGCAGCGTTGTCACACTGTGGGCAGGGTAGTCTTAGATGGATGTGTAGTTTGACATAGACTTTAAATAGGGCGAAAAGCTAAATAAAAGCGAATGCCTGCTAAAACGTTTTAAGCAATTACAGCAACAGATTGTTTTTGTTTTATAAAAAATGTTAACATTTATGTGAGTCGAATCGAAATGCTGTACCCCACCCCAGAGTGTTAAAGACCCCAAGCATACGGTTGTAGAGAAATACACCATTTCTGAAATTTTTGCATGTACACAGTGTACAGAACAATTGTGCACTATTGATTGGTAGGATGCTAGATGGCTTGAGCTGCCTGCATCCTAGCAATGAAGGACGCATGTTGGCCCTGAAGGAGTCATTCATAGGCAGCTGCACATGCACGGAATGAACAGCCTTCAGTCATCCAGTGATTACACACTATTATTTACATGTCTGCCCTAAGCAGGGGCTACAGCCAATGGTGCCATTTGCCTCCTAGCAACAAAGGACATTAGAAAGCTCAAGCCAGCTGCATCCTAGCAATGAAGGATACATATCAGTCCTGAAAAATTCATTCATAGGCAGTATGGAATTACCAGCCTTCAGTTATTCAGTAATTACACACTATTATTTACACTATTATTTACACGTCGGCCCTGAAAAGTTGTCAAGGCCAATAGTGCTGCCTGACTCCTAGCAACAAAAAATGCTAGATGCCTCCAGCCGCATGCATCCTAGCAACGAAGGATGCATGTTGGTCTTGAATGAGTCATTCAAAGGCAGTTGCACAGACTTTATTTAATCAGCGATTACACACTATTATTTAAAAGTTGGCCCTGAACAGCAGCAGTGGCCAATAGTGCCACCTGCCTCCTAGCCGCAAAGGATGCTAGATGGCTCATGCCACCTGCATCCTAGCAACGAAGAATATATATTGGTCCTCAATAATTCATTCATAGGCAGCTGTGCATGCGCACAATAAACAGCCTTCATTCATTCAGTGATTACACACTATTATTTACATTGCGGTCTAAACAGCGGCTGCAACCAATAGTGCTGTCTGCCTCCTAGCAACAAAGGACACTAGATGGCTACAAATGCCTGCAACCTAGCTACAAAGGATGCCAAGCAGCTTGAGCTGCCTGCATCCAAAAAAATGAAGTATGCATATCAGCCCTGAACAATTCATTCATAGGCAATTGTGGATGTGTAAAGTCACCAGCCTTCAGTTATTGAGTGATTACACACTATTTACATGTCGGCACTGAACAGCCAATAGTGCCACCTGCCTCCTAGCAACAAAGAGTGTTAGGCGGCTCAGGCTGCCTGCCTCCTAGCAACAAAGAGTGTTAGGCGGCTCAGGCTGCCTGCCTCCTAGCAACAAAGAGTGTTAGGCGGCTCAGGCTGCCTGCCTCCTAGCAACAAAGAGTGTTAGGCGGCTCAGGCTGCCTGCCTCTCTGCAACAAAGAGTGTTAGGCGGCTCAGGCTGCCTGCCTCCTAGCAACAAAGAGTGTTAGGCGGCTCAGGCTGCCTGCCTCCTAGCAACAAAGAGTGTTAGGCGGCTCAGGCTGCCTACCTCCTAGCAACAAAGAGTGTTAGGCAGCTCAGGCTGCCTGCCTCCTAGCTCCTGCTGTCTAGCGCCTTTCATTGCTAGGTGGTAGATGGCTCCAAAAGAGTGCATTTGCGCTGTATGCTTGTCTCTGAACGCTGGATTTGGGTATTTTTTTTTTTTTTTACAGGTGTGAATGCTGCTCTAGAATATGGATCTAAAAGCTGCCATATGTATTGATTCATTGGGTCTCGTAAAGCTACGATCAGATCTGCAAAAGAAATGCCATATGGAGTTAAATGCTGTATTTTTTGCATCCAAGTGCATGCTTTGCAGTTATACAGAAAAATATAAATTTAAGGAATTAAAATACTGAATTCTACAGATATTACCCCATACAGTTACCCAAGCACAATATTTCTTGTTCTAGTGGGCCTTGAACGTTCTTGCCTTTAATGGAAGATAAAAGTAAGAGCAACTGCATTAGACAACAGCGAGAACAGCTTTTAAGACCTGACGACAATTACATATTGACACTATCATTAATGTGACTGATCTGCTTTTTGGTAGACTGCAGATGGTGCAGCTATTCCCATGTTTAATTGAACAGGTGCAGAAGATGTAAAAGGGAGAGAGATTCGCAATATGCTACAGTTATGTGTAAATGTACAGCTTCTGGAAACGCCGCGCCAGATCGTCTCATCATTTGCACCCTTGGAGTATCTGTACACGGGGTAAATGGTTATTGGATAAGAGCCAGATAAGTGGTGGTATGGCTTTTCTTTTGGGCTTTTTCTCAGAAATATTGAAAAGCAACAGTTCTCCGTTTCTAATACACACGTTGTATATAGTAACATTGCGCTAATATGTAACGATTCAGTGTACAATATAAGACAGGGATCCTCAAACTATGGCCCTCCAGCTGTTGCAGAATTACACATCCCATGAGGCATTGTAAAACTCTGACATGCCCAGACATGACTAGGCATGATGGGAATTGTAGTTCCTGAAAAACTGGAGGGCCATAGTTTGAAGATCCCTGATATAAAACAAGGCTTGTAGACACATTGGGACATACCTGATACCCGGTTGGACACTCTGTTATGCCTCATACACACTAGGCAGAAAAAAAACCCACCATTTTTGCAGGCCTTTGGCCTTTATTTTTTCAGCCTGTAAACTCACCTGTACGTTAGCCTATGGGTCAATGCACACATGTAAATGCGTTTTAACCACTTAAGCCCCGGAAGATTTTACCCCCTTCCTGGCCAGGGCCTATTTTGCGATTCAGCACTGCGTGACTTTAACGGACAATTGCGCGGTCGTGCGACGCTGTACCCAAATTAAATTGACGTCCTTTTTTCCCACAAACAGAGCTTTCTTTTGGTGGTATTTGATCACCTCTGCAATTCTTTGATCATGCGCTATAAACAAAAAAAGAGCGTCAATTTTGCAAAAATAACAATATTTTTCCCATTTTTTTATATGAAATCCCCCCCCCCCCTACATAGCAGGACCGTAGGATCTGTGCTTTTACACAGGGAAGAATGACAGGCGGCTTTGTTTACATTAGCCGCCTGCCTTTCTCCCTCTCCACCCGACGATCGCGTGTGACCGGCGGACATCGGGTCCGCCGGTCACACGCGCGGGCTTCTGTGGGTATGAGCGGGGGCGGGAGCGCGCCTCTGGCAGCGTGCGCTCGCCCCCTATTGGCTCCCAGGCTAGTGATGTACCGGTACGTCACTTTGCCTGGGAGGGGCTGACCGCTGCCGTATATAGTCGGGGCGGCGGCCGGCAAGTGGTTAAAAAAGGAGTGTTTGCAGAAAAATATCACCAGCATGTTTAGAAGTGGAGCATTTGGGCAGAAAAACGTACAAACGCACCTAAACGAGCATAAATGCGCATTAACACTAGTCACATTTAGGTGCGTTTGCGCACTTGCGCGTTATTGCATTCTAATGGCTAAAATAAATAATAAACTTATGTGCAAAACACGCCTTTGCAAAAGGGCCTCTTGCCAGCTCCATAATCAATCAGGTTCACTTTACTTCAGATCTAAGCCTGGTCAGGAGTCACAATTGACACTTTGTTCATGAGGCCGCAACTTACCAAAGGATCCAAGTTTAGACCATAAGGGATCCAGTCCAACACCTGAGGGCCATAGGCATAGGGGTTCCATGGCGAACCTTTCTAGCAACCACCACTGAGAGACCCTCCATCACTAAAGCACCACTCCCAACCTAAACCGACTGCTAGATTTCCCTTTCCCCCGAGGTTTTGGCTGTGCCCTTGCATCTCATAGAGAACTTACGACCAGTCTGGCATAGCTAACATCAGCTCCACTGACCAGACCTGGCTGCTGCAAGATTTTACCCAGATGAGTTTACTTCATATGCTGATTTTTTCACAGAACATGTCAGCAAGATATTTCTTGATTTTATATATTTTACTGACTATTTTAACAGTGTGCAAAACCAAGAGCAGCATAGGTAAGTTACAGTCCATAAACATAGAATGATTGAGCCCCCGTTCACACTGGGGCGACCTGGTCGCCTGACAGGTCGCCGTAGGTCGTCTGGCATAGAGAAGCTGTGGACCCGTTCTAATAGGAGCGACACAAGTCGCTCCGACTTAGAAAAAGGGTCCGGAGCTTCTTTGGGGCGACCTGGAGCGACCTGCATTGACTTCAATGTTATGAAGTCCGTGCCGGCCGCTCCGAGGTCGCGGTGCGAGCAGCGCGCCGCGACCTGTGAGGTCGCCCCCGGGAAGTCGGATTGCCCCAGTGTGAACAGGGCATAAGTCAAAAAAATGGCAGTGTGTACCAAAACAATGGTTGTTACATACCCATTCCCAATGTTGGGCACCATCAGAGGTGATTGTCAAAACTTCATGTGCTCTCTGTTCCCAAGCCTCCACTTACCACCAAAGGGAAAAGTGTGTATTTGTTCATTGGTTCATCTTTGATACAATTCCCCCACACAATCCCTATCCTAGCTACTCCTTAAATAGAAAATGTCAGACCCCTTCCAAGAAAGACAGGAGACTAAACACCCATAAATATAAGACTCACTAGCAGGGCAGTATTCTCTTGCTTCACTGTGGGCTCCAGCCCAGCAAATGGTCAGATTGCACCTGGAGTACTGAATAATACACATCGGTGGATTTATTGATTATTCAAGATTGCAGACAGAGATACAGAGTATTCTATTATGTTTTTCACATGTTATTATTGTGTGAGCTGCTTATTATTATTTGTTAGTTGGCTGTTTCTGTTGACAGCAGATCAACATATCTTCTCACGTCTCCTTCCAGCTGCAGTGCACACGCATGCCTCCCAACTGTCCCTGATTTCGAGGAATGTCCCTCTGTTCCTCTTCCCTCCCCATTTTTCCCTCATTTAGGTCTGATCTATATAGTTGTATATAAAATACACTTTTAATCTTTCAAAAAGTGTTTCCCAGTGCTAAACCATTCATCTAATTTCTAAATTGCTGCATTTGTACATTCCAAAAGCCAATATAAAGCAATAGTAGTTTTGAAAAAGAAGCACTTGTGAGTTTAACTAATCATTTTTTTTTTTTATAATTCTCCTTTAACCACTTAAGCCCCAGAGGATTTGGCTGCTCAAAGACCAGGCCCTATTTTTTTAAATATTTAGTTTTTTTCCAAATTCAAACACCTTACAAAACTAAACAAAATTTTTCCCTTGTCATTACACAAAATGATAATCCAAATACTGTACATAGAATGGTGAGGATACAAACTATGAAAACAAAAAAAACACGTAAAATCGGTAAGATAAGTGACACAAAGAAAAAAAAAATGATTATGCAAGTGAAATACAAAACAACAATACTAAAGTGCGGTGATAGAGAATAATAAAAAATTTATATAAGTGAGTCATATAACAATATTAAAGAGATGGCGTCAGCACGCCGTCCGCACCTTTGAAAACGTCTTCTAGGACGAAACATCGTTAGGTCACGGCGTGCTGACGTCATCCCCTGAAGCGTTCCAATTGAGCGGATGTGCCTAGCCATCTGGCCGGCGGCTTTACATGCGCTATTGATTCATATGAAATGTGAGTGTTTCTCTTTTATTTAATAAACTAGTTGTTACGTTTTACACTATTGGCGTTTTCTTCTATTTGGGATTTGTCGATGCTGTCCATCTGTTGGGACTACTACCTGGCCTGATCCTGGTTTAATGAGAATGATCCGACATTGATCTGGCTTCTACATTATCTTTGCTGAGCGCTGGTGGGAGCGATTTGGTCTGACTCCCTGATATCCTAAGCGATCTCAAATCCTGGTTCGGTAAGGGGCTTAAGTTGTCAGTGTTGGCGGCTCTGTTATTCTCCTAGAATAATCTTCACTCTGCTATTGGTATCTTCAGTCTGGTAAGGGGCTCATAAATCGGTGGTGGTCTATCCAATTTTCAGCTGTCTTCTCTCTGTCACCAACCATTGGGAAGAGTCTCTCTGTGTGCTGGTTCATGGTTATATTTATATTTACCTCTGGTAAGCAGCTTCACAACTGGTGACGGATACACGTACTTTTTTATTTTTTACCTACCTGGGGCACTTTCAGGGTGTATAACATACAATTTGTTGTGAGGGTATTATGCTATGGCGTCCTTTCTCTCTTCCATGACTCCATGCCATCCTATCCTGTGAGTTCAATCTGTGACATCTCCAATCAAGTTGTTTCAGATGTAATACCCTGCATACACTAATCGTTTATCTGGTAAGCGCATTACCTAAGGGAGTCTGGATTCCTTCTAGTAATGTGGGCGATCTGCGATTTTTTTTTTTTTGTGGGACTGCGACATTGTGGCAGACAGATCGGACCCCTGACTGACATTTTTGACACTTTTGGGAGTACCAGTGACATTACTACAGTAATCACTGCTATAAATATGCACTGTTACTGTCAAAATGACACTGGCAGGGAAGGTGATCAAGGGGTTAAGTGTGTCCCTAGGGGCGTGATTCTAACTGTCAGGTGGCGTGGCTTGTTAGATCATCACAGAGACATACGATCCTACATAGCAGGATCGCATAGCCTCTGTGATGATCTAAAGGAGAATGAGAGATGGCTGTGTTTACATCAGCCGTCTGTCTTTCTCCCTCTCCTGAGGGAGATTGCGAGTGGCTGGCGGAATTCGGAGCCGCCGGTCACACATGCGTGGATGGCAGGGTACGAGCACGAGCGACATACCGGTACAGGCTACAGGCTCGTGGGCGAGTGACGTACCCATACGTCACTTTGCCTGTAGGGGGCTGACTACCGCAGTATATAGTCGTGCGGCAGTCGGCAAGTGGTTAAGGGGTGTGGCAGGAGGTGTGTCCTATACCTGCATACTTTTGCTAATAGGTGTCCCTGGTTCTCATCTCAAAAACGTGGGAGGTATGCACACGGCCCGAATGTCAGCCGGTTTCTATTGAACCGGCGGATGCCACCTGACATTCGGCCCGTGTGTATGGGGCTTGAAAGACAACTAATGGTCTCTAAACACTATTCATGCATGGTTCCCCACACAGTAAAGCCTTCAGGATAATGAAACTAGGTGATATATCCATACAGTGGACTTTCAGAAGTAGGAAGTAAGAGAAAGGTAATTTTATTGTGAAACAAATAAAATGTGAGCAAAGCTGTGAACACAGCACTGGGGGATATACAGGGAGTACAGCATGAGTAATTCAAGAATAAGAACAAAGCCAAATTAGCCATAAAATGTAGAAATAAGGCAAAGCACTAAAAAAATCTAAAAATATCTAACGGATCAGTGGCGGCCCATCCATTGGGAGCGCAGGGGCACCGCCCCCCCCCTTTCATGCATCCAGCCCCCTAATCTACATGCAGGGTGCCGGATGCATGGATTCCAATGGCACTGCGCCCTGAGCCCACCCAGTTGTATGGCAATAGCGAATAAATATTCGCTATTGTCACACTGACTCTCCTCCCAGCCAATCAGGAATAGGGTTGAGAGACCCCTTTCCCGATTGGCCAAAAGGAGACGCGACCTTACTGGCCAGTGGCTAGGAAGAGGCAAAAGACACACGGCTGGAGGAGAAGCACAACGCCTCAGCCATCCAGTACTCCCCGGCTGGGAGGGGAGTACTGGATTCAGGAGGAAGGAGGAGGTGAGGAGGTAATCAGGCAGGCCGTTGGCAGGGGGGGGGGGGAGAATGTGTTGCCGACCGACTGACCGACCAGGGGGGGTAATGTGTTGCTGACCAACCCTCGGGGAGAGGGTGCATTGGTTTGCCCCCCCCCCTTGAATAACAGAGCACCTGCCGCCGCTGCTATAGATATGAGATGAGTTGCCCTAGTCCAGCTGTTTTTATCCAGGTCAGGTTTCATCTCTTTTCTTTTGTGGGAACAAGAAGACCCCCACAGTGATGGGTGTAATGGCATTAGGATGGGTTATAAAACCTTTTCCATAGGTACTGTTACCCTCTTGGATAAGCAGTTCCAGGGCCAGTGTCCCATCAGAAACATATTTATTTATGTAGTGTTGGGTCCAGTCCAGGAGTCCTGTTGTTCACTTACACTGTCTTGATGATTATTCACTACACACAAGCCTGACACATATCACACCTCCTTCGTCTTCTTCTTAGTGACCATGCCCATCCCAAATTAAAAGTATTAAGAGCACTGGAAGGTACATGCGCAAAGGCTGAAACATTCAAGCAACAGTTCTTAATATGAGGGTAGGAGTAGGTAAGCATGCCCTCTTCTTCCTTCCGTGTGACAGCATTCAGTGCATATGCACTCAGTGCAAAAACTATTACATTGGGGAATGCCAAAGCATATGCAAAGACTTTGAGAAGGTCAATATTTGCATAGGAAATTCTGCTGGCTGCTACAACCTGAAAAAGTTAAAGGTACCATTTGGCAACTTATTGTGCCTGCTGTGGGTATGCTACAATGAACACTGAACATTAAACCTTGGAATATATAGAAGGGGCACAGTCCACCTGCTCAGCAAATTTTATTCATCCAGAAACTGGTGCACCAGTCCAGTCCAATATCATTTATCAATTATCCAGCAATCTGAGAACCCCTGTTAATGCTGCAGAAAAGTAATTCTCAGGCATGCCCACTGCAAGCCCTTTGCTGTTTAAAATAAAAAATAGCTTAACGTAATAAAGTGTACAAGAGAAGTTTCTCACAGCCTTTAACCAAACCTACTATGCTTGAATATGAGTGAGATACAGAAAGCAAAGGGAGACCAAGTTACACAGAATAGTCTTGGTGAACTACACTCCCAGGCCCATATATATATATATATATATATATATATATATATATATATATATATATATATACACACAGGCACATCTCATATAAATAAAATTAGAATATCATCAAAAATTTAATTTATTTCAGTATTTCAATTCAAAAAGTGAAACTCATAAATTTTATATTGACAAGTTACACGCAGAGTGATATATTTCAAGCATTTATTTCTTTTAATTTTGATGATTATGGCTTACAGCTAGTGAAAACCCAAAATTCAGTATCTCAAAAAATTTGAATAATACATAAGGCCAATAAAAAAAAAAAAAAGGTTTTTAATACAGACATATTATATTAGTATGCACTTAGTACATGGTCAGGGCTCTTTTTGCACAAATTACTGCATCAACGTGGCGTGGTATGGAGGCAATCAGCCTGTGGCACTGCTGAGGTGTTATGGAAGCCCAGGTTGCTTTGATAGCGGCCTTCAGCTTGTCTGCATTGTTGGGGGGTCTGATGTCTCTCACCTTCTTCTTGACAATACTCCACAGATTCTCTATGGGGTTTATGTCAGGCAAGTTTGGTGGGCAATCAAGCACAGTGATACCATGATCATTAAACCAGGTATTGGTAGTTTTGGCAGTGTGGGCAGTGCCACATCCTGCTGAAAAATAAAAATTAGCATCTCCATAAAGCTGGTCAGCAGAGGGAAGAATGAAGTCCTTTAGAATTTCCTGGTAGAGGGCTGCTCTGACTTTGGACTTGATAAAACACAGTGGACCAACATCAGCAGAGGACATGGCTCCCCAAATCATCACTGACTGTGGAAACTTCTCACTGGACCTCATGCAACTTGGATTCTGTGCCTCTCCACTCTTCCTCCAGACTCTGGGACCTTGGTTTCCAAATGAAATGCAAAGTTTTCCACAGTCTGTAATGATTTGGGGAAGGGCGTGAACGACTATATCCCCAAACTGTTGTCATGGAACACTCTGGTATTTGTGTATATGTTTTTTAAATTTTTCAATAAATTTGAAATGTAGCAATCTTTTAGCAAAACTTATTTCACTACATATATTTAAATCAACATATATATATATATATATATATATATATATATATATATATATATATAAGTGTAAAGAAACTGGCAACCCCCTCTGCTCATCTGCCACGGTTATAATTTAAATTGATATGTGAAATATTTGTCATCACAGTATGTACTAAGTATATAAAATATTTTTGGCAGAGTAACAATGTGCTAAGCAGCAATGAGATAGTCCGTCAACTCTGGTAAACATAAAGTGAGCAGGGCACCTTTTACTGATTGATTTTTTACTCCGCCGTCAAGCTGCTGATTCTTCTAAAATTCATTGCAGATAGCATCATGCAAGAGCTGTTTGTCTTCTGCTTATTCCACCCGCATCCTGTAAACATTTGGCTGAATGCTCTGATGCAAACTCACTGCTAAGTTAAAGGGAAACAGTTACGTAATTTCACTGTGTACCCATTTTGAGTTATTACTTTTACTTTTTAATTTGCAATTTATTGCATGGATTTTTTTTCATAGTTCAAGTGCAGCCACCCCCCATCCATCACTTTATTTTTAGTTAAAGCACACCCATATATATCTATTTATTTTATTACTTTTACTTACCTGAAATAAAATGTTGATGTTTTTTCTTCTAGTTTTTTTTTTCCGTCTGGCCTATCTCCCCTCACTTCCTTGTTGTTCTACAGAGCAGGCCATGTGCTCTGCGCCCATTCACCTCCTCTCTGCTACTGCTGCTGTGTTGCTGAAACAACTGCTGACACGAGAGGCTCTGTGTGAAATTCCCCCAATACCCCCCCCCCCTTTCCCCTAGTAGCAGCAGCAGTGGACCAATCAGTGGGAGGCTGAAGGAGGAACACAGGACATTTAGTCCTTAAAGTAGTGCTGTATAATAAAGGCAATGGGGGCTTGGACCCCAATACCTATGCTCACAAAAGGAGGAAAAATTAGTTATTTCCTGGGCAATTTACCAGAGGTCTGGCAGTCTAGTGTGGGGAGCCAGGGAGTACAAATTTACTGCTTGGGTCTATATGCCACACCAGGGAAAGGATAGACTGGCTGCAAAGAGCTGAGAATGGGACTGAGTCATAGTTAATGCCTGTGTGTGTGGTTATCGGAGCTAAGCAGATGTTGGATCTTTGTGTGCCTACCACCTGTGAGAGCCTAAGCCCTTCTGAGTACCCAGAGAGCTAAGAGACAGCCGCAGAGAGTCAATGTGTCTTGGGAACCAAGCTGGGGAGACCTGTTGCCGTGCTTGCCTCATCAAGAAGACCTAAATGTAAGGACTGAGCTTTCTGGAATAGCTGGCGGCCATAAGTATCGGAAAGCTAGAGTAATTACCAAACTTAAACCCTTACAGCCCGCAGTTAACACTATGACAGAATGCTTGTCACGTACTTGGTCCTGAAGCCGAAATGCTGAGAGGGCTCTCCTTGCGGCTAAGTGCTCAGTGTCCCTGAAGGTGGTAACAGGAAGCACGAAGCTCAAAGTAGCAGGGATTGCCAGCTGTGCCCCAGATGAGGGTTGGTGGTATGGAGATCTCTCTGCGGGTGAACACCAGGGGAGGTGAGCACTAGGACCCAAGAGTGCTGAGGATGTTGCAGACTGCACACGGCTGGAAGTAGTTTGTAAGGGAAAGTGCAGCGGGCAGGATCAACAGGTAAGTACTGAAGGCAGGTACTGCAGGCTGGGTAAAGCAGGTGGGCACCAAGGCAGATCACAGCAGAAAAGGCACAGCCGAAGGCGTAGTCGGGGACAGAAGCAGAGGTCAGTAAGTCAGTGGTCAGCAGATCAGATAGCAGAGTGGTGGTTAGGCAAGCCGGGGTCATACACAGGGCAGATGACAAGAGAAGATCCATGAACAATCCAAGGTCAGAGCTGGGAGCGAGACAAGATGAATCCGAGAGCAAGCTGGGTTTGACAACAGGTGATCAGAAGCAGCAGCAAACACAGGAACACGAAGCAGGAAACAGGAAGCTGAAGACCAGTCAGCAATGTTCAGGTGCCACAGATATCCTTTTAAAGGTCAGAGGGTGCTGGGATTGGATGTCCATTTTGTGTGCCAGCACGCACACGTCTTCGCCCTAGTGAACGTGTGTTTGCAATACGTGTGTGCGTATTTATGCGGGCGCGGCCATGTTGAGAATTGGCTAATGTGCCAGGTTTATGAGCAATTATTCTCCGGCTAGTTCCCTGACAATGCTCCTTACTTAACAGCCCATCAACCGTCCATTGAGTACAGTCTTACAGGGACAGCTTCATGTGCACCACCTTACAGATGAGCCCCAACATTAGCCAGCTTAATGCTGCTAAAATTGATGCCAGGTAAGTTATAGCTACCTCCAGGGGTACCCCTTGTCAGGAACGCTGGATTCACCCAATAATAGGGCTGTATGCCTAGTGTGCACTAGATGACATTTCTTTGGGTTAGTGACTGGCAAAATAGTGTCCACTGTTTATATCAGCTGAAATTTGGTTGAACTTTATTGCAGGTAGTTGATTGCCATTTTATAGGCTAGTATTCACCTTAACCAGTACAGCATCTTTAAACGTGTTCATTTGCCTGTTTACTAACTCATGCAATGTCTAACTTGCCTTGCCATAATACATCTATTTAATCTACTACCAAGTTGCTTGTGGCCTATTTTTTGTGTATTAGTATAGAGTAGTAGCATACTAACATTTAAGTTGCACAGGTGTGTCAGTGGGGACCAAGCAGTACAAATAAACCAATCATATCCTGCAGGGGTAGGTGCTACATTATCATGATCACATTTTGGCCTTTCCAATGGATATCTGTATGTCATTAGCTTGATTTTCTGTTGTGGATGGTAGTGCCTTCTCAGCATCTTATGGCATTGATGAATAGGCCTTAACGAAGAAACAAAAGTTTGGCTCCTATGATGCAATACAAGCTATAATGTCTTTATGTATGGAAACTTTTCTTTCCTGGACACTTAGTGTTGACATCTTGTAGATAAAAAAGACAGATATGTTCCACCTTAGGTTCCTCTATTTTCCTTACTTCAGATCACTTGATTGTTTCCAGTTGCATGCACCCCTGTGATCATCTGTTCCCTCCTAAGTTCAACCTCTCCTCCCTGGGTAGGAAGACTTGGATATAGGGTAAATCCGCAGCATGAGGAGCTCCCCAGGTGCCTGGTATATGATTGCAGGGTTTGCATCACCTGATGATTTTAGACGTCTCTGTATTGCAGTTTGTTTTGGACTCAGCGCTTGCTGGATAAATGAGAGTGCCCTGGCTCAAGTTGTAATTGCCCTTTTTTCTTTCCCAGCACTGACTTAATATCGTAGCACTGGTACATGCACAGTAACTTTGGAGGCAAAGGTATGGCCTTTTGCCTAGTCTGATAACTCTAGCTGCATAAATTGCAGGAAGTGATGTTATGCGAGTTGTTCCTGCCCTGCTCTGTGTCCATGACTGCTTTGTCCAGCAAATGTCCTGCCCTACCCTACAGCTGTTCCTGCTCTGTGCAACCGTAAGGTACCTTTTGGAAGTTTATAGTTAGTTACCCTCACACTGCCTGTTTGGTTCAGTGGTTAAATGTCATTGTTATTATTTTGTGGATGTCCTACAGCTATGATCCAACCATCTGAGCCTAAGGTAGCGAAGCACATGGATTCCTGGTGGGAGTATATGCTTCTGGTGTATACCTGCTATTGTCTTACATACCTGTTCATTATGGATTGAGGGGAGAAGCACAGTTTCCAGACATTCTGACCATTCTCCTAGAACAGGGGGTGTCAAACTCAATTTCATTGTGGGCCACATCAGCAGTAGGGTTGCCCTCAAAGGGTCTGTTTTAACTGGGGTGCTCTACGTTAAGAGTGCAGGGTTCAGGAGTGCATTACATGCAGAGTTCAGGACTATGCTATGTACAGAGTGCAAGGTTCAGGAGTGTGCTACCTACAGAGTTCAGCAGGGTGTTACATACAGAGTGCAAGGTTCAGGAGTGCATTATGTGCAGAGTTCAGGAATATGCTATGTACAGAGTACAAGGTTCAGGAGTGCACTACGTACAGAGTGCAGGGTCCAGGGGTGCATTATGTAAAGAGTGCAGCATTCAGGGGTGTGCTGTGTTTATAACCCCAACCCTCCCATGAAGCTTCCTTGAAACTCTTTCCCCTACCTGGCCTGACTCTAGTACCTCTCTGTGTAGGCGGCTCTACTACCTGTATATTTGCAGGGAGATTGTTCTTTCTCTTAGATTATAGAGATCTGTGCCCTACCATGAGTGCATCCAGGAATAGAAAGGAAAGGAGCCGCTGGGGGCAAAGCTGTCCCTTGTAAGACACAGAAGGTGTCTGTTTTTATAATTGACAGTGGGGAGTGGGAGCAGAGCGTGAGAGCCGGAAGGTGGCAGAATGAAAATCTGGCCATGTGACTGGTGCAAAACAGGGTGTGAGGGCCACATGACAAGGTCTGGAGGGTCGCATTCGGCCCACAGCCTTGTGTTCGACATATAAGTCCTAGAAGATGGAGTTACTAGTTCAGACCAGTCCCAGACTTGAAAAGACTCAATTGCTACATAAAAGTCAAACATTTCAGAATGAAGTCTCTGGAGGCCAAATTATCAGTAGTTGTGGAAAAAGATGGGATGTATTCATTAGATCTCTACTAGGCCTGCTCCCAGTGCCAGTGGCTGTGCCTCACTAGAAGTTAATGTGATTTGCAGCAGGGACCAACCATTACCAATCACGTCTACCCTTCAGTCTGGAGACCTTGCTGCTCCCCTGCTTGAAGACTCTGCTAGCAGTCATGGTATTACTATGACTTCATTACATATGAATTTTTTCATTATCTGGGCTATATTTTGATTCAGACAACTATGCTAATCAAGCTTCAGAAACATATGTCAGAAGTCCTCTTCACTCTAGTTACAATTGGATGGATAGTCAACAAGGTGAAAAGCCAGTATTTCTCCCATCCAGGGGGATCATAAAACAAGAACATTTTGGACTTTTGAGGCACCACATGACAAGTGTTTGAAGTCCTAAAAAGTAATTTTTTATTATACATCAATTTAAAAAAATCCCCATATAAAACCCTGGCATATCATTGTCTCTCCGATAGTACCATAAACCACCTTCATTATTTTAAACCTCCTTATCACTGTTCAGCTATCATTTCAAATCATTTCATATCAAACTTGTCCTGAAGCTGGTTCCACGGTGAGGCAGGGATGGCTTAATCTGAACGCGTTTTGCAGTCAATTAGTACTGCTTTACGAGGAGTGTCACTGGAAGTAAGATCTATTATAAATCACAAGGTAAAGTACATAACATCTTCCAGATGTACAAAGTATTTATCTATATACAAAGAATACATCTATTTGCATAAACAGCTATATTTCCTGCTACAATATTTCTTTACAAACAAAATATACTGTGGTAAGAAACATAAATGTATTTGGAAATAAATATATGTGAAATGAAGATGGCAATCAGCTTCATTTCACTTTTATGCAGATCACCTGCAATTGATTAGCAGCACTCCCTTACCCCCCTATTAATTAGTTACTTACCTTTTGTGTCCTGGGTGCCTGATTATTTATTTTTTCTAAGCAAATAGATATATGTTTTGTATATAGATATATGATTTGTACATATGGAAGTTTTTATACTTGACCTTGTAATTAAATATAGATCTTACCTCCAATGACACTCCTGATGAAGCAGTACTAATTGACTGCGAAACACGTTAGGTTAAACCATTCCTGCCTTACTGTGGAACCAGCTTCCGCACACATTTTGATACATACATGTACTGAGTGTTTTGGACATATGAAACAACAGCTATCCAGTGATAAATGGGAAGGTTTAAAAATAATGTAGGAGGTTTGTTGTAATTTCCAACAGAAACACAAAGATATCCCATGGCTGTAATGGGAGGAATTTCTTTAATTCTCCATTTTAATGGATGCATAAATGAAAATTACTTTTTAAAACTTCATACACTGATTGTGTGGTGCCTAAAAAATGTGAGCTTTTCTCATTTTATGATTTTAAATTATTGGCAGATGTGGCATTTTTCACCACTATATATACATACTATAAAGTAGTAGTAGTAGTAGTAATAGTATAGGAAGATCAAGGACCAGATCCAGCACACCATAAGGTTCCTATTGGTGCCCTGTATTACAGCAATGGTCAAGGGTAAGTTGGCTCTGATGAAGAGGCGCTGCCTCGAAATATGTTAGCCAGGATATTAGAGGACGGTCTTTGAATGAAGCACTAATGGATATATGAGAAGTTCCTTATGGGAATTCTGTGAGAAGTATGTCCTTATACCACTTTTGTTATTTTATGTTTATTTTAACTACTTAAAGTGGAACTTTAGGCAGAAAATTAAGTCCTCAAAGATTACTTCATGCTGGCCCCTTTTGCTTGTATAGCTATGTAAATCATTAAAGTGGATGTAAACCCTCACATATACCCATTGAAGTCAATAGCTTCAAATAATACGCACAGATTAAACAAATCTCCCTACATATGTTTTACATGCATGTTTGCTGTCTTCAGCTTTCTAGACTCAAGTGCTTAAAACTGCACATTGTGTTAAATATTTTTCTTCCTGTTCCAGCACTGGGTGTGGAGTCTTGGCATACACTGTGTGACAGCTGATAGGAGGAAAGACACACACTCCCCCTCCACATAGGCAGAGAAACAAAGAAACCTGCAGATCTGTGCTGTGAATAGACAAGCTCTCGGCTTATCTATCTCTAAGTTCCCTCCCCGACACAAATTTCCAGCTGCTTTTATCTCCTGTGTCAGAATTTATCATGCTAATAACAGAGGAATGGAGCAGCAGAAAGACACGGGACTTAGGACTTTGGAGAGATATAAGTAAACACTACAGATATATGTGCCCAGGTTAAATTTCATGAATGGGGTTTACATTGATAGCATTGCTTCGCTTCAAAATGAAAGCCTCATTTCGAGTCAGGAGGCGTATGGTAACACTTCGCAAATGCTCTGGCAGGTGTTTGCAGTGCGGTTACAGCCTAACACCCATATAAAAGCTCATTGATGCGAATCTAACGCCCATAGTAATGCTATAGAAGCGTTTGTTAAGTGTTAGAAATTTAGTCAAGTGTGAACAAGCCCTAAAAATAGGTACTTATACTGTTTAGAATTCACTAAGGCCCTCTCTCACACTGCCCTGCACAGCCTCAGTTGCTCTCTAATCTCAGCACTGTGCCGATAATCAGCGAGTCACTAGAGGCTAATCTGCTGAGAGCATCAAGATTTACTGCTGCAGAAGTGGAGAGGAAACAAAAATGACAGACTGTGCCAATTGAGGACAGATTAGGGAGAGAGAACAGAAAAAAGGTGACAGGACAAACTCTGCTGCCAGGGAGTAACAAAAGAGTTAAAATTATAAGGATAGTGTCTTATCTTATCTCCTTGATATTCTCTCCTTTTTACCTGCAGAGCTATGATCTTCAGCACTGTAAAGCTTCTGTCAGCCTTCTTCTATAGCTGAGACAAAACATACAATCACGGTTTCTGTATTAGAAGTGACAAGAGGCAGCTGTAGCAGCAGTTAGAATGAGACTGAGGAGTGTCACTCAGGGCTAGCTAGCCCTGTCTCAGGAACCCAGGACCCTCGCCTAGACTCTGCCCTGGGGATGGTGTCACCCCTCTGCAGGTGTCACCCGGGTGCGGGCCGCACCCCCCGCACCCACATAGCAACCCCACTGCCCAGAAACCTACACTAGGAGCATGCTACAGCAGCAATCAGAAACCACTGACATATGTTTTTTTCATAAAATACTCTTTCACCTTTTTTGTCATGCTTTCTTTGTATCTCAATGCTGCTGATTTCATTAAGCCGTTTCCAGTCATTTCCTGTCTACATCCACATGCTCCAGCAGTGGCTGAACATCTTTGCTTGGGATCAAATTCCTGCTAGTGACGATGATGGACCATGTCTATGCAATGTTCATTGGCACAGCAATTTATGGTTGAATATATTTTTATTTAGAACCCACATGAAATATAACAAAGACACAATAGATACAAAAGGTGAAAAAGGAACTAACAATTCTCTACTTACAAGGAAGGGGGAGAAATATCAGACCAGACAAAGTCACAAAAGAAAATACAATTTGTGACAAAGAAAACTATACCCTGGAGTATAAACGAGAAAGCATATTCTCATGAGACCCAAACATGAAGTTCTGGCTGAGCTATACACCTAAAAGAATCCAGCATAAGGAGGAATGTTACATAAATCAGACTACCTACCCCATTTGGGAAGAGGCTAAGTAAAACAAGTCAATCAAATGCCACTCGTACCTTAAACATATACCTAAAGAGTTGTGGAGAAAAAACAAGGGAGAAAGGAAAAATAGGAAAGAATAGAAGAAGGAGACAAGAAAGAAGAATGGGAGAGTCTGTAGCAACCCTAAGAATATATTAATGGGACGTAACTAAAACAACTGATTAGAGGGCCAATGAGGCTCGCCTCAACCCTACACGTCCTTTATCTGCTTTTTGAATGAATCGGAGAATGAGTACATGATCCAAATCCCATAATGCAAAAAACTTGTCAGAGGTTTCATGTCTTGGGCATGCAGTTCCTCCATTCTCATAGTGTCATTCATTACTTGCACCCAATTAAGGAGTGACGGAGTACAGGAAGATTTCCACATAGAAGGTATCAACTGCCTGCCTGCAAATAAAAAAGCCAAGCAGACTTTTTTTTAGTTTCCATAAAAAACCCAATAAAATGGATAGAAGGGCAATTTCAGGAGAAGGAGAAAGTGACTCGCCATAGATATCTTTATAGATGTCAAAAATCATCTTCCAGAATGGCTTGATCTTACTACAAGATAGGTAAGTGCATGTAGCACGATTACACCGCCAGCATTTCTCCGAGACCTGTGGAAATAGTCAATGGAGAGAGACCAGGTCTCTATACCACCTTGTAAGTATCTTGTAATTTTTTTCTTGGGAGTAACACTCAAGATTTATGTGTAAAATAAAATGACTTAGCCCACATGATAGACTCCAATTTACGGCCCAAGTCTTTATCCCACGTTCAATTATATAAAGAGCGTGTTGAATAGTAAGAGATTGGAGAATCCTGTAGATCATAGATAGCATGTGCCTAGGGGGCTCCGAAAGAGAACACAGCTGTTCAAAATCAGAAAAATCGCCTAACAGAGGTCAAGGAATGGAGTTGTTTATGAAAGGCACAGCAATTTATGTTATCAATCAGGGGTGCTTGTGACAGGGGGACAATATCTGAGCACAACTGGGAGAAAGGGACATTATTATTGTTATTGTAGCACCCTACAGGTAGGTGCTAGGTAAATGTATAGTGGGCCTTGTCTGCCTAACAGCAGGGCTGTGATTTATTTAGTTAGGGTGTCAGGGCTTCCAGATGTGCCTGCTGAGGGGAGAAGTATCCCCACTGGCTCCTGTGAGAGGCTTCTCATAGGGCAGTGTGGGAAGCCCAATCAGGGGACACATCCAAGCTTGTAACTACCCCAGAACACAGATTATGCTGCAAAGGATTCTGGGAGTGGGTATAAGTTTGGGGGAAGTGCGTGCCAGGGTGTCTTTGGCGGGTCAGGAGGGAGAGTTCGGCTGTCTCTCCTCCTGTCTGAGGAAAGCGGATATCTCGGGGTGTCGCCTGAAAATCCAGAGATTGTTGAGCTGAGCTGAGGGGATCCGGTGTGCCGAGAGCCTGCGGAGAGCGAGAGGGGTCCAGTCCCAGGAAAGCCTACACAGGTCGTGAGTACTGCGGATTGCCCCTGGGGGTCTGCCAGAGTCAGAGGGGACCACTCCGGAAGAGGTTCTGGGATCCGGTGCCAGCTAGCTGAAAGGGGGTACCTAGGTTGAGGACCCTGATGGTACAGAGGGGGGTACATAGTCAGTGGACCCTGAAGAATTCAAGGTTAAAGGGGGCACCTACAGTTGGGCCCTGAATTGTACAGAGTGTCAGTTAACAGTTGCAGCTTTACAGAATCCTACAACGTACTACCTCAAGCCAGTTCAAGGCAGGAGGGTAGTATTCAGTGACCTTGCAGTACAGCAGTGTCAGTAATTCTACAATTTACAGTCTTGGGTCTTCTGGACTTATTGTCGAGGATCCAGCACTTCTATCAAGCTACAGTGTGTTCTCAGTGTTAGTGAGCATTGGCTGGCGTCGGCTGGCGTCAAGGAAGCGCCAACAGGCATTTTTCAAGGATTAAGTCCCAAGTGTAATTAGTTAAGCCTAAAAGAGTATACCACTCATTCCCTTCTTCCATCCCCCTTTTCTACAATAAAAACCACAAAACCAAAGATACCGGAGTTGTCCATGTCTCAGTTCTCACACCTAGGGTCGCAGCTCACATGGGCTGGAGAGGTAACCGGTAACAATGGCAGACCCACATCAGGCCACAGGCTTGGAAAACCTGCTACATTATATAGGATTTATATAGTGCCAACAGTTTGTGCAGCGCTTTACAAATTGAGGGTAGACAGTACAAATACAATACACTTTAATACAGTAGGAATCGTTAGAGCTTACATACAGGTATCAACCTGTAACAGGAAGTGTCTGAACAAAAATCTTCTCGAAAGTTGCAGTTTTAAATAATTGAAAACTTGAAACTGAAGATTTAACTGAGTGTTCCACTTACAATACTTTCTGGGACATTTTCTTCAATAAAAAAGCCCCAAGGATTTTATACAGACCAAAGATGAATACTTACCTCCACCATGCAGCCAACCACCTGCTCCTGTGCAGTAGATCCCCTTAGACATCTTCAGAGAAGATTTTCATAGAAATTTGCAAGCATTGTAGGAAGCTGGGGGATGGAGGTAAGTATGCAGTTGAGGGTGAGGTACTATAAGTTAGGAGAGGGCAAAAAAAGATAATTGTATTTTGTGTGAAAATTCACGTATCTACATTTCTATAGTGTGTGGATGCGTGTTCCACTCAGGTAGCCTGTTGAAATGAACCGGCTGCCAAGGCCCCACCAACTGCCATAAATCAGACATGCACTATCTTTTGGCAATGCAAGACACTACTGCGCATTCCCTTTGTGCCCTGGTACCCAACCTGCACCCCGGGGGCTGTATGCAGGGCTGGCCCAAGACTTTCTGCGGCCTAGGTCCAAGAATAAACTGCTGCCCCCCCCCCCCTTAAAAAAAAAAAAAAACACACCCAACAAAAGGCCCCCACATCCATTACTTTATATAAATATAGAATGTAGAAAATCTGCCGTACCCACCACACCAGAAGATCCAGCTTGCCCTGCATGGAGTGCGCAGATGTCTGACGTCTTTGTGCACACCACAATCACATGAGGGACATTCCCCGCCACCTCATACTCATCGGTTTGCACTACGGGTGGCAGTATGAGATGGGGAAATGCCACCCGTAATACGCCACAAATTGATGACACACAAAACTGCTGGAAAAATAATCTTGGGAGTGAATTTGCTGCCCCTCTCCAAGTGCTGCCTGGGTCCAATAGACCCAGTGGGACCCATGGTAGGACCAGCCCTTGCTGTATGCGACTCTATGGAATATGATGTGCGGCCTTTAGAGTGCAGCAGTTTGTAGTGGGAACATTGACATGGCTAATAGCATTGATCAGAGGCGTAACTAGAACCTTCAGGGCCCTGGTGCAAGAAACCTTGGAGGGCCCCCCTCACCCCCCTTTTCATTTTATTGGTCCCGGGGCCCTTTTCTCTGGTTCCATGGCCCTCCCTACTGATCCTGGGGCCCTTTACTCCTGTTGCAGAGCCCTTTATTATGGTCCTGCAGCAGGACCCTTTTATGTGTTCTGCAGTGGGCCCCATTTCTACTATCTTGGGCCCACCCCACGGTGGCAGATATGTCACCAGCACACCAGGGACCAACGCACCATATAAGGGTCCCCTGCCTTCTCTTGATGTCATGCCCCTCCTATTGACAGTACTGCTCTGGCATCTCTGTCCCCATGGCAGTGGTGGCAGTCTATTAGGACCCAGTGCTGATTACAATATGGGTCTGATGGGTGCATGTGGGAGAGAATTGCCACTATTGGTTGTAGACAGCTGAACCCCCGCCAGTCACCCAGCAGCAGTAAGGCTGCATAGCTTTTTGCAGCCTTTGCTGCATGCCGATCAGAGTATGATCCAGGTGACGTTCCCAGTAGGATCTAATAAACACAGTATTTATAAGGATCAAGAGTACAATCACATATATATATCTACCATGTGTTCAGCAGGAATGTAGGCTCCATGCCAGTAAGATGGGGGCTCTGATCAATAAAACCACTATCATATTTAAATATTAGATCTGCCTGAGAGCATCACCTGGATCGCATCCCGATCAGCAAGTCAGAGAAGGCTATGCAGTGCTACTGCTAGTAAGTGACCTTTGGGAGGCTTAGCTGTCTACAACTGATTGTACTGGCCCTCCTGCGCATGCGCCCATCAGCCCCATCAGGTAACCAGCACTGGGTCCTACTGCGCTGCTGGTGCCATGAAGACTGAGACCAGCGCTGTCAATAGCTATGTGGACAGCAACCCTGGTTGTTTGGCCACTGGTCCACAGTGGGAGGCTTCCCCCACCCACCTGGAATGTGTAGATGGGGGAATTGGATCATATATATATATATATATATATATATATATATATATCACCCTCCTAGGTAGGTGCTAGCGAGAAAGTATAGTTTTGAGCTCTGTTTGCTTACCAGAGGTGCTGCAGGTAAATCTATATTGTTCTCTGCCTACCAGAGAGCAGGATCTGTTAGTGAGGTCTGCTCATTGTGCTCAGGATGCAACTCATTCAGTCTAGAGAATGTTTCACACTCGTCCAATAGGGAGGCATGTTGGACAGTGGTACGAATGGGTGCACAGGCTTTTGATACAGTCCTGATAATTGGCAGAGGGAAAGTGCCTCGGTGCATGTTGGGATACTGTATAAAAGCCAAGCGCACATGTGCTCGGGGTCTTTTCGTCTGGATAGCGGAGTCCCAGAGGATGCAATGCAGCCTCAGGGGGTCATCCTGAGGGCTTGGAGAGTAGCAGTGAGGAACTGAACCCAGAGGTCCAGAGGAGCTGACTGAGAGGGGAGACACTGGAGGATCTGTCTCTGCAGTACAGTGAGTACAGAGTCTCGTGTCAAGAGGCCTGACCTGAGGGGGGCCACCCTTGCTCCTAGTATAGTCAGTGGACGGGTGTCAGTTCAAAGGAGATACTGGTGAGAGTGTCCTGAAGATAAGTTATCATCCACTAGGTTGTCTTGCTAGGAAGTAAAGAGCAGAAGACTTGATCCTTTCTACACTTGTGGCAGTCTGGATTAAGCAGCCTAGCTGTTTCCAACCAACCTAGAAGGCTTAAAGATAGAAGTCCTCAACTAATGTGAATAGTTTAAACTGGAATATTCGACTAATCCCTTTTCCTATCCCAGTTCCAAATAAACATAAAAAAACCAACACCCCTAGACTTTTTGTGTGACAAGCCATCAGGAGCATGGAAGAGATCCACAAACTATATTTTAAGGTAACCGTGTTCTGGTAACCAGGGGAGCCCATCAAGTCATTATTCAGCAGGCCCTGCGCAGACAGTGCTACATTTGGGGGCGTCGTCCGGGATGTTCCCCTGGGTTACAGCAACGGTTGCTACCGGCAACGGTCGAATAGTTTCACCAAGTAACGTCATGTCTTCTCAAGTAGAGTGTTGGAGTGTTAGCGGAGAAAGTAATGTCTGCTCTACAGTGACCAGAGAAGGTGTGCTGCTAAGTCATGCTCACAGCAACGGTTGCTATTGGCAACGATCGGACATTTATCAAAGTAACAGTGTGTACTCTCAAGTGAGGTGCTGTGTGATACAAGGGAACTCTGTCTGCTTTACAGTAAAAGTAATGTGCTGGTAATCAGGAGCTTGTCAATTAATTATACAGCAGGCCCTGCGGGGACAGTGCTACATATGATTTTTTTTTCATTGTACTGATCGAACGAAAAAAAAGCAGTCAATGTATGGATTGCATAGGAGCTCAATGGATATCCCCTGAGATAGGAGAGTGGGCGGGCCATGCGGCGAGGGGGGGAGAATCATTCTGTTTTCTCAAATTCTAACTAACATAATAGGAGGTTGGCAAGACTGCTTGCCCCCCCCCCACAGTGGTGGAACTCCAGAGCCTGGTCGCGAGTGTGACTTCTGCAACCCTGGTAGTTCTGCCACTGGCATTGATCTCTACAAGCCTCATGTAACATGGTCCCAGTTTCGTATTGTCTTCTGCAGCATATCCACAGCCAATAATGTAGCACGTCCACACTCTCTGACCCTCATTTTCTCTATTGGGTCTGCAGTTTATGACAGTCCTCTCAAGCATTACATATATTGAACATTATGTGTGGCCCTTTGGTGATGTCAGGGGCCACATTTGAGGTCCCTTAGCTCAAGTTTACAACCACTTCCTTACTGTGTTCGGGGGGGCATTTATGTAGCACCCTCTAGTGTAGAGTGCTAGGTTTTGTAAATAGTTTTTTTGTAGTGTAGGCTAATTTAGGCTTGGCTAGCAGCCAAGCCTGTGTGTTTTGCATCTGGGTCAGGTTGAGTGAATCAGGGAGGCTATGTGGCTCATTAGGCATCACCTCTGGTACCTCCTTCTACTTGTGGAACCTTGGAGAAGTTTCAATAAAAACGGGAGGGAGGTTAGGAGAAACTGCCTGGAGTATTGATGAGGGCTCCAACCTATCCCCCCAATTGGGCTGGCAGGAGGAGGGACCTCTTAAATACTCTGGGTCAGGCTAGCAGGAGCAGTGGAGTTCGGGTTTAAGTTTGGAGATGGAGTGCTGAGGAGGCTGTCGGAGGCCCTTAAGGGTAGCCCCCTAGTCTCGGGTCTGGGGCTTGGGTGCAGGACACAATACACAGAAGAGTCCTGTCCAGTTGCACAGGAGCAGGTGTGAGGACAGCAGGAACCAGCGAGCATGTCCAGGAGATCTGCAGGGAGAAGACAGCTGGGTGGCTGGTGAGTGAAACAGTTGGAGAGGACTGAGAGACAGCCTGAGAGGACTGAGGAAGATTAACCAGAAGGGCTAGTGAAAGAGACAGCTTCAGCCAAGTAGGCTGGCAGTGCCTGAAGAGGTGGTGCTGGGATCAGTAGCCACAGGAAGGTAGCTTGGATACTGGAACTTTTTTTACACACCAAAGGGTCTTGCAGTCCACATCTGTAAGGGGCTTTTATTGAATCAGGCTGAGTGCCTTGTCAGATCACGCTAGCAGTGTTCCAGCTGGGCCTAAAGCCCCTTTCACACAGGCGGACCGTTCAGATCTGCCTGTCAGTTTTTTTGGCGCATCTGAACGGTCCCCCCATGCATCCGTATGGGGCATCGGATGTCAGCGGAGACATGTCCGCTGACATCCGATCCGTCAAATCTGGACGGATGGAAACCCTATGGGGAAATCCCATCCGATTTCCCCATAGAGATGTATGGGGCTCTGACAGCTGTGTCTCCGCACACAGTGCGGAGAATAGCTGTCATTCTCCTGCTCAGCGGGGGATCGGCGGATCGATCCCCCGCTGAGATAAACGGAGTCTGCCAATGGACGCGAGTGTGTAAAAGACCCCTTAGTGTTTCTGCAAGCAAGTGATGTGCTGGAAGAAGAGGAGTGTATATAGTTGAGTGTCCCTGAAGCAACTTTTGTTCCAGTCAAGCGGGCATCCCATAATACCCCTATCCCCATCTAAGTTATTAACCCCCTAATAAAAAAAATCAAAACAAATCTGCATGGACCTTTTCCTGTCTCAGTGACCCTGTAGAAACTTTGGTGTGCTTGGCTGTGCAGGGTGGGGGATCCCTATTTAACAGTGGCTCCTATGGGGGTAGTTCTACATTTAAAATGAACAATGCATCAATGCATGTAATGTGCGTTACCGCAGACTAACATATAAATGGGCCCTTAATCAAAGGTGGAGTCATCCTTTAATGGTTATATTATTTTGTATTAAAACGCTGAGAAGTAAAGCTGTTGTGGTTTTCAGATTCAAACCATCCCGGATGATGAGAGCTCTACAACCTTAATCTATTGAAAGAGCTAATATTGATAATTTGATTTGTTACAGAACCACGGGTTGGTGCACCTGCGAACCCTCAATCACTGGAGCTTATCAGCATGTGTCAAGTTACAAATGCAGCTGAATGCAAAGCGGAGGCTGCCTGATGCCTGGTTTTAACAGGACAGGATGGGAATGGTTAGCAAGCAATTTCCATAATTGTGGTTTTAACTGAGAATACCGAGATTTCAATCTCAAGCAGATCACACAAATCAATTTTTGAATCTAAAAAAAAAAAAATATATCTTTGCTCTCAAAGACTAATGTCTCATCACACTGCTTTGTTTTTATACTCTTTATATAATACATAAGCAGCAGTACCTTTCTCCCCAGCAAGATGGCACTAGAGGTATCTACATATAATTTCAACTGCAGGCAACTGTGGTTACTTTAACTGGATCATCCCTGCCTACTTCTAAAAGGGTCAATAAATGTACATGACAACTTGGATTACATAAACTGAGTTACACAAAAGAATTAGTAATAGTTATGTTAAAGCACACTAGTCTTCAAGTTAGGGGTGTATCAGTCATATAGCTGTGACGTAACAAAAGCCATGGCAGCCAAAGTAGCTGCTATGAGGCCTGGGGGTGGAAGGGCCCCATTGGGAATTTAAACACAGAACATCTGTGTGCATGTGAAGATAAAATATATCAAGTACTCTATCATTAAAGTGGTTGTGAACCCATACATGAACCCAGTAAAGTGATCAGCCATGATACATAGAGATTAAAGGAGAAGTACAGCCAAAGCTTGTTTGGCTGTACTTCTCCCGGGGATCACAGGTGTGCAGTTCGTTTTGCAGACCTATGAGCTGCTTTGGAACGCTGGTTGAAGGGGAATTGCTCCTTACACTTAGATTGGCTATAACCACTTTTTGCGTATCATTGGATACCATTACCTATTTATCGATATAGATAGGTGTTTTGCTCCTACATGGTGAGCTACAATTGTGACTAATTGTAAGCCAGTGTGTCCCATCCACCCCCTTTTGGGAATATGGGAGGATCCCCCCCCCCTTTGGGAGGACACTCTATTTATGGTTCTTTGGCTAACAGTCATCTATCACATATAGGACATCAAATACCCCCTGAGGAAGACCTTACTGCATAGGTTGAAACGCGTTGGGGTCCATTCTATTGGGTGTGATGGTTCTTTGATCACTGTCCATTGTCTTTTATCAGTCTGTGATATTTGATATGACCGATTCCTGTCTGTAACCAAAGCTCATATTTTACGCTTCTGATTTTCATGAATATTTTAACATTTTTTTGAATAAAGATGAATATTTTTATATACCCATAGTCTAATTTCTGTTTGCTGCCTGAAAACCCCTGGGGGCGCCCGATCTTGGAAGACCCTGTTGCTTAGTTTTGAAGCGGTCAAGAACCGTATGAATGATATTCTAATTAATGAAAAGATGACTGCGATAGTTTCTGATTCACACGCTAAGTTTCTTAAGGTGTGGGACCCCTGGATATCGAACGTTGCCCCTTCCAGATTCCAGACCACCCTTCTCTCTCTTTAATGCCTCCTGGACGCTCGCCCCGCAGGACTCGTTCCCCCCTCTTCCTTCTCCCCATCCTTTCTTTAGTCTTCTTCTATTGTCGTTTCTTTCTTTGTTTGTCCTACTTTCTCACCCCTTCTTTCTCCTCTCTTTCTTTTGTCTTCTAGTGTTGTTTTCTTTTCTGGCTCAGTACTCTCAGGCCCAGCCCCTGTTTGCTCTTTGGAACGTACTAGAACTTCTTCTTTTGATATTCTTATTGCACTATAAGCCACTAGGGGGGGACTTTCGGTCCCTGTCTATGGATTTTTGCTTGCTAATACCCTTTATTTGGTCCGTGATGTTTTAAGGTTGGCTCACGCCCTAAGTCTGTATCATGTTTTGCTGCTATCTGTTTTCCTGCGTTCCATTTTCTTTTATCTAATTGTACACATATACCATGTTTTGATGTATGTTTATGCCTTTTCTTAAAATAAAAACTTTTGTACAAGAAAACCCCTGGGGGCCTTTCCTTTTTCTTTGTATTATTGGGTTGTACAGCCTCGCCATATCATGTGTTGTTCTTCCCAGTTCTAGTAGTGTAGATTTATTGCTCTCAGAGCTTCTGGACATCCTGGCCAGCACTGAAATGAACCACAGTCTTTCCCAGGTTAAAAACTGATGGCTGTTTGTAGTTCTACAAAAAAAAAAAAAATACTCACATTTTAATGAATTTTGTATTAGGTAAATATGTGCAGTTAGTACTAACAACCATATCCTAAAGCAGTTGTAAACTGCAGGTGATTAAATAAAAAGAAAACAATTTCCTGCTGCAAGGCAATGTCATAATGTGCTGGTATGCATCGTATACTAGCACATTATGAAAGACTTACCTGAGACCGAAGCCCTCCAGCGCTGCAATGTCCCCATTGATAGAGCTCAAATCTTCCCCCGTCTTCCTTCTGGGTTTGCGGCCTCCGGCTACATGGGTGGCCAGGGCGCGATGACGTCACTCCCGCGCATGCGCGTGGGTGCCGCTTTTTCCAGCACAGGCTCTGAAAGTCTGGGACTGTAAGCCGGACCTTCAAAGCACATGCGCCAGTGATGTCATCGGCTGCATGCACTGTGCAAGTTTAGGAGATATTCACAGTACCTACAGGTAAGCCTTATTATAGGCTTACCTGTAGGTACAAGTGGTAGTACAGAGTTTAGTACCCCTTTAATATAAAATATTGTGATGGTCAATATTCTTGCTACTACAACTTTTTTTTTTCCTTTTTACTAACTACTGCGCCAATTTTTTCAGTACTTGCTTGCTGTGGCAGTGTAAGAGCTTAGAATCTACACTGAGGCCATGAGATCTGGGATGATGAAAAAGCCTTGTGGTTAGCTGGAAAATCATTGTGTAAAGTTAATTCCCTGGGTTGATGCCTCTCCACCCTGACAAATTCTGTACAAAGCACCAGTCCTTGGTAGAATACTGCTATGCTGACCTCTATTTTGCTAACTGTCCTTGGGTTAGACCTACTTTATGTTAGGATAAATGACAGTAAGGAGGTCACTGGGAAGCCCCATCATATTTTTGCTATGGGGACCCATGATGTAATTGTGCTCCTGATATATATAGGTCAACTTTAAAAAAAAAAGACATGGGAAGAGAGAAGGTGGGGCCAAGCGCTACTTTTTCTGGGAAAGTAGATTGCAGTTAGTCATAGCTTACTTTGCTGCAGTCATAGGTGTGCAGCCTATTGCATTAGGGTGTGCAGTGCACCCCAAAGCTCAAACACACATGCCTTTCTCTGCAGCCTCAGCTGCACGAGGCAGTGAATGAATGGGAAGTGCTCTGTGCTGAGCGGCTTCCTTTTTCATTCACACTGTGTAGCATAGTAAGCAGAGTTGACTATGCTTCAGTTATAAATGGACACAGTGAGTGAGTGTGTTCATTTAGAAAAGAAAGGGGCTGGTAAATGACATACTTCCTAACCCCTTCCCCCACTCTCCATCCTAAAACAACCCCTGCAGCCAGGGCCGCTGATAGGGGGGGACCACCAGTCCTCCTGTAGGGGGCCCAGGCACACAGGGGGGCCACAGCAGCACGGGGAATCAGTGCAGTCGGGCAGAGGGGCAATTACAGAAGGAAGCCCTGTGCGGCTCTCTGCAGGAGCTGACAGCCAGTTTCTTCCCCTCCTGGCAGCTTTCAGCTGCTGCAGGGAGAGACACAGGGCATCATTCCTGTAATTGCTTCACCGACACCGATCCCCCTCCCTGTTCTGCCTTTCACCACTCCCGCAGCGCTGCAGGCTTCCCTGTTCTGTAAAAAAAATAACAAATTGTAAAAAATAGTAATAATTAAACATTTTAATAAATAATTTTAAAAAATGTAAAATAAAAGAATTGCTAAATTTTTTAACATTTAAGAAAAAAATTATATATATTTTTTAAAACAAATGTAAACAACAATTAAAAAAGGGCTAAGGCCCCGTTCACATTGCCGCGATCCGACTTGGGGGGGCGACCTCCGAGGTCGCGGTGCGAGCAGCGCGCCGCGACCTCGGAGCGGCCGTCACGGACTTCATAACATTGAAGTCTATGGCGGTCGCCTCCGGGTCGCCCCAAAGAAGCTCCGGACCCTTTTTCTAAGTCGGAGCGACTTGTGTCGCTCCTATTAGAATGGGTCCGCAGCTTCCCTATGGAAGGCGACCTACGGCGACCTGTGAGGCGACCAGGTCGCCTCACAGGTCGCCTTGGTGTGAACGGGGACTAATTCACACAGGTTCTCTGTTATGTTTGTCTCTGCTTATAATGATTTTAGTGTATTTTTAGTGAAAATATTGTCTTGATATATTCGGAGGGCCCTGTCAGGTAGGCTGTGCGGGGCCCCGTGATTTCTAACAGCAGCCCTGCCTGCAGCAGCTGGGGGGGAGAGGAGAGCAAGGAAGCCAGCAGCCCTGTGGGGGGGGGGGGGCAACATGGGGGAAGCCTGGGCAGTAGGAGGAATTTACACTGTACATAGTGATTAGGGTGTGGCCAGGCTGAAGTCATACCAATACAAGATGGATTTTGATTGGTTGCAATGAGTTACTAAACCTAAATGCCACCATCACTAAAATTTCCTGAGCTGACTTAATGCCTGCACTTATATTTAAAGCTGAACTCCATTGTGATAACTTGCACAGCAGCCCACGCATTAGCCCAACGACAAAGTATGAATCTACTGCAAATATTAGGGCCGGCCCATACATGGTCTAAATATTCGTCTAAAACATTAATTTGGGGCCAATAATTGTCAATTGTAGACCATTTGGATGTGCCTGTTAAATGAGGAAATGAGGCATACTTTATTTTAAAGCCTCCTTAGTTGCAGTATTACTAACATATTATTTTCCATTGGGTTGTCATAAATTTTTACATGAACTGATAAAGCTTATGGTCATATTAACCAGCACACGACCTGTGGACCCTAATAACAAAGAGATTACCGGGTTTTACTGCCTAGGAGTACAGGCTGGTAACAAAGGTTACATTTTCAGAGAGTCGCTGTAATCAGTCCAGATCTTACCACGAGTTCATTGCAATGCGAGAGCTTTGTATTATAATAGATCCGATGCTCTGAGAATTTTATGTTTAATGTTGTTTTATACGCCCAGTGCAGTGTCTTCTTTTATATACTGCCACATCTGGAAACGCTGTTTAGATGCCTATAAAACTATTCCTGGATTCTTTCTTTTATTAATGATTCCTTTCTGCAAACCTTTGTCCTTGCAAATGCCAGGGCTTATCAGTCTCCTGCAATAAAAACTCTTTTCTGCATTCCAAATGTCATTTTACCAACAGTTACTGATTATCAGACATATTTAGGTTAATATTCATTGATGAGCATATTGCAAAAAAAAAAGTTTTTATATTTCAAATTTGCAAATAGTCCTCAAAATGGAGAACACACTTCCAGGTAATGTCTTGATTCACAGGGCAGGTGTATGTTTAAACAATGGACAGAAGTCCACAGTGCCCCCTTAGTACTACTGTACTTCTCAAAAGTTCCTAAGTTAGTGACCCCTTTACATCCTTTTCCAGAGTGCCCCCTTACATCTCCTGCAGAGTGCCCCCTTACATCTCCTGCAGAGTGCCCCCTTACATCTCCTGCAGAGTGCCCCCTTACATCTCCTCCAGAGTGCCCCCTTACGAATACCTTTCTGGCCTGGTTGCTGGTGGCAGTGGGCTGCAACTCACGAGTGTGCTGGCAGAAAATCACTTTGAAAGAAAAAAATCCTTGTCGGCGACTCTGAATTGCGCATGCGTGGTTCCAAAGTCAGCCTGTGGTCGGGGCCTACTCTTTGCTCTCTCTTACTCTTCTTCTTCCTCCAGACTCTCGGTTGTATGCGCTTGCTAATGCCCAGGACCTGGCAGGGACAACATTACGGCAGTACCCTGACTTAAAAACGAGCCGTACACCCTGGAGTCTCTGTATCATAACCTGAAGCTGTATACAGGTGCCTCCTGGTCCCACAATACATACACCTTCTCAGAATGTGACACCAGTCCAGCTTCACTCTGTCACATCTCTCCCAATAAGAGAATGAGTCCCGCCAGGAGCAAGTGCGGACCCCATACGCGTGCACATTTGACTCATTTTCCTTCCGGACCACACGGATAGGTCCCTAGGGTTTCCATCACGATGGTCTGGTCCCAGTTGCTGGGGCACCGACCTCTCTGGAGGTAGGCTGTGAACTGCTCTCCTTATTATACATGAGACCCATCACCCCTGCTGGTACCGCCCTGCCACAGTCCGCTGTCATATAATCCTTCTCTTGTACTAGTTATCCCTAGCAACTGCATTTCACCCTGTGTGTGTGCATTACAGGCTCTCTTCTTCCATATGGCATTACCACTATGCATCCCCTTAAATAACTTCAGACCAGACATGACAAAGTTTCAAAAGCTTCACTTAAATAATGCGGCATGACGAGAATCACAACATAGTGCAGTATTTTCCTAACATTCCTGGTCCCTAACTCAGGCTTGTGGCTGCCCCTGCATACCTGCATAGGGAAGAGTCCCTAATCAGGAAAGTCCACTAGGGCAATGGTGGCTTCATGGGGAACTGCAGGTTCCAGGATGAAGATGAGATGTCTCAGTTAGGGCAGAGCCGTCCCCCCTTATATTTACAGCACAGGGAGAGAGAGGCTGAGCTCAGCAGAAAGCCTGTCACGAGAGAGTCGGGAAGCAAGTTAACTCTGATTAGTAATTTGCTGAGACTGGCCTTGACTTGTGCAACGGGGCATGTGAATATAAGCCACAGCCCACTGCCCGATCTGAGGCTGTGCTGATGCCAAGCAGTTCTCTAATCAGCTTGCTCCGGAGCTGCACAAGCGCAGTTCAGATTCACAGACAAGGAGGTTTTTTATGGTAATTTTTCTCCTGTCTACGGACATTGATGGGCAGGAGAAAAGAGCTATTTTGGCCTAGTGGGGCCAAAGGATGCTTATGATCTAAGGCACCTACCTCACAAGCACATACTGTAAACTAGAGCCAATTTAGATGGAGGCAAATAACCTAACAGTATGTCTTTGGGTTGTGGAAGGAAACTCGAGCATGCACAGGGAGAACATGCAAACTGCGTTCAGATAATGGGCTGGCCAGGATTCAAACTGACCCAGGAATGTATTCCTGGCATGTTGCAATATACAGCAACAACATTTTTTTATTTTAAAAAAGTGCGCACACCCGAACCAGGCCATGTGCATCCATAGAAGAATAAATTGCTGCCCCCCCCAAAAAAAAGCCACCCTACAAAAGGCCCCAAGATCCATTATTTTATAAAAACATAAAATGTAGAAAATATTATATATATGGTTTTCTTCTTCCATAACTCACCACCGGACCGGTCCACCAAACACCCACTGTCTGTCCTCAGTCCTCCTGTCACTCCTGTGTCTGCTGCGCCCACCGCCCTAGAAGATCCAGCCTGCCCTATGTGAGATGGAGTGTGCTGATGTCTGATATCATTGTGCACACCACGATCACATGAGGAACGTTCCCTGGAGGAGACACTCCGCCTCCTCATACTGCTCAGTTTGCACTACAGGCGGCAGTATGAGATGGAGAAATGCCTCCCCTAACGCGCCGAAAACTGACGACACACAAAACTGCTGGAAAAAAAATATTGGCAGTCAAATTGCTGCCCCTCTCCAAGTGCTGCCTGGGTCCAATGTGTCCACCGGGACCCATGGTAGGGCCGGCCCTAATCCATAGACACACACAGAGCCAGTAACCCATGAGACACTACACCACCTCTGAAGCAGCCGGGACGCCAGACGAAACCGGTCAGGTTACTGCGCTCTGTCGTTCCACTGCAGGCTCTCCCCTATGGTTTCATATCTAGGATGACCAAGAGAGTTACACACCAAGGAATGGAGGCTCATTTGGAAAAACGGCTCTAAAAGAGGACTCCAATGATAAGTACTTCTTTAAGTCGTTACTATGCAATCACTGCTGAATGCCTCTGACGCAGTAATATGGGCATAAGGATTGTACTGTGTCATAAGCTACAGAAAAATATATTGCTCAAATATTGCTTTCTGCCTTTCAATCTATATGCACAACACATTGTGTATATGCATCATTGAAAGTTACCCTATGCAAGATATAATCTGCAAATGTTGGATGTCTTGATGCACACTGGGACTGTGACAGTTTAATACACACCTTGTGCGAGGGAGGTGGGGCTTTTTACCCTGCACTTTATCAACAGGCGCTCTAATATTCATGAAAACCTCCTATAGACCACAGGTGTGAAGGGTTTATACCATTATTTACAGTAACCTGAGATGCGACTACGCTGCGATAAGTCAACATATAAATTATAAGGAGTGCCAACACACCCATTTAAAATGCTACTATGAAGACGGTCTGTTTGCTCATTGATATATGACTTTACAAGGAGGTAATATAGGTTGCATTCAATATAAGATTCTGTGAGCATACCCTGCATCCGAGAAAAAACCCAGAGAGCCATGAGCCCTCAGAAATGAACCTCTAACCTAATTATACATGCATATAAGCCCTTGGACAGCTAACTATTTTTCCTACATTTGACATTTCACTCAATATGAGTGGATACATACATATACAGTATCTGACAGAAGTGAGTACACCCCTCATATTTTTGTAAATATTTTATTATATATTTTCATGTGACAACACTGAAGAAATTACACTTTGCTACAATGTAAAGTAGTGAGTGTACAGCTTTTATAACAGTGTAAATTTGCTGTCCCCTCAAAGTAGCTTAACACACAGCCATTAACCACTTGCCGACCGTATACTTTATATATATATATATATATATATATATATATATATATATATATATACCTCGACAGAGTGGCTCTCCCAGGCAGAGTCACGTATCAGTATGTCACTTGCCTGGGAGGAGCTAGGGGGAGAGCACGCGCCGGCGGCGGCGCGCTCCCGCCCCCGCTTGTCAGTGGGGAAGCTGGCGCATGTGTCAGGTGGCTCTGATGGCCGCTTGACAACGGCGATCTCTCTCCACTGAGAGAAAAGGATGGATGGTTGATGTAAACACAGCCGTCCGTCCTTCTGTCTGCAATGATCATAGAGACCATGTGATCCCGCTATAGAAGATCGCATGTCTCTGTGATCATTTCACAAGCCCAACCCCCCACAGTTAGAATCACTCCCCTAGGTTTACATTTAACCCCTTGATCACCAGCAGGGTTAACCCCTTCCCTGCCGGTGTCATTACAGTAACAGTGCATATTTTTAGCAATGTAATGTCACTGGTACCCCCGAAAGTGTCAAAAATGTCAGTTAGGGGTCCGATCTGTCCACCACAATGTCGCAGTCCCGCAAAAAAACGCAGATCGCCACCATTACTAGTAAAAAAAAAAAAACAATAAAAATAACATAAATCTTTCCCGTAGTTAAACGCAATAAGTTTTGCGCAAACCAATCAAAATATGCTTATTGCAATTTTTTTTTACTAAAAATATGTAGCAGAAAACAAATTGGCCTAAAATGTTAAAAAATGTTGATTTTTAATTTTTTTTTGGGAATGTCATATAGCAGAATGTGAAAAATATTGTTCAAAATTGTCGCTCTTTTTTTGTTTATAGCGCAAAAAATAAAAATTGCACAGGTGATCAAATACCACCAAAAGAAAGCTCTATTTGTGGGGAAAAAAGGACGTCAGTTTTGTTTGGGTACAGCGTCGCACGACTGCGCAATTGTCCGTTAAAATAACGCAGTGCCGAATCGCAAAATAGGGCCTGGTCATTAAGCAGCAAAATCTTCCAGTCTTAACCCCCCTGGCGGTATGATTCTTTCGGATTTTAGGTGCTGAAAGCGGTACCATTATTTTGCATGTAATTCTTAAGAACGAGCAGCCCAAACCAAATATTTACATATGATTTTTTTTTTACTGTGCGTTCTTCTTTATAACATCTCGGGTATGAAAGTTTGAAACACAACATCATAAATGATAATAAATAACTATAAATAAGTAAAAGTGTATATATATATATATATATATATATATATGTGTGTGTATATCTATATATATATGAATATATTTATATATATATATATATATATATATATATATATATACATAAAAAGTACAGTAAAACTGCAGGAAAGGGCACTGTGGGGCAAACTAATGTGAATTTATTTTATTTTGTAATGTATCAGTGTGTTTGGTGTGTTTTACTGTTTGAATTTGCCACCGGTTCCACCCCCCCTGCGTGCGTCATGTTGCAGGAGACGGAAGCCGGGGCACAGAGCATCGGGAGGAAGATCCGGCCGCCGCACACTGCCGGGATACATCGCTGGATCCCGGGGACAAGGTGAGTACCTTCTTACAGGATCCAGCGATCTTCCTAACGGTACCCCGAGTGTGGCTCGGGGTTACCGCTTTTGGCACTGAAATTTAACCCCGAGCCACACTCGGGAATAGCGCTAGGGAGGTTAAAGTGGTTAATGTCTAAACCGCTGCCAACAAAAGTGAGTACACCCCTAGGTGAAAATGTCCAAATTGGGCCCAATTAGCCATTTTCCCTCCCCGGTGTCATGTGACTCGTTAGTGTTACAAGGTCTCAGGTGTGAATGGGGATCTATGGGAGTTACAGTATGATCTGACACACAGACGCCGCTCCCTTCACTCTGTTTATTAGTATCGATTGATGCCATTCAAAGTCAAAGGATCGATTCCAGCACCGCCACGCGCTGCATAAATATGCCGCGATTGATGATCTGCTCTATCAAACTGCTTTTAAATGCAATCACGCTTTCTTCACGCCGCTATTTCCTTGCCCACCTGGCAAACATTAGCCGCCGTTAAAATGGTAAAAAAAAAAAAAAAAGGAACACGACGCGGGGATATTATTCCGGGAGACTGGAAAGCAATCAGCGTTGTGGAAGAAAAGGGCCAAATGCTTGCAGATGTAAAGGTGCCTTCCACCTACTCATGCAGTTAGTACGTATGGATAGATGTGGGTGGTGAGAATTAACGGAATCACTGGTGCTAAACATAGCCGAGTAGCAGCAAGGTCAGGAGAATTCATAGTCACTCGGCAGATTGGGAGTCGCTGATTAAAAGCAGCGTTGGGCACAGTGTTGCAATAATGTCCCGTCTTGTAACAAGGTAATAGATCTGCGATACGGTCACCTGGTATGGGCTGAGAGCGTCCTGGATCTACAAAGAAAAATGCACAGGGCTTGGGTGCAGGAACCCCCCCTCTTCTGAGTCCCCCTTTCTCTCTGCCCTCTACCCCCCTTCGAGCACTGTCTCTTGGCTCCACCCCCTACCCACTTCCCAGTATCGCCCCTTTTTTAGGAATACAGAATCAAGTATAATTTTATACTACATTCTATTTTGTTTATTTGTATGGAATTTGATAGAACCCACTCCAGCAACAGTAGACCCTACCCCAGCAACAATAGATCCCAACACAACAACAGACCTGCCCCCCAGCAACAATGGACCCCACGCAACAAAATACCACCCCAGCAACAACAGACCCCCACCAGCAACAACAGATCTCCTAGCAGCCAGCAAGAATTGTTCTTTCAGCAACCAGCAACAATAAACCACTCCCTTAACTGTAGATCCTTCCCAGCAACATAAGACCCCCCCCCCACACCAGTAACAATAGGCCTACCCAGCATCAAATGACCCCCATACAAAAATAGATCCCCACCAGTGACAAAAGATCCCCCAGCAGCCAGCAACAATAGACCTCTCCCTCAACAGTAGATACTTCCCAGCAACATAAGGCTCCCCCACTAGTAACAATAGACCTACCCAGCAACAATAGACCCCCACACAAAAATAGATCCCAATCAACGACAATAGATTGCCCAGCAGCCAGCATCAGTAGATCCTTCAGCAGCCAACATCGATAGACCTCTCCCTCAACAGTAGATCCTTCTTAGCAACATAAGACCTGCACACCAGTAACAATAGACCTACCCAGCATCAATTGACCCCCACACAAAAATAGATCCCCACCATTGACAAAAGATCCCCCAGCAGCCAGCAACAATGGACCTCTCCCTCAACTGTAGATCCTTCCCAGCAATATAAAACCCCCGTCAGCAACAATAGACCTACCCAGCAACAATAGATTCCCACACAAAAATAGAACCCCCCCCCCAGTGAAAACAGATCCCCCAGCTGCCAGCATCAATAGAGCCTCCAGCAGCCAGCATTGATAGACATCTCCCTCAACAGTAGATCCTTCCCAACAACATAAGACCCCCCCACCAGCATCAATAGACCTACCCAGCATCAATTGACCCCCACACAAAAATAGAGCCCCACCAGCAACAATAGATCTCCCTGCAGCCAGAACCAATAGACCCTCCAGCACACCTTGCCATAAAATACATTCAGTGCTGCGTTCCCCTGCATTCCTGCTACAAAAAAAAAAAGCCCTGTCAAAGGATACGTTTTCCAAAACTACAAATGTAGCTATGCTTAACCACTTGCTGACCGCCCCACGCAGATTTACTGCGTCAGGGCGGCTCGGCTGCGCATTATCACGTAGTTCTACGTGATTATATGCATGTGGTCGCAGGCGGTGCGTTCACGCCGCCAGGGCCGCGCTCCTGCTGTGATGGGACACGGTGGGAGCCAGATTGCGGGAGGAACGGGCTCGATTGCCGCCGGCCTCCCACGATCTTCACAGAAACTGACAGGAGAGCCGCCTGCCTATGTAAACAAAGCAGGCAGCTCTTCTGTCACACAGGCAGAGAGAGATTGTGAAACCCCGATCTCCGTGTGTCTTACATAGAGCTCTCCCCCCCCCCCCCCCCCCACACACACACACAGTCAGTAAGCATATTTAGGCACACATTAACCCCTTTGATCACCCCCAGTGTTAATCCTTTCCCTGTCAGTGTCATTTATACAGTAACAGTGCATAATATTTAGCACTGTATTAATGTCACTGGTCCCCAAAAAGTGTCAAAAATGTCAGTTAGGGGCCCGATCTGTCCGCCGCAATGTCACAGTCCCACTAAAAATTACTGATCACCGCCATTACTAATGAAAACAAAAAAAAAAAAGTCCAAAAATCTATCCCGTAGTTTGTAAACGCTGTAAATTTTGCGCAAACCAATTACAATACGCTTTTTGAATTTTTTTTTTTACCAAAAATATGTAGCAAAATACAAATTAGCCTAAACTGATAAAAAAATTAGATTTTTAAATTTTTTTTATTGAGAATGTTTTATAGCGGAAAGTAAAAAATATTGTGTTTTTTTTCAAAATTGTTGCTCTTTTTTTGTTTATAGCGCAAAATCTAAAAACCGCACTGGTGATCAAATACCACCAAAAGAAAGCTCCATTTGTGGGAAAAAAAGGAGATCAATTGTATTTGGGTACAGGGTCCCGCGCAATTGTCAGTTAAAGTAACGCAGTGGCAAATCACAAAAAATGGCCTGGTTATTAAGGGGGTAAAACCTTCCGAAGCTGAAGTGGTTAAAGGGGTACTCAACTCCCCTCGCTCCACCCATGTTTTTTTTCCCAATTACATGTAGCGCGCTCGCCCCCTGCAGGCTCCTGGGCGAGCGACGTAGTACTACATTGCTTTGCCCAGGAGGGGCTGACTGCCGCAGTAAATATACTGTGGGCGGTCGGCAAGTGGTTTAAGGGATGAGGTGGCAACCCTAGGTGGGGCTAAAAATTAAAAATGTTTTTAAAATTCTCCCACAGTTCTTCGTGGGGAGGGGGGAGGTGTTACAGCGGAACTAACTCCCTTTTGGGAGTTAAAGGGGTTGATTTGCTTAATGCAAATAGATTGTGCACTTCGCTAAGTGCAGTTGCTCCAGAGCTTAGTAAATGAGGTAAACCCATACTTTGCAAGGAAAACCCAATCACGTGCAAGGAAAATTAAAAAAAAAAAAATTTTGCTTGCACATGATTGGATGATAGAAGTCAGCAGAGCTTTTGCTCATTTAGGCCCCGTTCACATTGCAGCGACCCGACTTTGCCGGGCGACCTCACAGGTCGCGGCGCGCTGCTCGCCCCGCGACCTCGGAGCGGCCGGCACGGACTTCATAACATTGAAGTCTATGCAGGTCGCTCCGGGTCGCGCCAAAGAAGCTCCGGACCCTTTTTCTAAGTCGGAGCGACCTGTGTCGCTCCTATTAGAACGGGTCCATAGCTTCTGTATGGCAGGCGTCGCCCCAGTGTGAACGGGGACTTATTAAGCTCTCCCCAAATCCACCCTAAAATGTTACTTAAAATTTTTTTTAATAATAAACATGTTATACTTATCTGCTCTGTGCAGTGGTTTCACACAGAGCAGCCCCGATCCTCCTCTTCTCGGGTCCCCTGCCAGCGCTCCTGGTCCCTCCCCCTTGCTAAGTGCCTCCATAGCAAGCTACTTGCTCTGGGGACACTGGTGTGTGCTCACTCCCAAGCCACCTCTGTGTGTCTATTAGACACATAGGGGTTAATTTACAAAAGGCAAATAGACTGTGCACTTTGCAAAGTGCAGTTGCTCCAGAGCTTAGTAAATGAGGTAAACTTGCAAAGAATACCCAATCACATACAAGGAAAATAAAAACTACATTTTTGCTTACACATGATTGGATGATGGAAGTCAGCAGAGCTTCTGCTCATTTACTAAGCTCTGGGGCAACTGAACTTGGTAAAGTGCACAGTCTATTTGCCTTTAGTAAATCAACCCCATAGAGCGTGTCTCGGCCCCACCCCCTCCTCACTGGCTGTGATTAACAGCAGCAGGAGCCATGCTGTCTCAGCCAATGAGGGAGAGACCCTGGAGGGCCAATGCTCTTGTGCATATTGCTGGATTAAGATGGGGCTCAGGTAAGAAATAAGGGGGGGGGGGCTTGGAGCAATTTCTGAATGAATGTAAAGTGTTCTCTAATTGGACAAGGTGAAGAGGCAGGGTGGTGACATTATGTTCTCCGCCTCGTCCAATCAGAGGACGCTTTGCATTCATTGAGAAGATGCAAAACGTTCTCTCAATGGCTCCATGCATTCTGTATTCAGAATGCAGCAGGCCAGCTGCTCAGCAAGGGACCCGCAAGTCAGCGGAGATCACTAAGAGTCCATTCAGACTAGCGCGACTTGTCAGGCGACTTGGTCGCCTGACAAGTCGCGGTCGGTCGTTAGCCATTGAGTAGTACAGGACCTGTTCTAATAGGAGCGACACAAGTCGCTCCGACTTAGAAAAATGGTCCTGTACTACTTTGGGGCGACCTGGAGGCGACTTGCATTGACTTCAATTATATCGCTGTGCACCGCGACTTCACAGGTCACCCCACAAAGTCGTGTCACGCCAGTCTGAATGGGCTGTAAAACTGAAGTGCCCAGGTCCCACTATGTTCAAAGAAGAGCAGTTAGGCTGCGTTCACACAGGTCCAGCTGCGGTTTTCAGTCCGGTGTCCTATACGTTTGTGTTCACCCGTTCAGGTGTGATTTATGTGCAAATTTTTCCCTGAATTCGCACCTGAACCGGACCCAAAAACGCACAGGACGCACCGCAGCCACCCCAAACATATGTTATGCGAATTGGATGCGTTGTAAAACGCATCCAATTTGCGTATATATGAACCCAGCCTTAAGTGTTTTTATGTGCACAAGTGCCTAAACCCATGTAATCTTGTATACAGGCATATATGCATAAATTCATTCTAGTGACTAGAATAAATGAATATTCTAGCCACCAGAATGAATTTACACGTGTACACTTCTAAACACTGTACGGGAATGCACTGATACATGTTCTTTATGTGCCATTACATGCATTTTTTATGCTGGAACTTTTTGGCAGTTTCTGGCGGTATGATCCAGTGTTTATATGGGTATTTAAAGTATATGTGAACCCTTACATTGTAAAACAACCCATTCCGTTTAAAATAGAAATCAAATGCAAAACCTTTCTGTGTATAATATAAATACACAGTATCTCACAAAAGTGAGTACACCCCTCACATTTTTGTAAATATTTAATTATATCTTTTCATGTGACAACACTGAAGAAATTACACTTTGCTACAATGTAAAGTAGTGAGTGTACCGCTTGTATAACAGTGTACATTTACTGTCCCCTCAAAAAAACAACACACAGCCATTAATGTCTAAACTGCTGGCAACAAAAGTGAGTACACCCTTAAGTGAAAATGGCCAAATTGGGGCCAATTAGCCATTTTCCCTCCCTGGTGTCATGTGACTCGTTAGTGTTACAAAGTCTCAGGTGTGAATGGGGAGCAGGTGTGTTAAATTTGGTGTTATCGCTCTCACTCTCTCATACTGGTCACTGGAAGTTCAACATGGCACCTCATGGGAAAGAACTCTCTGAGGATCTGAAAAAAAGAATTGTTGCTCTACAAAAAATGGCCTAGGCTATAAGAAGATTGCCCAGACCCTGAAACTGAGCTGCAGCACGGCGGCCAAGACCATACAGCGGTTTAACAGGACAGGTTCCACTCAGAACAGGCCTCGCCATGGTCGACCACAGAAGTTGAGTGCATGTGCTCAGCGTCATATCCAGAAGTTGTCTTTGGGAAATAGACGAATGAGTGCTGCCAGCATTGCTGCAGAGGTTGAAGGGGTGGAGGGGTCAGCCTGTCAGTGCTCAGGCCATACGCCGCACACAGACCGACTACAATCCCCACAGTATGTGTGCAGTAACTATAAAGAATAAATGTCCCACTGTCAAATGCATGGTCAACATCCTTCCACATAGCGTGCACCACCACCAGGCCCCTGGCACCTCTCTTCCCGTGCCCCCGGCCTCCATGTTCACTGTCCACATTGGGACCTCCGGCATCCTCTTCTCTGTCCTCCTCAGAACTCCCGATGCCATCATCACTGCCCTCCCTGGGACTTCTTACTGTTAAGCAGTTGCAGCATTCATACATCCGGACATATTTGCCTCCTGCTCTCCATTTCCTGATAGCAGAATACATTTCCCAGTCTATTTTGAAAGTCTTAATCACTTTACAACTTTTACTGGAACACTTCCACTTGCCACAAGCATCCCTCCATGTGGGCTTCCAACTTCAACCCACAATCCCTGTCTCCCACCGTTGCAGTCTCACACCCGGCCTGGCGTTTAAATAGCTATTCCGGACACAAAAATTGACTTTTTGAACTTTTCCTTTTGCAGTTGCCAGGGACAACTGGCCCAGCAACCAATGGCAAAATCCCGGACGAGCCCCCAAATGTAGCAGGTTTTCCAGGCCTGTGGCCTGATGTGGGTCTGCCATCAGCACCGGTCACCCCTCCAGCCCTTGTGAGCTGCGGCCCTGGGTGTGAGCACTGAGACATTGACCACTCCGGCATCTTTGTTTTGCTGTTTTATTGTATTTAAGGGGATGGGAGAAGGGAATGAGTGGGATACTCCTTTAGGCTCAACTAGATACAATTGTTGGACTTTTCTGGCAAAAATGCCTGTTAGCGCTGTCTTGACGCCAGCCAACGCTTCCTGACGCTTGAACACTGTGTAATTACTGAAACTGCTGAATCCTCGACTTTAGTCCAGAAGATCCAGGACTGTAGAACTGCTTGACTTGTAACACTGCAATAGTTCAGAGTCAATGAATGGCTCCCTCCAGCACTGCACTGGCTGAGAAAGATCCTTGCAAGTTCCTGTACTGCTGCAACTCTCAACTAGCACACTTCACACTGTGCACTGACACTTCAGGGCCCAAACCGCAGACGCCCCCTTTACACTTTAAGCTCTTCAGGGTCCACTGTCTATGTACCCCCTCTGTCACTTCAGGGTCCTCAACCTAGGTACCGCATTTCACCACTAGCTGGCACTGAATCCCCGAACCTCTTCCGGAGTGGTCCCCTCTAACTTCAGGCAGACCCCCAGGGGCAATCCTCAGTACTCACGACCTGTGTAGGCTTTCCTGGGACTGGACTCCTCTGACACTCCACATGTTCTCGGCACACCGGATCCCCTCGGCTTTGCTCAGCACTCTCTGGATCTTCAGGTAGCACCCCGAGATCCTCCTCCTCAGACAGGAGGGGAGACATCCGTTCTCTCCCTCCTGGGACTCTGCTCCCGCCAAAGACATTGTGTCATGCGCCACCCCCAAACTTATACCCACTCCCAGAATCCTTTGCAGCACAATCTGCCTTCTGGGGTAGTTACAAGCCTGGATGTGTCCCCTGATTGGGTTTCCCTCACCCCCCTATGAGAAGCCTCTCACAGGAGCCAGTTGGGAGACTTCCCCTTCAGCAGGCACATCTGGAAACCATGACACCCTGACTAATGAATCACAGCCCTGCTGTTAAGCAGACGAAGCCCACTATACCTTTACCTAGCACCTACCTGTAGGGTGCTACACGTCTCCAGACCTAAACCTAAATTGAGTATCTGTGGGGCATCCTCAAACGGAAGATGTAGGAGTGCAAGGTCTCTAACATCCACCACCTACGGGATGACGTCATGAAGGTGTGGAAGAGGACTCCAGTGGTAACCTGTGAAGCTCTGGTGAACTCCATGCCCAAGAGGGTTAAGGCGGTGCTGGAAAATAAGGGTGGCCACACAAATTATTTACACTTTGGGCCCAATTTGGACATTTAAACTTAGGGGTATGCTCACTTTTGTTGGAAGCGGTTTAGACATGAATGGCTGTGTGTTGAGTTATTTTGAGGGGACAGGAAATTTACACTGTTATACAAGCTGTACACTCACTACTTTACATTGTAGCAAAGTGTCATTTCTTCAGTGTTGTCATGTGAAAAGATAATAAAATATTTACAAAAATGTGAGGGGTGTACTTACTTTTGTGAGATACTGTATACATATATATATATATATATACAGTATACACACACACACATTATAAATAAATGTTTCCCCTTTTTTATAAGTGATAGAGCTGGGGGGGGGGGGGAGAAACAGCAGCACACCGAGCTTCCCAGTAAATGACTGTGTGGGGACGGGGGGCTAGTCAGGACAAGTCTGACCATTGGAGGAGAGCCGGCAGAGTTTCCAGCACAGCCAGAAAACTGACCACACTGTGTTTTCTTTCCTAGTGTGGTCAGTTTTGTAATAAAAAGACAGAGGGACTGGCAGGATCACCAGATATTTCACACAAAGGAAGCAATACTAGTGTTGGACTTTTTGGTGGTGTCTTTTTTCAGCCAGATTAACTATGTAACTATGCAATACAAAGAGAACAGTACAACAGACATGGTACAGCATGCACAAATCAGGAATATGAAATGTTGGAAAGCATATTCTTTCGTTACGCCTGTATATATGAGCCTTTTTAAAGAAGGGTCCAGAGACAAGAACAAAAAACTCTTCCTGATCCCCAACAAAGGAATGCAGTTCCAAACACAAGAAATAAATACCTGTTCTTTCATAGCAACAAAATCTTTTTATTTGCCATAATAAACATTTTCTGTGTGAGAGAGGAATGCAAAGTGGATGAATTTCCGTGAAAATAAAAAAAGTAATAGCAAATCGCACTTATCAGTGTAATGATGTGTCATTTACATGTGCAGGGCTAGAGTAGGCAAAGTCCATCCTGACACTTTGTTCTATCTGATCGCTAAAGATAATGCTGAAAATATAGTTACACATATTTAGTAATAGCCTGACACCTTCTATCTAGACTAGTCAGGTTCTGGGCCGGCCCTACCATGGGTCCTAGTAGGTCCATTGGACCCAAGCGGAACTTTAAGAGGGGCAGCAAATTGATGCTCAAGATTTTTTTTCCAGCACTTTTGTGTGTCATCAGTTTGGGCCACATTATGAGCGGTATTTCCCCGCCAAGCGTCCTGCAAATTCGGGTGCTCAGCGAACACCCCAATAGGCGCTGTTCGGCCCGAACCAATGCTCGCCTGAACAGATCGCCTATCTCTACTGAACACAAGCTAAATAACCAATGGATGAATATAAGCGAGCTGTTTTACCTGCCAAACATTGTTAATTTTGGCAGCAAATTTCAATTTAGTTTTAGTCTTAGGACTAAAATGGCATTTTAGTTTTAGTCCCATTTTAGTCTTCTGCAAGTGTTTTAGTTTTAGTCATATTTAGTCGACTAAAACTCCAGTACATTTTAGTCGACTAAAACGTCCTACATTTTAGTCGACTATAACTCATTTTAGTCATCTATAATGGAATGGGTGTAGTTCAATTGTAATTTGTAATGCATTATTTAAGCATTTCTCTACAATTTCCAAACTCATTATATACTACTGCTGGTCCTGGAGTGAAAAATCTAATATGTTATTATTTATGGTATTAAGCATTGAGCATGCACCAGTGTTAATTTTGGCAGCAAATTTCGATTTAATTTTAGTTATAGTCTTTTGACTAAAATGGCATTTTAGTTTTAGTCGTATTTTAGTCATCTGAATTGTTTTAGTTTTAGTCGTATTTTAGTCGACTAAAATTGTGTTAATTTAGTCGACGAAAACGTTTTAGTCGACGAAATTAACACTGCTGCCAAAGGATCTGTGATTCTGTTTAGTCAGACCTGATTTTTTTCTACGGCAGTTCAGTAACACTGACAAGTCTTGTCCCTCCGCCAGCCTGTGATTGGACAGTGAAAGGTGAGTTTACTGCTAAAATAAATGTAAAATTCAAGACTTGCGTCAGTGTAAGAGGATGTCCGCCGCTGCTTCATGTTCTGTCACATTAGGAAACCTATTGAAACGCATTGCGGCCATGTTGGAACGCATGGCGCATGCGCAGTAAGTTGTTCTAGTCCGTACACCACTTCCGGTTGCAGAATCTGATAGGTAGCGATATTCTGATTGAACAGGGGTGTTTTTTAAAGTGATTTCTCACCAAAATAAAGCATGAAGACATGGATGGATGGGGGAGTTTGCTTTGAATATTAAAAAAGAATGATATAGTGTTTTTGATTTGTGGTGCTCAGATGCAGTGAAGATCCGCTTTAATTCATAGATTGCATTAACCGCTTAAGCCCCGGAAGATTTTAACCCCTTCCTGACCAGGGCCTATTTTGCGATTCGGCACTGCGTGAATTTAACGGACAATTGCGCGGTCGGGCGACGCTGTACCTAAACTAATTTGACGTCCTTTTTTCCCCACAAACAGAGCTTTCTTTTGGTGGTATTTGATCACCTGTGCGATTTTTTGATCATGCGCTATAAACAAAAAAAGACCAATTTTGCAAAAATAACAATATTTTTCAAGTTTTTTTATATGAAATTCCCCCAAATAAATGTAAAAATCAAAATTGTTTAACATTTTAGGCCAATTTGTTTTCTGCTACATATGTTTGGTAAAAAAAAATCGCAATAAGCGTATTTTGATTGGTTTGCGCAAAAGTTATTGCGTTTACTAATTAAGGGAAAGATTTTTGTAATTTTTATTGTTTTTTTTTAAAGAGTAATGGCGGCGATCTGCGATTTTTTTTTGCGGGACTGCGACATTGCGGCGGACAGATCGGACCCTTGACTGACATTATTGACACTTTTGGGGGTACCAGTGACATTTCTACAGTAATCAGTGCTATACATATGCACTATTACTGTAAAAATGACACTGGCAGGGAAGGGGTTAACTTTATTAGAGAAGGAGGGGTTAAATGTTTACCTAGAGGCGTGCTTCTAACTGTTATGGGATGTGGCTGTTTGTGTAACTACAGAGATATACAATCCTACATAGCAGAACCGTATGATCTCTGCACTTACACAGGGGAGAATGACAGGCGGCTTTGTTTACATTAGCCGCCTGCCTTTCTCCCTCTGTACCGGACGATCGCGAGTGACCGGAGGACATCGGGTCCGCCGGTCACACGTGTGGGGATCAGAGTGAACGAGCGGGGGCGGGAGCGCGCCTCCGGCGGCGCGCGCTCGCCCCCTATTGGCTCGCAGGCAAGTGACGTACCCATACGTCACTTTGCATGCACGGGGCTGACCGTGGCAGTATATGTACTTGCGGCGGTCGGCAAGTGGTTAAGATAAAAAAACCTTCTGACTTTACAACCCCCTGAGTGCCGGTTCACATTTCTGCGATCACAGAGATCGCTTGTAATTCGGAGCGCACTGCTCCTAAATTACATGCGATCTCATGTGCGGTGCAAATTTCAGCCATACACCTTGTATGTCTGAATTCGCACCGCATCTGCACTAAACACGCACATGAGGCTTTTTTTTATTCGCAGCAGAATCGGATCGCATGGTGGTTCACACTAGTGCGATCCGATTCTGTGTGAACTTGCAGATCGCACTGCCATATGCGATCGCAACTGGGGGTGTCGTTAACTTTTAATTGACACCCCCAGCGTATCGCATATGTCAGTGTGAACTGCCAGGGGTGCGGATGTGATGCGGGATCACGCTGCATATTCGCAGTGTTCCTGCATCGCACAAATGTGAACCGGCACTAAGAGGACAAGTAAAAATGTGTATATAACAGCGCTAGTGACCAAAAAAAAGCAAACAAAAAAGCTGCAGCTTCCAGTGAGATAGCACAAATATTATATATTTTATAAATCCACTAAATTTGCCTGGAAATCACAAACCTGCAGCAGATCGAATGTGGAAGTCCCAGAGGAGAGCCCTTCACCACTGAGCTCAGAGGGAATTGTATGGAACAATCCATGGCTTTTATCCTTCTAGCACTGTCACATAATACAGTACACAGCTGAAGTCTCATTTGACAGGTAAAAGAAATCTAATGAAATGTTAAAAAATAGGCAAAAACATTGCAAAAAAACACATTATGTAAAGTGAAAAGATATTTACTTGTATCTGTTTTTACTTTGATTCTTGGAGTACTCATTGCAAACAATGCTATTCAATCCAGCACTTGCCCGCATCCTTTGGCACATTCACACATCATTCATGCACTAATGTCCATTATCATGCATGTTAATGTAGCACTACGCCTGAGTGTGGGTCCCCCTGGGTTACCGCTAGCAACAACAGTACCTTTAACCACTTTACCACCGGAGGATTTTGCTGTCTTCCGTCCAGGCCACTTTTTGCGATTCGGCGCTGTGCGACTTCAACTGACAATTGCGCGGTCGTGCGACGCCGTACCCAAACAAAATTTACGTCCTTTTTTTCCCACAAACAGAGCTTTCTTTTGGTGGTATTTGATCACCTGTGCGATTTTTACTTTTTGCGCTATAAACAAAAAAAGAGCATTTATTTTGAAAAAATAACAATATTTTTAACATTTTTATATATGAAATTCCCCCCAAAAAAGATGTAAAAACCAATTTTTTAAAAAATTTTTGGCCAATTTGTTTTCTGCTACCTATGTTTGGTAAAAAAAAATTGCAATAAGCGTATTTTGATTGGTTTGCGCAAAAGTTATTGCGTTTACTAACAAAGGGAAAGATTTCTGTCATTTTTGGTGTTTTTTTTTTTAACGCGTAATGGCGGCGATCTGCGATTTTTTTTGCGGGACTGCAACATTGCGGCGGACAGATCGGACCCTTGACTGACATTTTTGACACTTTTGGGGGTACCAGTGACATTACTGCAGTAATCAGTGCTATATATATGCACTGTTACTGTGAAAATGACACTGGCAGGGAAGGGGTTAATTTTATTGGAGAGGGAGGGGTTAATGTATGCCTGGTGCTTACTGACGTGTAGGGGGGGAGGTGACTGAGTGAGTCATGGACAGATCGGATGTCCAGCTATGCTGAACAGTCCGATCTGTCACTCCCTGTCACTATGGAGATCCCCGACGATCGGGTAAGAGCAGCGGCGATCGCCGCTGCTCCTCCCCTGGCCCGACTCCCGCTGTGAATGAAAACAGCGGGAGCGAGCCTCCGGCGGCGCGCAAGCGCCGCCCAGAAGGGGGAGTGTCTGATGACGTAGTACTACGTCGTCAGACGATAACGAGCCACTCTGCCGCAGTAATATTACTGTGAGCAGAGGTAAAGTGGTTAAGCAGGTTTTTTAAGTGTGAGCACCTCAGACAAGAACCAGTCCAGTTTCGTTGGTTTTTAGGGTTTATTTGAGAACTTGGATGGAAGAAGGGAGAAGTGGGATACTCCAACAACTGAACTATGCACAATTAGGCAGGGATACAAAAAATGCTGCTTGGCGCTGATTAGCGCTTCACTGACGTTGGTCTCGGCTAGGCCGGTTACTAGAACTTCACCTCTAAATGTGGAAAAGTCCATTTGAGCCCCCCAAAGTACTCCTTCCTGAGGTAGCTGACTTCAAGGCAAACTGTATTGCTGAACACTTTAGGGCCCTTCCTGGCGCCCCCTTTACTCCCCAAACATCAGGGCTTTACTACTTGGCACCCCCTTTACTGTGCACTCCTGGTTAACTGGCTCCTGGGTCCCCTTGACCTCTCTGGAGTGGTCCCCTCTCTTAGGCAGACCCCTGGGCAGATCTTGAGTATTCACGATACTGTTTTTCCTGAAGATCTCTGCCCAGCAGCTCTACTTGGTCAGCAACTCTGGATCCCCTGCAGCCCAGCTCAACCTCCAGTCCCTAGGCTGACTGCCTGGAACACCTTCTCACTTTTACAGGAAGAGAGACAGCCGTCACCTCCTCCTGGGACTGTTGCTCCCGCCAAATGACACCCTGTCACATGCTCTCCTCCAATTTATGTGCAATCCCAGGATGCATAGCAGGAGTGCCCTCCCACTGGAACTGACATAAACCAGAGTGTGCCACTGGCTGGGTTTCCTCCACTGTCCAATGAGCTCCCTCATTGGCTGCAGTGGGGACACTCCCTCAGACCCAGTGAATCACACTTGGAAACATGTAACAGGCTAAACTAATAGATCAGGCCCTCCTGATAAGCAGACAAGGCCACAAACATGCTTTTCCTAACCCCTACCTAGGAAGGTGCTACATCAACATATGGTACAGAAATATGCTGTGTATGTGCTGGTTGATTCAGTTTCAATTGCATCCCAACGTGCATATATAACCAAAATAAACATTGCATCCAATAAAAAACACATGCATATTTGTAACTAAACCAAATTTAATAACTTTCACCCCCTTAATGATAAGGCCATTTTTTGCAATACGACACTGCTTTAATTTACCTGACAATTGCACGGTCGTATCCAAATAAAACGTATGTGCTTTTTTTTCCCACAAATAGAGCTTTCTTTTGGTGGTATTTGATCACCTTTTGCGCTATAAACAAAATAAGAGCGACCATTTTGTAAAAAAAAAAAAAAAAACTGCTAAAAAAATCTCAATAAGCATACTGTATATTGATTGGTTTGCGCAAAGGTTATAGTGTCTACGTCGATGGGATATTTTTATGGGATTTTTATGTTTTTTTTAAAAGTTATGGCAGTGATCAGCGACTTATGGTGGGACTGCGACATTGCGGCAGACAAATCGGACACCTAACTGGCACTTTTGACACTTTTTTGGGGACCAGTGACATTACTACAGTGATCAGTGCAAAAAAAATATGCACTGTTACTGTACTAATGACACTGCCAGGGGGGGTTAACATCAGAGATGATCAAAGGGTTAAATGTATTCCCTGGGAATGCTTGCTAACTGTGGGGGAGGTGCTCTGACTGGGGGAAGACAGATATCGGTCTTCCTGCTTAGCAGGAACACAAGCTTTCTGTCTTCATCCCTGTCAGAATGGCCCACTGGCCCCACTGATTGGCTCAGCTTCTAGCCAATCACCATGCGAATGCGCCACCACCAACGCACGCATCCACTGGAGCCCGTGCATGAAATTACTTACAGGCACATGATTTCATGCAGCCGACTTGCCACAGAAAAAGTACTTAAAGCGGAGTTCCACCCAAAAGTGGAACTTCCGCTTTAGGTAGTGCTAAGCCCCTGACATGCCACATTTGGCATGTCATTTTTGGGGGAGCGGGTACCTAGTTTTGACAGGTACCCGCTCCCACTTCCGCTACCTCCCTGCAATCTTCTGGGACATGTCAGAGGTCCCAGAAGATTGCCGGGCAATCACGACGCGTAGCGCAACTCACGCATGCGCAATGCGTACCTGGCTGTGAAGCCGCAAACTGTCACAGCCGGGTGCTCACACCAGTGATGCCGACTCAGAGAGGGAGAAGAGCGAGGCTTCGGGCGTCCGCATCGCTGGACCGTTGGACAGGTGAGTGTGTTAGGCTGGAACTCCGCTTTAAGGCGATCGGCAAGTGGTTAAATCAAATAAATAAACCTAATACAATATATGTGTGTACGGCAGTACTCAAAAACACACCAAAATACAAATGTGTAGAAAACATAATATTAAATTATGTTGTGCTGTATCTTTACATTCATAAATCAACTGATTAAAAAAACAAAAACAAATGTAAGCCATGTGCAATTACCACAAATACTGCAAAATCATAAACAAAAAAAAAGTCCACCATAAAATATAAGTGATAATCAATTTCTTCCGTGAATCCCTTTAGTGAGTTCCACCACCCTTGCCAACCACAGGGGAGGACTAGCCCAGGGGGCAGGGGGGGCAATTTCCCCCTGGGCCACTCTGATGCCCCATAAAAAGGCTGCACTGCTTCTGTCACAGACATGCCTAAAGGATTCCTGGTGTAGAGGAGTAAAAAGTCCCCACCACTGACCAACTGAGTGCGGGTTGAAGACAAGGACAGAGCGCAGACCTCCCCCCAGCATAGATGGTGTAAACTGTGTCTGAGCAGAGGCCAGTTCCATGGCCTACTGGAGACTCTTCTCCCCTGGCCAGCCCAACCAAGCTGTCCCAGCTCCCCCCGACCGCTCCCTGCTGGCCAGGTCGGGAACCCAGATTCAACCTGTAAGTAGAGAGTATCTGGAGTAGGGCTTCAGCTTGGGATGGGGATCAGGAGGAGGAGAGTAAGAGGGGGGCCGAGTCGCTGCACCATGGGCCTCTGGTTTGTACTTGCCCCCTGGGCCCGAAAGTTGCCTGTCTACCCCTGGCTATCCATCAGACTTACTAAAATCAAAGACCTCAAAACATAGGAGGTCTGATAGGGTTCACTGACATCAGAGGACTGTCTGCAGCAATTCTCTACAGGGACAAGTATAGGGAGTCATATGGCACTCCAGTAAGGATCGATAACAGGTAGTGTGATGAAGTCGGTAGTGGTTCCTCCCTGGAGTCTTTCTTCATAGGAGATGTTCTCAAGGAACATGCATTTTCGTACAGCTTGCCAGAAATAAAAACAATAAGATACGTATGTTCTTTGGAATGTGGATGCATGGTGGGCCCATTGAGAATAACTTAAGCATGCTCAATGCAACACTCGAGGAAAAAGGAAACATAAAAGCCTGACTGAGCTCAACCTCAAAATTACACTCTGTAGGCTGTATCCATGAATGGGTGTAACAAGACCCAGTGATCTGACACTTGCATAGAAATATAGAAATCATCTTTATTAAACACAATTATCTAGACAATACAAAACCCACTATGTATCTCATAAAAGCATAATCTGATCAATTATTAAAAAGCACATAACCATGGCAGCTGCTGGGAAGTTGTGTAATCAACCTCCTCTCCCAAGAAAATTATGTATGTGCCCCAGTAGGGGGTACAATATGTGTTAACAAAATCAAAAATTGTGTGATATTGCCTCCTCCATATTATAGGATAATGATATATACCGTATATACTCGAGTATAAGCCGACCCGAATGGGAAAACTTATTGACTCGAGTATAAGCCTAGGGTGGGAAATGCAGCAGCTACTGCAGCCAACTGGACCACCACGAGACACAAAACAGGGGCTGCGGGCATGGTACAGGAGATGCAGGGCTGTGGGCATGGTACAGGAGATGGTTCAGGCATGGTACAGGAGATGCAGGGCTGTGGGCATGGTACAGGAGATGGTTCAGGCATGGTACAGGAGATGGCACAGGTCATGGTACAGGCATGGCACAGGTCGTGGTACAGTCATGGCACATGTCATGGTACAGGAGATGGTACAGGCATGGCACAGGTCATAGTACAGGCATGGCACAGATGATGGTATAGGCATGGCACAGGTCATGGTACAGGCATGGCACAGGTCATGGTACAGGAGATGGTATAGGCATGGCACAGGTGATGGTACAGGCATGGCACAGGTGATGGTATAGGCATGGCACAGTGCTGCCGGCATGGTACAGGAGAATGTCCTGCACCATGCCCGCAGCACTGCATGAGGAAATGCAGGGGCTGCGGAGGAGTCTCACTTACCAGTCGGTGAGGCGCCTTACATTTAAAAATGGCGCCGCCCGGCGCCAACACGTCACCGCGCATGCACCACCGATGCTCATGCGCGGTGACATGTTGGCGCCGGCCGCCACCATTTTTTAAAAGTGAGCCAGTGACTCCAGTATAAGCCGAGGGGGGCTTTTTCAGCATAAAAAAAAAACATGCTGAAAAACACGGCTTATACTCGAGTATATACGGTAGCTCCTAGCTGAATGTTGCAGAGAGTTCCTTAACGAGGACTTTCTGTCAAACTGGTGGCCCCCCCAGCTGTTGTGGAACTACAAGTCCCATCATGCCTCTGCCTGTGTGAGTCATGTTTGTAACTGTCATCCTTGCAATGCCTCATGGGACTTGTAGTTCCGCAACAGCTGGAGGGCCGCCAGTTTGACACCTGTCTAGAGCTAATTTAAAATTGAATATTATATCATTTTGAATTTACAATTTAAAAATGTTTCTTCTCTCAATCAATGCAACTCCCACTGAGGCACGAAAAAATGTGCAAATGTGCATGATGTGAAAAATGCTAATAATGCTGAAGTGGAAAACGATAAGTAACCTCCTGTGCTGGTACTTCTTCATCTTACAGTGTGCATATACAGTGTGTGTGTATATATATATATATATATATATATATATATATATATATACAGTGGGTATGGAAAGTATTCAGACCCCCTTAAATTTTTCACTCTTTGTTATATTGCAGCCATTTGCTAAAATCATTTAAGTTCATTCTTCTTCCTCATGAATGTACACATAGCACCCCATACTGACAGAAAAACACAGAATTGTTGACATTGTTGCAGATTTATTAAAAAAGAAAAACTGAAATATCACATGGTCCTAAGTATTCAGACCCTTTGTCCAGTATTTAGTAGAAGCCCCCTTTTGATCTAATACAGCCAGGAGTCTTTTTGGGAAAGATGCAACAAGTCTTTCACACCTGGATTTGGGGATCCTCTGCCATTCCTCCTTGCAGATCCTCTCCAGTTCTGTCAGGTTGGATGGTAAACGTTGGTGGACAGCCATTTTTAGGTCTCTCCAGAGATGCTCAATTGGGTTTAAGTCAGGGCTCTGGCTGGGCCATTCAAGAACAGTCACGGAGTTGTTGTGAAGCCACTCCTTCGTTATTTTAGCTGTGTGCTTAGGGTCATTGTCTTGTTAGAAGGTAAACCTTCGGCCCAGTCTGAGGTCCAGAGCACTCTGGAGAAGGTTTTTGTCCAGGATATCCCTGTACTTGGCCGCATTCATCTTTCCCTCGATTGCAACCAGTCGTCCTGTCCCTGCAGCTGAAAAACACCCCCACAGCATGATGCTGCCACCACCATGCTTCACTGTTGGGACTGTATTGGACAGGTGATGAGCAGTGCCTGGTTTTCTCCACACATACCGCTTAGAATTAAGGCCAAAAAGTTCTATTTTGGTCTCATCAGACCAGAGAATCTTATTTCTCACCATCTTGGAGTCCTTCAGGTGTTTTTTAGCAAACTCCATGCGGGCTTTCATGTGTCTTACACTGAGGAGAGGCTTCCGTCGGGCCACTCTGCCATAATGCCCCGACTAGTGGAGGGCTGCAGTGATGGTTGACTTTCTACAACTTTCTCCCATCTCCTGACTGCATCTCTGGAGCTCAGCCACAGTGATCTTTGGGTTCTTCTTTACCTCTCTCACCAAGGCTCTTCTCCCCCGATAGCTCAGTTTGGCCGGATGGCCAGCTCTAGGAAGGGTTCTGGTCGTCCCAAACGTCTTCCATTTGAGGATTATGGAGGCCATTGTGCTTTTAGGAACCTTAAGTGCAGCAGAAATCTTTTTGTAACCTTGGCCAGATCTGTGCCTTGCCACAATTCTGTTTTTGAGCTCACTTCAGGCAGTTCCTTTGACCTCATGATTCTCATTTGCTCTGACATGCATTGTGATCTGGAAGGTCTTAAATAGACAGGTGTGTGGCTTTCCTAATCAAGTCCAATCAGTATAATCAAACACAGCTGGACTCAAATGAAGGTGTAGAACTATCTCAAGGATGATCAGAAGAAATGGAAAGCACCTGAGTTAAATATATGAGTGTCACAGCAAAGGGTCTGAATACTTAGGACCATGTGATATTTCAGTTTTTCTTTTTTAATAAATCTGCAACAATGTCAACAATTCTGTGTTTTTCTGTCAGTATGGGGTGCTATGTGTACATTCATGAGGAAGAAGAATGAACTTAAATGATTTTAGCAAATGGCTGCAATATAACAAAGAGTGAAAAATTTAAGGGGGTCTGAATACTTTCCGTACCCACTGTATATATATATATATATATATATATATATACAGTATAGCTACAGTATATGTATATATATATATATATTTATATATATTATCTCACAAAAGTGATTACACCCCTCACATTTATGTAAATATTTTATTATATCTTCTCATGTGACAACACTGAAGAAATGACACTTTGCTACAATGTAAAGTAGTGAGTGTACAGCTTGTATAACAGTGTAAATTTGCTGTCCCCTCAAAATAAAATATAGCAACAGGACACGCACAGATGAAGGCTCTCCATTAAGGGCACTATATAAATGTGATATACCTGGATGGATATACATTCATCTGATACTGGGGGATCTATGCTGATATGTTCCTTTTTTGGTGCACCATTATCTGCTCATACATGAGCGAATGAGACCCCTGGTCTGAGTCCCACTGGGCTCATAGAATTTAAGGAGACTATCCGAAGGTTTCTCTTTGACCTCTCTCCTTCTGGTAAACGATTATTCTTCTTCTATGCCAAATAGTTGAAGGCCACTGGTAAATTCATGGTAGCGTGTGCTAAAATGCAGCGGCACACTGTGTTTTGTTACACCCTTCTCAATGAATCTTCTGTGTTCAATAAACCTTGTACACATGGTGCGAATGGTACGGCCCACATAATATGTATGGTTGTGTCCTCCTGCCCACCCTGTGTTGCCTCCTCCTTCCCTCCACCAGCTGTCACATCTAACCCCATGTCTCCCAATGACCCTCCCATCCCCATCCTCTCCCCCCAGCAACCGCAGCCTTTTCCATCCCAACTCTCCCACCTAACAATCCCTATTTCACCCCACCCTTAACTACCCTGCCCTCATTTACCCCTCTACTCCCACCCTGCCCTCACCCCAGCTTCACCCAACTCCCTAACAACCCCCTCCCAAACCACCCCCTACCTACTCTTCCTGGGCGATAGGTATCGGTAATTAGTATCGACAAGTACTTGAAAAAACAGTATTGGTGCTCGTACTCGGTGTTAAAAAAGTGGTATCAGGGCATCTCTAGCACACACTGATTTTGGTAGCATAATAATTAAATGTGCAATGTATGTTCCTTGAACATTATTTTCGATAAAGTTGTAATGGGGGAAGTTCTGCTTTAAAGAGGTTTTTCACTCTGGGGAAAAAACTAAAAGTCAGCAGCTACAAGTTCTATAGCTGCTGACTTTTAATAAAAGGACCTTACCTGTCCAGGCATCCAACGCCATCCTCAACCAGGCTAATTCTTCACTGGGTTCCTGGCACCAACATCCTAACTGTGAGCAGCCAGCTATGCTGCTTTCCGCTTCACAGCGGGGGCCCACTGTGCATGCGTGAGCTGCACTGCGCTTTGTGAATGGTCCTGCAGTCCTCGGAGACCAGTGACGTGTCCCAGAAGACTGCGGGATAGAGGGGAGGAGCAAAACTGTCAAAACTAGGTAACCCCCCCCCCCAAAAAGAAAAAAATAGATGCCAAATCTGAGAGAGGAGGGGAAAAGGGGACGTAAAGCAGAACTTCCCCTTTTGGGTGAAGTTCCACTTTAATATTAATATGCAGTCTTTCATATTCACCTTGTTTAAATATTTAAAACACATTTCACATGGACAGCAGTTTCTACTACCCTATGAAAAGCAATCCCCAGAGCTGATCTTGCCGCCTCCCAAAAGCTTTTTCTTTTTTTTTTTTACATCCAAATAGGAATTTTGTATAGAACTATTTGGCTTGCAGTTGCGGTGCAGCCCCATTGATTTCAATGGGTAAGTTTGACAGGTGGTGCCAAATTTGCTGTGGCCATGGCATGTGTACAGTCCCCTCCGGCTGTATATTATGTTTCAGGTAGTCGGTTGGGGGGGGGGGGGGGGGCTCAACTACAGCTCAGCTACATCTGGCTGCCTTTGTAAAAACGGCCTTAAAGATTATTTTTTTTTTTAATAAATAAATATAATAAAGAAAGAAAATGATATGTAAAATAAACCTACAAGTAAATGAAGTAAAACATTTCCCTTTATGAATTTTAGATTTAGCTGAGCAGCTAATATACAGACACCCAAAAAAATGTTGCGCTTGTGCCCAATCCCGCTAGTCCATCATGATGGGCGACATTCTGCCTAGAATGGATATTAGATCCTCTGCTAGGACATGCTGGGAAGTTGCTAACCACAGCAGCTGCATGTGCAGATGGTAGTCAGAGGACGGGGCACTAGAAAAGACTTTATGAAATGATAATGAGGTTTTGTTATGTGGCCATTTTATATACACTTTATATACACACACGGCTTTGCAGAGTCCAGCTTTAAAAGTCCAATGCAGTCAAAACGTAAAGCCTTGTAATTTGTACAGGAACCTGGCCCAAGCGGCAAGTTCTTCTGTATCATCAGGCAAAGCTGCAGCACAACAAACCACCAACAGTTCTAAAACTCACCTTGCTGCTGGTGTTCTGGGAAGTAAGAAAGGTATTCCCAACTGCACCCACCTGGGGTACATTGCTGCCTCTCCACGAAACCTCAAATAACACTTTAAGGCCTAATTTATCACTTCAGGCTGGGAGAGTGGTTTCCTGCATGCCTGTATGCAGGTGCAGTCTACTTTCTTCACTGCAGGTGGCGCTCAACCACAGTGGCATTGCAGAGGGAGAGGAAGTCAAAAGGAACATGGTTCACTGGGGGGGAGCTCTCTGATTGGATACTGGGGCCCATGTGACTCTAGTGGCCATCTTGGGTCAGGTAGAGTCTACTTAAGACCTTTACTCCTAGGCACATTTCGCGTGTTGGTAGAGCAGGGACAGGTCACCTGTCTGTCAGGGACAGTGATTAGCGGCAGGGAGAGGTTCCAGATGAGTAGGTAAAGAGCAGGGACATGCCAAACTTCCTGGAAGCCTACTGTTATACTCTTCGCTGCAACATTCTTTGAGTGTGCCCGGTCATGTTGTCTCCACACGGGGTACTTGTGCTCTGTTGAACTTTAGGTTCAATACAATTCTATTTCTACAACCGGACTTTACTGCTGCCACATCACGCTGCACCTCCCCACACGCCGAACCCGGAGCCAGATTGCCAAATAAGCTAGAGTAGTTAGAGGCTTATGGGATTCACGCAGTTCAGGAGCCTTGTGATAACGAATCAAAATACTATTGATTTGATCTTAAAAGAAAATTACAATAAAGTTTTCTTAAATTGTTTACAAAAGATAGAAAAAATGAATCAACTAAAAGAAACAAAGACTTTACATTAAAGACTCTATAGAGAGAATACTGTATTCATGTAATGTGCCCAATAACAGCTTAAAGTGGTTGTAAAGCTTTAAGGTTTTCACCCTAATGCATTCTATGCATTAAGGTAAAAACCCTCATGTGCTGCAGCTTCCCCTCCAGAGCCTCCCCTTTTTTTACCTGACCCTGATCAGATCCAGCGATGTGCACAAGCACAGCATCTCCAGCCGTTGTCGCTTTTCTCATTGGAAAGATTGATGGCAGCAGGAGCCTTTGCTGTCAATAAAAAGCTGTGACACAGGAGCGGGGGGCGGAGCCGTGTCCCGCTGTCTGTGTCAATAGACGCAGCAGCAGAACTGGGGCGCGAGCTTGATCAGGTGCCCCCATGGGGCACCCGATGAAGAGGAGGGGCCTGGAGCGCCGGCAGGTGAACCCAGAAAAAGAGGACATAGACATCAGGGTTACATTACAGTTCATTTTCGTTTAGCTGTCATTTTATAAAAAATTCGGTGCAACCGACGTACATGGTCATCTCCATCTAGCGGCTGACGAACATAATACTTAGTTCAATGTAGTGCACACGCACAAGAAAACTTCAGAAAACTGTGAGGAGGGCCCCAAGGTTTTGACTGCCTAGGGGCCTCCACAGAGTTTATTCTGGCACTAGCCCTCCCCCCAACTCAAAGCTGAAGGGGGGTTGTACAGATGTTGCAGGTGTGATTTTTTTGAGACAAAAACAAAAGAATTCCCAGCTCAATTTACCAACCAGTTTGCTAAACAACCAAATTAACCTGTCTAACAGTATACGTTAAAAACAGGGGTTTAGTTAGCACACATTTGCAAATGCATGTGTAAGCTGCAGGGCAGCTGTTACTGTTAGACAGGTTAATTTGGTTGGTTAGCAAACTGGTTGGTAAATTGAGCTGGGAATTCTTTTGTTTTTGTCTCACATGCGTCGCCCTTCCATGTGCTCTTTGCTATGAAGGTCACTTAGAGGTGGGGGTAGGGGCCATTTTATTTGTTGTTGATGTATACTGGTGAGCAGTGTTGGTCATCTTACTTTAAAAAAAGTAATTAGTTACAGTTACAAATTACTTCTCCCAAAAAGTAATTGAGTTAGTGACTCAGTTACCACATTAAAAAAGTAATTAGTTACTCAGCAAAGTAACTGTGACTTTTTTTTTACTATTCTATAATGCAATTATGTTCTATAAGATCTTTAATAGTGGTGGCGGTGTGGCACACTGCAGGGGTCTGTATCCTTCTGACTGTGTGAGTAACTGTATTTTTTTTTTTTGGTACCTGTTGCCTGGATTGGCTGGCTGCTGGTGGTGGCGGTGTGGCCCACTGGTGGTGTGGCACACTGGTGGTGGCGGTGTGGCACACTGGTGGTGGTGGTGGCGGTGTGGCACACTGGTGGTGGCGGTGTGGCACACTGGCGGTGGTGGTGGCGGTGTGGCTCACTGTTGTTGGCGGTGTGGCACACTGGTGGTGGCGGTGTGGCACACTGGTGGTGGTGGTGGCGGTGTGGCACACTGGTGGTGGTGGTGGCGGTGTGGCACACTGGTGGTGGTGTGGCACACTGGTGGTGGTGGTGTGGCACACTGGTGGTGGTGGTGTGGCCCACTGGTGGTTGTGGCAGTGTGGCACACTGGTGGTGGCGATGTGACACACTGGTGGTGGCGGTGTGGCACACTGGTGGTGGTGGTGGCGGTGTGGCTCACTGTTGTTGGCGGTGTGGCACACTGGTGGTGGCGGTGTGGCACACTGGTGGTGGCAGTGTGGCACACTGGTGGTGGTGGTGGCGGTGTGGCACACTGGTGGTGGCGGTGTAGCACACTGGTGGTGGCAGTGTGGCACACTGGTGGTGGTGGTGTGGCCCACTGGCGGTTGTGGCAGTGTGGCACACTGGTGGTGGCGATGTGACACACTGGTGGTGGCGGTGTGGCACACTGGCGGTGGTGGTGGCGGTGTGGCTCACTGGTGTTGGCGGTGTGGCACACTGGTGTGGCACACTGGTGGTGGTGGTGGCGGTGTGGCACACTGGTGGTGGTGTGGCACACTGGTGGTGGTGGTGGCGGTTTGGCACACTGGTGGTGGTGGTGGCGGTGTGGCACACTGGTGGTGGGGGTGGCGGTGTGGCTCACTGTTGTTGGCGGTGTGGCACACTGGTGGTGGCGGTGTGGCACACTGGTGGTGGTGGTGGCGGTGTGGCACACTGGTGGTGGTGGTGGCGGTGTGGCACACTGGTGGTGGTGTGGCACACTGGTGGTGGTGGTGTGGCACACTGGTGGTGGTGGTGTGGCCCACTGGTGGTTGTGGCAGTGTGGCACACTGGTGGTGGCGATGTGACACACTGGTGGTGGCGGTGTGGCACACTGGTGGTGGTGGTGGCGGTGTGGCTCACTGTTGTTGGCGGTGTGGCACACTGGTGGTGGCGGTGTGGCACACTGGTGGGCCACACCACCACCACCAGTGTGCCACACCACCACCACCAGTGTGCCACACCGCCACCACCACCACCAGTGTGCCACACCGCCACCACCACCACCAGTGTGGCACACCGCCACCACCAGTGTGCCACACCGCCAACAACAGTGAGCCACACCGCCACCACCACCGCCAGTGTGCCACACCGCCACCACCAGTGTGGTGGCGGTGTGGCACACTGGTGGTGGCGGTGTAGCACACTGGTGGTGGCAGTGTGGCACACTGGTGGTGGTGGTGTGGCCCACTGGCGGTTGTGGCAGTGTGGCACACTGGTGGTGGCGATGTGACACACTGGTGGTGGCGGTGTGGCACACTGGCGGTGGTGGTGGCGGTGTGGCTCACTGGTGTTGGCGGTGTGGCACACTGGTGTGGCACACTGGTGGTGGTGGTGGCGGTGTGGCACACTGGTGGTGGTGTGGCACACTGGTGGTGGTGTTGGCGGTGTGGCACACTGGTGGTGGTGGTGGCGGTGTGGCACACTGGTGGTGGGGGTGGCGGTGTGGCACACTGGTGGTGGTGGTGGCGGTGTGGCACACTGGTAGTGGTGGTGGCGGTGTGGCACATTGGTGGTGGTGGTGTGTCACACTGGTGGTGTGGCACACTGGTGGCGGGGTACTGAGTCCTGACTGTGACTGAGTCTGTGAGTAACCGTATTTTGGTTTTTGTTTTTTGGTACCTGCTGTGCTTCTGCTGCCTGGCTGGTTGCTAGTGGTGGTGTGGCCTACCCAGGCAGGCACACTGGGGTCCGTCTGGCTCCGTCCTCCGTCCTGCGCCTCTCTCTTCTGGACTGGCTGTGTGCTGTGGTGGACTTCCTGCTGCCCTGGAGACTCCTGAACTATATTTTGGCCGGCCAGGCTGGCAAAGTGGCAATGGTGGTCGGCTGGTTGCATGCTCTGCCCTCCTGGGCCTGGCGCGCTGTGCTCTGCCGCTCGCCTTTCCTCACAGAGTCTCCTCCTCCTCTCTCTCTCTCCAGTACAGCGGACAGCGTCGGCCGCGGTCATAGAGGAGAGGGGGAATTACAACTACACTACTGCCATCTAGTGGCGGTAGATGTAATTGCGGTAACGCAGCCGAAGTAGCGGCAACTGCGTTACAGGGAGGGCACGAGTATTCAGTTAGATTACTCGTTACCCTCTAAAGTAACTGCGTTAAGTAACGCCGTTTACTTAAAAGCAGTTACTTCCATCACTGCTGGTGAGTGGACACGCTGGATTCCTTTGCTGCCATTGTGCTATGAGCGGGGGGTCCACTGTGCCCCCAAGTGCCTTTAAGGAGGGTTGGGCTACCTCCAGGCTCCCCTGCCCCCTATCTATCCATTAGAGTGCATGTGCTTCCACTGTGGAGACTCTCATAGATTTACAGGAGTTAGGACTGCAGGTAATACAGGGTGCCGTGAAGTGGCCCTGCAGCTTACACATGTATTTACAAATGTGTGCTAACTAAACTCCTGTTTTTAAAGCATACTGTTAGACAGGTTAATTTGGTTGGTTAGCAAACTGGTTGGAGAATTGAGCTTGGAATTCTTTGTTTCTGTCTCACATGCGTTACCCTTCCATGTACTCTTTGCTATGAAGGCCAGTTATAGGTGGAGGCAGGGGCCATTTCGTTAGGTGTGAGGCTTTGCAGTTGGGGACGAAATTTCACCCCTGCCACATTCAGAAGGCAGTACCAGAATGAATGGGGCTGCCACCTTTCTGCAATCTTATGCAATTCATGGGCGTACAAGGTTAAAACAGACGGTGAGAAGGTGACATTGCCTTTCAGCCACCTGTCAAAAACCCTCTGAAAAGTGATGCATTGTGGAAGTGTAAAAGAGCCCTAAGGGTACAGAAAAATGGCTCTTGAAATGGTTACAATTAAGGCTGGGTTTACACTATTGCGATGCAGGAAACAGCGCGATTCCAGGGCGGGTTCCTGCATCGCATGTCTCTGGCAGGCAGTTCCCTATGCGAACCTCTGTGGGTGTCAATACAGTTTACCATAAAGTTAATTACACCCTCAGAACGGTTTGCAAATCGCAGTGCGAACTGCCAAATAGAATACTATACATTTGATATGAATATACATAGAATGCATTAGGATAAAAAAAAACTTCCAGACTTTACAACTCCTTTAATATCCTCAAGTTTGCTACAAGCTCATAGTTCTATAGAAGATAAGTGACCTCCTACTTGTACATAGTTTTGGAATAAGTAACTCAATTCCCTAACCCCATCCAAATATACCAAAATAAAAACTAAACAAAGAAAACCTTTGGACTGTCCACAGAGCCAAAAAGTGAGTGTGACCATGTGCCTGGCTGCACAGCAACTAGTGGGGAAAGGAACTCTGGACATCATTCTAGTGGCTCCTATGGGGGTACCTCTATACTAGTAACAAATATTGTACAACATTTCAATCAATAAACATTTAGGGCTCGTTAAGGCCCCGTTCACATACAAGCGACGTTACTTCCAGGGGCGACCTCCGAGGTCGCGGTGCGAGCAGTGCGCCGCGACCTTGGAGCGGCTGGCGCGGACTTCATAACATTGAAGTCTATGACGGTCGCCTCCTGGTCGCCCCAAAGAAGCTCCGGACCCTTTTTCTAAGTCGGAGCGACTTGTGTCGCTCCTATTAGAACGGGTCCGCAGCTTCCCTATGGAAGGCGACCTACGGCGACCTGTGAGGCGACCAGGTCGCCTCACAGGTCGCATTAGTGTGAACGGGGACTAACACCGGCCTATGAGATTACCTGCGTGCACCCCGGTGTGGAACAAGTAGAGGCAGTGAGGGGCGGTACAATAAGTTGCTGCATTGTATTGCACGGTTTGCTTTTATTTCCTCTTTTTCAACTTTAATTAAGTGTCAAAAAATGATATTTTATTCAGCTCTAAGCACAGGCACTGTTAAGCTCCTTGAGGCCATGTGGGCTCATTCATACTGTTTTGGTCTCTGAAGAACGATCTGTGTTCAGATTCCTCTTCAGAGAGCATTTGACGGGTGGTGAGGAGGAAGTGTATTGCCTCCACACTGCCTGCCTGAGCATACCGCAACCGTGTACATTGCACATGGTTCAGGGCGCTTGAAGGGCAGCCCCATTCACTTGAATGGCTCACACTCAGTGGGCCCTATGCCTGATAAAAGCGCAGCCGTGGCATGTGTACCATACTTGCCAACTGTCCCTTTTTTCCCGTGACAGTCCTGGCAAAAAGGAGCCTGTCCCAGGTAATTTACATTGTCCCAGGAAGTGGCCGTTAATTGAGCTGTGCTGCAAATTGTCCCTGGAAATTTTTTTCAAATGTTGGCAACTATGGTGTACACCCTCGGCTTCTGAAGCTAAAGGGGGGGGGGGTGAAAACAGGGCTAAACTGCAGACATTTGCCACTCCTCAACCACTTGTAGAGGGGGTTATGAATGGCTGGTAATGGTGCTATGAGCACAAGTCCCTGTCCTGCTTCTTCTTGATATCAGAACAGCCCTCCTGCTTGAGATTTTACCCTCTGCCGTCTTGTGCTATCTTGTGCCCATCTCCTTGCCAGAATCCTCCTCACGACATTCCCGGCCATTGACCTTTGTAGCCCAAGGAAGGCCTGTTCACACAAAAATATTAAGATTGCTGCACTTTACCTAATGTTATTTTAAGATGGTATTACCATCACATTACATAGACATAACAGTACTATCCAGGGTCACTTCACAGCATTTTGTCAATCACATATAGTGGACAATCCGCAGCAGTCACATGTGAAAGCAGAATACAGAATATTTTAGTAAATAATCTTCTGTACTCAGTCTCTCTCCTCCAGGGGTCATCAGTACTCACTCAGAAGGTCCTGGTTTGCCTTAGGCTGTCTGTATCCAGCTCACTGCTCCTTATAGGTAGTCTTCCTGAGACTGTGGTCACCTCTGGTTTGGGTACACTTCTCCCAGGTCCTCCAAGGGGAATAGCCTCACTCCAGGGAATACTTGGCTTAAAGGCCTTTTACAACCCACTCTAGCCTCCACCACCATAAAGGTCAGGAATGTCTACAGCCGTCTATTCTTGGTGCAGGTCTACCTCTCTTTGTCCTCCAGCCCTCCACTAGCTGACTAGCAGGGCCTACACTAGCTGACTACATCTGCCTGAGGGGGGGGTCTCTAGCTCCCATCCCCCAACTGCACTATGGCTCCTCCCAACCTCATAGTTGCCAACATTTAAAAAAAAGTTTCCAGGGACACTTTGCAGCACAGCTATCAATTACCACACCCACTTCTGTGAAGCCCCGCCCACTCTACATAATTAATCTCGCCTACTTATCAGATTATAGAGTCTACTCAATATAGAGAGAATTACAGGAAATTAAAAAGGGAATTTCAAACTTAAGGCCACAGTAGCAGAGTTGGAATAATTCTCCCATTCAGCTGCACTACTTCTGCGTAAAATTTACGGGCGCTTCCAGGGACAATATAAATTACCTGGGACAGGCTCCTATTTGCAGGGACTGTCCCAGGAAAAAAAGGGACAGTTGGCAAGTATGCAACCTGGCTTTTGTGGGGGTACTGACCCATTACATCACTACAGAAAGGCTCTTAACTAAAAGGGACCTTGCACCTGATTACACTATTCTCTGTTACTAGAAATATTCTGGGACAGAGCCACCTAGTGGCAGACTAGCTAACTGCACCTGCTTAACGTGTTAGTCTAAATGAGCTCTGAATGTACAATATATGTAAATTGTCAGTGCAATATAAACATCTGTAATAAATAATACATGTTATTTCAATGCAGTGTTATGGCATAAACAGGGCACACAGAAAACATTTTTTTTTTTCTATGTGCCCTTGTATTGGGTCTGGATTGATCTATGCAGATCGGTACAGCTCAACGGACACGGTAGGAATGAATCCTTACAGTCCCTTCTTTTTTTAAAGCTGCTTTTTGTTGCTGAGATGTACATATGAATGGGGTTAAAACTGTGTGTTACAGTTAATTGCATCACGAAAGTCAACAGGCCCTGTCAAAGCTTTCAGATGCTTATGTAGAAATATTTCTCTGGGGTTCTGCGGTTAAGCATGCCATCTATCAAGAGACAGACTGTAGGGATATATCATTGCTGACAAGCAGATAGAGGCAGCTCTGCGGGACATTGAAGGAATAGAGGATACAGGGAGCATAGCTGTCAGTCCAGCCAGGTATCCACATATCAATGTGATTCTGCTCTATTATTAAATACATAGCACAAGGACTCAGCCCTGTGCTCCTGACAAGCTATACCTATATGTATATTTACAGAAACCCTACAAAAAGCTAAAAATTATGTACTGGAAATAATTAGGCAACAGCTCTTTTAGAGGGATTTTTTGGTTTAGATTGGCTCATTAATATTGTGCACCAACAGCTTGGCACTGGTGTCATTTATAGCACTGAAAAAAAAATGTATTCTTTTTTTATTTCCTTTAACGTGCTACTAAACCTACAAAAGTAACATTATTCTGTATATGCAGTAAAGCATGTTTGATATACTGACTGTGGAATTTAAGGTTATTCCTTTTGTGTAAAAAGGCTGTTTGATTCTGTCTTCTCTGATCCTTCCCTTCTTCCACAGTCCCCAATTCATATCCTGATAAGACAGAGCCTTTGGAGTCACTCTGCACATGCTCAGTTTGGTGTGTATTGCTAGAGAATTATTTTTTTTTTCTTGGGAGAGTGCATGTGATCGCCGCATGGCCAATCAACACTGTCCAGACAGAGGGTCAGGGGTCCCGGTGCCTCATAGGACAGCCAGAGGAGAATTAAAACTCCTCCAACAAGTTTTAACCAGACACTGATAGAAGTCACAAGACTGCTATATACTGCTGATGAAAAAAATATATTATTACTAAAATAATAGCATTTCCATGTTTTGTGTACTGTGGGGGACCAGATATAGTGAATGCAAGATCCTGGGTTTTGTAACACTTTAACTTTGTGAGGGGTCGCTCCCTCCAATAAGCAATCAAGTCCTTATCAAATGCAGCTGAAAAAAACAGCAATTGGATTTGAAATTAAAAGGAAAGACAACAGCTGGGCCTAGAAGATAGGACAGAAGGGTATAGAACTGAATAGGGTGCACCTGGGACACCAGATATCACCATTGAGATATACGGTAGGATGTGGTGGTCCATAAGGGTCCAAAGAATATGGTCTCAAGGGGCTGGCCAGCAGTCTCTGGTGTTTTTTTTTCTTGGGAGAGTGCATGTGATCGCCGCATGGCCAATCAACACTGTCCAGACAGAGGGACAAGGTTCCTAGAGCCTCACAGGACAGTCAGAGGAGAATTAAAACTCCTCCAACAAGCTTTAACCAGACACTGATAGAAGTCACAAGACTGCTATATACTGCTGATGAGAAAAGGTATTTAGCAGTTTAATTCACTAAAATAATTTCCATGTTCTGTGTACTGTGGGAGACTAGATATATTGAATGCAAGGTCCTGGGTTTAGTAGCATTTATACTTTGTGAGGGGTCGCTCCCTCCAACAAGCAATCAAGTCCTTATCAAATGCAGCTAAAAAAAATCAGCAATTGGATTTGAAACTAAAAGGAAAGACAACAGCTGGGCCTAGAAGATAGGACAGAAGGGTATGGAACTGAATAGGGTGCACCTGGGACAGCAAATATTACCATTGAGATATAGGATGTGGTGGTCCATGAAGGTCCAAGGGATATGGTCTCAAAGGGGTGGCCAGCAGTCTCTGGTGCAGCTTGGGGTGTCCCCTGGAAAGGAAAAGAGGGAGGTGAGAGAGCCCTTATATTGTAGTTAGTTGGCCCAAAAATGATTATAGTTGGTTTAAAAACAGGAAAAGAAAACAGGAAAGTAACTACATCTGTTGAGTGTGTGGTCTCCCCATAGTGTGGAAACATGCAACCTTACAAGTATGCAGGTGAGAAAACCCGGTCTCCAAGCAGGATTCCGTTGGTCTCTCGTAATGCGACAGGAGTCCCAATCCTGGTTCCTCTGCGGAGTTCTTAGGTGGGGGGTTTTGAAAAAGCTCATCAGTTGTCCTATCTGCCATGGCACTTGTTGTCATATGTCTAAAGCCTCGTACACACGCAACGATTGTTGGCCGACCGATCGTTCGTCTTTTGTCCAGTGTTGTTGTGTTGGTTGAAATGTGCTCTAGACTGCACACAAATTTTCTCAGCCAACAACAACCAACTTCAGAAGTGATGTCATGTTCTGGTTTATGTTCCGTGTGTTTTTTCTTCTCTGAGCATGCCCAGTCTTGCTCATCTGATTTTTGTCTGCCGAAATCTGTACTGACTGACGGAAAATCGGCCGTTCTGTTGACGGCCAACAAAAATTTTATAGCATGCACACCAGATTTTGTTCGGCCGAAAAGTCGCAGTCGGTTGTCGGAAGCATCATACTAACAAGCCTACAATCGGCCGATCGGACGTTGGCCGAAAATTCACGGCCAACAATCTGTGCGTGTGTACAAGGCATTAGTATAGGTTGGAGCCATCTGTGTTGAAATATTTATTATGACATCATTGTATTCTCTCTAACATCAGCATATCACCTTGAACTGAGAAAGTGGCTGTTTGTAGCTAAGAAACAGGTTTTTTTTTTTTTTTTTGTGATGAAATATGATGTTTTATTAAAGCAATATAAAAGGAATTTTTTTTTAAAAATAACAAACATGCTATACTTACCTGCTTTGTGCAGCAGTTTTGCACAGAGCAGCCCCGATCCTCTTATTCTCAGGTCCTCCACTAGCGCTCATGGACCTTTGCTCCTGCCAAGTGGCCCCAAAGCAAGAAGCTTGCAATGGGGGCACCTGAGCAGGCTCACTCCTGTGCTGCGGCTCTGCATGTCCATTTAGACACAGAGCGGCATAGGATGCATTAAGGTAAGAAAACCTTGAGCCTTTAGAGCCACTTGCCAACCGCCCGCCGCATATATACTGCGGCAGGCTGGCTCGGCTGCGCAGATCAGCTTAGGAGTATGATGGTTTGCGGGAGAGGTGCTGGGGGACGAGCACGTCCCGGCGGTGGCGCGCTTCCACCTCAACTAGGCAACGGGGATGCCGATCTACGTGGCCTGGGGCCGCGATTGCTGCCCTGCATCTGCGATCGCTCCCTGCTGAGAGAAGGACGGTCGGCTGTTGTAAACACAGCTAACCATTCTTCTCTCTGAAATGATCACAGAGCGCCTGGGATCCTTCTAAATTGGATCACAGGTCTCTATGGTCATTTCACAAGTCCCTCCCCCATCCAGTTAGAAAACACTCCCCTAGGCTCACACTTAACCCTTTGATCACCCACTGTGTTAACCCCTTCCCTGCCAGTGTTATTATTACAGTAACAGTGCATATGGTTAGCACTGATTACTGTAGTAATGTCACTGGTCCCCCCAAAAGTGTAAAAAATATCAGTTAAGGGTCCGATCTGTCCGACGCAACGTCGCAGTCCTGCTAAAAATCGCAGATCGCCGCCATTACTAGTAAAAACAAAAAAATGACAAATCTTTTCCCTAGCTTGTGGACATTTGCGCTAACAAATCAAAATACGCTTATTGCAATTTTTTTTTACCAAAAATGTGTAGCAGAATACAAATTGGACTAAAAGGATGAACATTTTTGATTTTTTTACATTTTTTTGGGGAATGTTATATGTTATATAGCAGAATGTGAAATATATATATATATATATATATACAGTGCCTTGCGAAAGTATTCGCCCCCCTTGAACTTTGCGACCTTTTGCCATAATTTTGCACGCCCAATTTTTCAGTTTTTCTATTTGTTAAAAAAGTTTGAAATATCCAATAAATTTTGTTCCACTTCATGATTGTGTCCCACTTGTTGATTCTTCACAAAAAATTACAGTTTTATATCTTTATGTTTGAAGCCTGAAATGTGGCAAAAGATCGCAAAGTTCAAGGGGGCCGAATACTTTCGCAAGGCACTGTATGTATGTATGTATATGTATGTATATATATATATATATATATATATATATATATATATATATATATTTATATATATATATTTATATATATATATATATATACAGTAAAACCTTGGTTTGAGAGTAACTTGGTTTAAGAGTGCTTTGCAAGACAAGCAACATTTTCAAATAAATTTTGACTTGATATACAAGCGATGTCTTGATATACAAGTAGCCTCAAGTCACAGCTGAGTATAAAAGAGAAGAGAGGCGCCTCTAAGTGTAGCAATATGGTTAAATTTAATGAAGGTACAACATTTAGCAACTCACACGGTTAATGATTGGAACAGGCACATCTAAGTATGCAGGCATCCAGGCTAAAGCTGTCCACATAGACCATCCTCCGCACCGCCATCTACGTCATCCCTTCCATGCTGTCCCTCGCTTTCAGATCGCTTTCCTGCAGGGTGCTCTTCCCGGTCAGGATTAGACTGGCAGCCGGTGGTGCAGAAGATAGTCTATGTGGACCGCTTTACCCCGGATGCCTGCATACTTAGATGTGCCTGTTTTATTCATCAACCATGTGAGTTGCTAAATGTTGTACCTTCATTAAATGGAACCATATTGCTACACTTAGAGGCGCCTCTCTTCTCTTTGATACTCTGTAGCTCCTGCTGGATTTTGCTTCTAATCCCCTTGTGGAAGTGGCTATTTGTGGATGGACATTTTATGGTTATATAACCTATCACAATGCTATAATCTTTTTATATGGACTATAAACTGAAGGATTTATGAATAAATGGTTGTGGAACGAATCATCTGAGTTTCCATTATTTCTTATGGGGAAATCTGCTTTGATATAAGAGTGCTTTGGATTACAAGCATGTTTCCGGAACGAATTATGCTCGCAATCCAAGGTTTTACTGTATATATATATATATATTTTTTTTTTTTTTCAGAATTGTTGCTCTTTTTTTGTTTATAGCGCAAAAAAATTAAAATCGCAAAGGTGATCAAATACCACCAAAAGAAAGCTCTATCTGTGGGAAAAAAAGGACATCAATTTTATTCAGGTACAGCGTCGCAAGACCGCGCAATTGTAAAGTAACACTGCCGAATCGAAAAAAAAAAAAAAAAGAACTTTGTCGTTAAGGGGGCAAATCCTTCCGGTCCAGAACTGGTTTAACCAGATAACTCCAACCTATCCTTAGACTTATGGGAATGGGTGCCTCTGCCGATCAGACCGCTTTTTTTTAAACCCATTGTTAAAAGTTAAGGCCCGTACACACGTACCGATCGTCGGCATACAAACGTCGGTGGACGAAGGATCTGCCGATTGTACGCGTGTTAGTATGGTGCCTCCGACAGATGTCTGCGCACAATCCGCGGACAAAAGTCTTTCGTGCAAACATGAAAATATTTGTATGCCGACACCAGAACGGACGATTGTTCGCCTGTCAGTACACAATTCGGCCGACAGACCGCAGATTTGCAAGACTGGGCATGCTCAGAAAATAGAAAACACAGGGAAAGTTAACCATTACATGACATCACTTCTGCAGTCGGCGGACAAAATTCTTGTGCTGTCCTTGTGCTGTCTTTGCACTTTTCAGCAGACACCGACATCCCGGGGAGAAAAGAGGAACATTTGTAAGCCGACCATCGGTACGTGTGTACGGGGCTTTACATCACATGCAGCGCTGTAGACAAAAAGAATAGTGACAATAAAAGTGATCCAAATGGGATTTATTTTTTGTACACACGCACACCATAAACAACAACCGCAATGTATGAGATTAAAAAATTCAAGTCTATAATTGCTTCCATGTATTGAATAAGTGCTCCATGTGCACACGCACAATATGTCAGTGTATGTCCAGCAGATTGGTGAAGGGATAAAAACTCTCTACAATTGTCGGTTCACTGGTATGAAACCAATGGATTTGTGATTTTAAAAGTTGTGTTTTTGAACACCTCCACCATTGTCTGTGCGCACTTTGCATTTTCCCTTGTATGTTTTTCTGGCATGGGGTCCCCTTCAAAATTAATACCAGACCCGAAGGGCCTGGTATGGATTTGGGGGGGAAGGGGGCATGCTTTTTTTTAAATGGAAGATCTTTTGTTTACATTCTGCTGTCAGTGGGGAATCTCCACTGTCAGTGGGGAATCTCCGCTGACAGCAGGGAAGGATCATCCTTGTTAGGAAGCCGGCGGGGATGAGCCATTGGTTGTTAGGACACAGGCGGGTGCGGACTTCTAACATACAAAACCCAAGAAACTTTGCCAAAAAAAAAAAAGAGGGGAAAATGCACTGAAACATATTAAAAACGCATCAAATACACATCAGAACAGTGCATGCAGAACGCATCCGGATTGGAAAAGTGTGGTGTGAACCAACCCTAAGGCCCATTAACACTGTTGCATGATTTTGGAGTGCAATTTCGGTGTAACTTTGTTGCAACTTTGGATGGGTGCGACTTGGATGTGATTTGTTGTTCCCCTGCAAACTTGGACCCACTGTTGCATGTAAAACATTCAGGTATGACTTTCATGCAACTTTTGAGAGTTAACATTGAAGTCTATGGCCCTCAAGTTGCATGAAAGTTGGAGCAAAGTAGTGCATGAACTACCTTGAAGTCGCTGCCACTTTAAAAAGTGTTACTAAAGCCACAACAGTGATATCATTTTGAATATGCATTAAGGCATGCTTGTTATACTTATGTGGAACCTAAGGGGTTAATCTTCTGCATTAAGAAGAAAGGCTGTTTGATCCTGTCTTCCACTGTCCCCAGTCCATTTCTTGATAAGACAGAGCCTTTAGATGCACTCTGCACATGCTCAGTTTGAGTGCACGTGATCAGCACAGGGGCCAATCAGCACTGTCTAGAAAGAGGGCTAGGGGTCCTGCAGCCTCATAGGACAGACAAAGGAGAATGAAAAATCCTCCTACAAGCTTTAACCAGACACTCATAGAAGTCACAAGACTGCTATATACTGCTGAGGAGAAAAGGTATATACAGTAGCAGTTTATATTATTTACTAAAACTATTGCATTCCCATGTTCTGTGTACTGTGTGAGACCAGATATAGTGACTGCAGGCTCCTGGGTTTAGTAACACTTTAAGTCACACACATATGAATGATTATCATTGTAAAACATGAGGTACAACTTGTAATGCAACTTTGATGTCCAAAATCGCATGACAAGTCGCAAAAGTGTGTATGAGATGTAAAAGATAAGTTGTATCTAGTAACAATTGTAGACACTTTAACCAGTGTTACCAACCGCTAGTATTTTTACTGGCAGCCAGAAAAGAATGAGCACTTTCCTCCTGCCAGTAAATGCCAGTGACAGGAAAAGGTTGCCAGTAAAAAATATGGCTTTGACACTCAGCTCGGAACTCCTGACCATCCAAGTGCTTGCTACAGCATGTTCGGGCAGCGCCGGCAGGGGGCGGGTCTGGCGGAGGTGATGCCTGGGCAAAGCATGCAGTTAAAGCGGAGTTCCGGGCACAAAATCAACCTTTTTTTTTTTTGTGCCCATCCGCTTGGTCTCCTTCACCTGAAAAGGAATTGGATAGTTAGGCATTTTTTTTTTTCACTCACCTTGTAATTGTAGATTGAAAATACTCACCTATTCTCTACTTCCTTCCTCTGTGCCGCGGCTCCGACGTCACTTCCTCTTTGCGATGATTCCTGGGAGCTGAACGTCATCGCTCCCAGGAATCAATGCAACGGCACCGGCCCCGCTCGTCACTTCCGGGGCGACGCCGCATTCCCTGCTAAACAGCTTCTGGGCATGCCCAGAAGCTGTGGAGGAATGCGGCGCTGCACCGGAAGTGACGAGAGGGGCCGGTGCAGGCTCATTCTCGGAGAAGAAGACGCAGAAGAGGACGCAGAAGAGGATCGCGCTGGCTTCAGCTGCCCACAACAGAGATCGCAACGCTGGAGAAGAAATTTTAAAAGTGAGTATTTCTTCTTGCAGGTGAGTGCGACCCGGGACAGATCAGAGGCTAGCCATTGTGGAATGTACTAACCCTGACTGTCCCGGGGGTATGTTCACTGAAAAAAAGTTTTCGTGCCCGGAACTCCGCGGTAATCGGCTCGGTGGTTACTGCTCTCGCAGCGTGCGTTCCACCGGCCGACATGACGTGGCACGCTCAAACTCTCGCTAGACGCATCCTATATAGGATCACATGTCTCGGTGATCATTTCACAAGCCACCCCCCCACAGTTAGAATCACTCCCCTAGGCTCACATTTAAACTCTTGATCACCCACAATGTTAACCCCTTCCCTGCCAGTGTTATTATTACAGTAACAGTGCATATTTTTAGCACTGATTACTGTAATAATGTCACTGGTCACCCCAAAAGTGTCAAAAATGTCAGTTAGGGATCCGATCTGTCCGCCGAATTGTCGCAGTCCCGCAAAGAATCGCAGATCGCCGCTATTACTAGTAAAAAAAACAAAACAATAAAAATGACATAAATCTTTCCCATAGTTTGTAGACGCGATAACTTTTGGCAAACCAACCAAAATACGCTTATTGCGATTTTTTTCATCAAAAATATGTAGCAGAAAACAAATTGGCCTAAAATGTTAAAAAAAAAATTTGATTTTTACATTTAATAATGTTATATAGCAGAATGTGAAAAATTTTTTTTTTTTTTTTTTTCAGAATTGTCGCTCTTCTTTTGTTTATAGTGCAAAAAATAAAAATTGCAGAGGTGATCAAATATTACCAAAAGAAAGCTCTATTTGTGGGGAAAAAAAGGCATCAATTTTATTTTGGTACAGCGTCGCACGACCGCGCAATTGTCAGTTAAAGTAATGCAGTGCCGAATCTCAAAATTTGGTCATTAAGGGGGAAAATCTTCCGGTCCAGAAGTGGTTAATATCTACCCTAAATCGCATTGCTCATTGCATATTGTACGTGTTTGTAGCCTAAATACTGAAATTTGCAGTTAAAACTGTAATTTTGTAGCTTTTGGAAATGCCAGTAAAAACTTGGCTGTGTCAGTAAATTTTGGGTTTCAGTAAATTTCAATCTGGTAGGTTGGCAATGGCTTATATCATGCAACAAAAGTTTCTAAAATGTCAGATTAAAAGCAAAATGCGGATTTTTTATGCATGCATAGTCTCCACCCAAAGAAGACATCACCACTTATCATTATTATAGCCTTGACACTTCTTTTTCGGTCTGCACATCACAGCACATGAAATGTGACCCTCCCGCACAGGATTGTCTTGTCACAGCAGCTAACGCCATTGTCTCCACGTCCTCACTTAATAAGGATGAGTGCAATTGAATTTTTTTGCGCCCACCTGTCCCATATGGCAGCTAATGAATAATTACACTGTCTACAGTCAACACATATCCTTGCCATGCTGTAAGGCACAAAAGACTTGCTTTGTATGTGGGATAATAAACGGCATAATGGAGAGCATTTTAGAAAGACAACGGGCCAATTTTTATTACTCAACAATTCATGTCTTTGGAAAATGTTCATTAATACACGTTGTACGTCGCTGACAGTGACTGCAGTGAGTCATACTAGAAACATATAATTATTTGCTAAGATACTGGACTTGCATGATATAGATACAATACAAGGAAAGTCATTTTACAATATTAGTTGGGATGGCTAAAACGTAAAATATCTAACAATATACTGTAAATAGGATCCCCCCGTCCAAACAAAGGATTTCCTACAGTTTAGATTGATGGTGCCTTGTAAGAAAGAGCAGCGTGCTTTGTAGTATTACAGGTATACCCTGCATTTTTTGTGAAAATTATCTTTTTTTGTGTAAATTATGTTAAATATTATTTAAAATATTAACCACTTCTGGATCGGAAGGATTTGCCCCCTTAATGACTGGGCCATTTTTTTGCGATACGGCAAATACCCCCAAAAGAAAGGTAAATCCAGAGGTGTACCTGGGGTCTCCAGCGCCCTTGGCAAGGAACTGTATCGGGGGAGACAGGGGGGGGGGTTTACAGAGAGAAGGGATGACAGAGAAAGAGAGAGGGGGTGACAGAGAGAGAGAGAGGGTGGGTGACAGAGAGAGAGGGTGGGTGACAGAGAGAGAGGGAAAGAGGGCAGGTGAAAGGGAGAGAGAGAGAGAGGGCAGGTGACAGGGAGTGACGTGGAGAGAGGGGGGGCCCGGGAGAGAGAGGGGGGTGACAGGGAGAGAGAGGGGGGTGACAGGGAGAGAGAGGGGGGTAACAGGGAGAGAGAGGGGGGTGACAGGGAAAGAGGGGGTGACAGGGAGTGAGAGAGAGGGCAGGTGACAGGGAGAGAGAGAGAGAGGGCAGGTGACAGGGAGCGAGAGAGAGAGGGTCGACGTGGAGAGAGGGGGGCCCGAGAGAGAGAGGGGGTGACAGGGAGAGAGAGGGGGTGACAGGGAGTGAGAGGGGGGTGACAGGGAGTGAGAGGGGGGTGACAGGGAGTGAGAGGGGGTGACAGGGAGTGAGAGGGGGTGACAGGGAGTGGGGGGGATGATAGGGAGTGAGAGGGGGTGACAGGGAGTGACAGGGAGTAGGGGGGTGACAGGGAGTGAGGGGGGGTGACAGGGAGTGAGGGGGGGTGACAGGGAGTGAGGAGAATGACAGGGAGTGGGGGGGTGACAGGGAGTGAGGGGGGTGAAAGGGAGTGGGGGGGGGGTGACAGGGCGTGAGGGGGGTGACAGGGAGTGAGAGGGTGTGACCGGACCCGATACACCGCCCCCGGTCCTTGTACCATCATGGTGCTCGGTGATGAAGTCTCCATCCTACCTCACCGCATCCCGGCCCGGCTCCCCAAAGACACACACTCTCTCCCCCCGTGAACCTGTCACTGGGCACGCTCCCCCTCACTTCCAATCAGCACAGCTGCAGCATCTTGCGGGAACGCTCATCTCAGCAGCCGCGAGCAGCCAGGTGGGCGGAGACAGTCACCTTCGAGTGAGTACATACAAAAGCTGTAAATATGATGGGCGGAAGGCGAGGTGAAGAAAAGGGAGGGGGCTCGCCGGCCACCGGGGGCGCAGGCTGAACAGAGGAGCGGTAATTCACTGCTACAGTGCCAATATTTTTGCGCCCCCCCCCCTCGGCCTGCGCCCCTGGCAGGCGCCGTTCTGGCCAACCCCGCGGTACTCCCCTGGGTAAATCAAATACCCCCAAAAGAAAGCTCTATTTGTGGGAAAACAAAGGACATCAACTTTATTTGGGTACAGCATCCCATGACAGCGCAATTGTCCGTTAAAGTAACGCAAAATAGAGCTTTCTTTTGGTGATATTTGATCACCTGTGCGATTTTTATTTTTTGCGCTATAAACAAAAAAAGTGCAACAATTCTGAAAAAAATATATATATTTTTCATATTCTGCTATATAACATTCCCAAAAGAAAAAATGTAAAAATCTAATTTTTTAATCCTTTTAGGCCAATTTATATTCTGCTACATATTTTTGGTCAGAAAAAAATCGCAATAAGCGTGTTTTGATTGGTTTGCGCAAATGTTATCGCGTCTACAAACTAGGGCAAAGATTTATGTCATTTTTATTTTATTTTTTTACTAGTAATGGTGGCAATCTGCAATTTTTAGCGCGACTTCAACATTGCGACCAACAGATCGGACCCCTAACTGACATTTTTTACACTTTTTGGGGTCCAGTGACATTAATACAGTAATCAGTGCTAAAAATATGCACTGTTACTGTAATAATGACACTGTCAGGGAAGGGTTTAACACCAGGGGCGATCAAAGGGATAAATGTGTCCCTAGGGGGTGCTTTCTAACTGTGGGGGATGGGCTTGCTGCATGAACACAGAGACCTGTGTTCCTTCATAGAAGGATCACAGTTAGAATCACTCCCCTAGAATCACATTTAACCCCTTTATCACCTATACTGTTAACCCCTTCCCTGCCAGTGTCATTATTACAGTAACAGTTCATATTTTTAGCACTGATTACTGTAGTAATATCACTGGTACCCCCAAAAGTGTAAAAAATGTCAGTTAGGGGTCCGATCTGTCCATCACAATGTCGCAGTCCCACAAAAAATCGCAGATCGCCGCCATTACTAGTAAAAAAAAAAAAAAAACAATAAAAATGACATCTTTCCTGTAGTTAGTAGACGAGATAACTTTTGCGCAAACCAATCAAAATACGCTTATTGCGATTTTTTTTTTTTTACCAAAAATATGTAGCAGAAAACAAATTGGCCTAAAATGTTAAAAAATCTTGATTTTTAACTTTTTTTTTTTTGAGAATGTCATATAACAGAATGTGAAAAATATTGTTTTTTTTTTTTTTTTTTTTCAAAATTGTGGCTCTTTTTTTGTTTATAGCGCAAAAAATAAAAATCTCACAGGTGAACAAATACCACCAAATGAAAGCTCAATTTGTGGGAAAAAAAGGACTTCAAATTTATTTGGGTACAGCGTCGCACGACAGCGCAATTGTCCGTTAAAATAACGCAGTGCCGAATCGCAAAATAAGGCCTGGTCATTAAGGGGAAAAATCCTTTCCGGTCTTAAAGTGGTTAAATGCATGAGGTTATTTTATTACACAGTAAATGGATTTGAGACCGGTTTTGACAGCCACGCCGGAGCCTTTAGACATCATAAGCAACTCTTTGCTTTTACAATGTTTACAGAAGCCATTGCCATATATTATTGGCTTGTAAATAAGTCACAGGTGCCTGTTCAATCAACAAAAGTTCTGCTTCAGTCTGTCTCTTAAGATCCAGTTATTCTCCCAATAAATGCCGCCATATTGCCTCTCACATGGCACAGAGAAGGTAGAGTGAAGGGTGGAACAGAAATTATTTATCTCCTTTCCACCACAAAAAACATACATGCAATTAACTGGCTGCAATACTTTATGAGTTTCTTACCCCCTAACTGGTATACAGATCAGAAAGTCTAAAGTCCTTATATACATACTTGTAATTGGTTACTGTAAATGATTTAGGGACTTAAAGCAACAGGAATCTGAAAATTCTCTCTTGCAGTGGGGCTGCGCTTGTATTACAAGGGTTAATGACTTGTTTATTCTAGGGGCGAGTCAGGCTGAGTTCACACTATTGCGAATCGGATACATGCATCCAATTCGCATGACAGGAGCGTGTGACCTCAATGGAGCCGGTTCACACATCTCTATGGAAACTATGGAGCGGATTGCACAGGGGTCCTGTGCATCTTTGGCTCCGTTTCAGGTCCAAATTCAAGCAAAAATTTGGGCCTGATTCGTCCCTAAAACTGAGAACAGGGACGCACCAGACCCCTGCTGTTAGCCGCATCCGATTTAAGTGTAAACCCAGTCTAAAAGCAAATTTCCTTACCCGATCCTCCGAGTCTCCACGCCTTCAGCAGTCGGCATCATCAAGTCCATTGCAGGGCTACAGACCCTGCATTGCTCTTTAGCAGGGGTCTCCAAAATTTTTTATCAAAGGGCCAGTTTACTGTCCTTCAGGGGGGCTAGATTGTGGCCGGTGTGATTATAATAATAGTATAATAATTAGAAAAAGCCCCAGCATTAGTGGAAGTAAACACTACCCTATCATTGGTTTTAACAGGAGGAGTAGTGCCCCGTGGTTGGTACCAATGGTAGGAATAGTGCCCCATCGAGGGTGTCAGTGGGAGGATAGTGCCCTATCATTGGTCTTAGCAGGAAGAATAGAAACATAAACAATGTGGGCTATGTGGGACTTTAGGTGAGACACCAGCAGGTATGCCCTGCGTCTCCATCCCTGTATCAGAAAAAACAAATTGAAAAGGATTAAGAGAGGTGCATGGAAGCCAGCCAGCCCCCAGTCTATTGCGTCTCCATCCCTGTATCAGAAAAAACGAATTGAAAAGGATTAAGAGAGGAACATGGAAGCCAGCCAGCCCCCAGTCTGATGTACTCACCCTCCAGTCCGCCACCAACCAAGTAGACCTGTCTCATGATATAAATAAAGAACAGGGGTTTAGTTGACAAGCATTTGCAAACGCATATGTAAGCTGCAGGGCCACTTCACGGCACCCTGTTTTACCTGCAGTCCTAACACTTTTAATTTGAGTGTCTTCACACTGGGAGCACATGGCTGCTAATGGATGGATAGGAGGCAGGTGGGAGGGAGCAGCCCAAACCACCCCCAGCCCAACCCCATCCATGACTGGTCTGGTATCTCAAAACTCTAATCGCGATGTTCTTGTGATGGTACAAACTGAAAACGACCAGCTGAGAAGCATACACCTCCAACCCCTTGGCGGATGCAGTGTAAAACACAGATTGGGACTTTATATGAGGCAATTGGCCTGGAGGGTGAGTACATTAGACTGGGGGCTGGCTGGCTTCCATGCACCTCTCTTAATCCTTTTCAATTCGTTTTTTTAGCAGGAAGAATAGTGCCTCATCATTGGTCTCAGTTGGATGAATAGTGTCCCATCATTGGTCTTAGCAGGAAGAATAGTGCATCATTGATGGTGTCAGTGGTAGGAATAGTATCTCATCACTGGTGTCAGTTAGAGGAATAGTGTCCCAGGGGCTGGACAAAGGCAAAGAGCCACATCTGGCCCCCGGGCCGTAGTTTGTAGACCACTGCTCTTGGGTATATCAGGACTTTAAGGCCAGCCACAGGCAAGTCGAAAACAAACTGTTCTGTCAATCGAAAAATTAAAATGGACCTTTGTGCACTGGTCCTGACCTCAACCTGATAGAACACCTTTGGAAAGAATTAGAGCGGAAACTGCGAATATTGTGCATTCACATCAGTCCCTGCCTCTAAGGAGCTTACAATCTAAGGTCACTAACTCACATTCATACATACTAGAGTCAATTTACCAACCAGCATGTCTTTGGAGTGTGGGAGGAAACCAAAGTACCCGGTGGAAATCCACACAGGCAGGCACACATAATCAAACATAGACAGCAGAGGCGTAACTAGAATCTTTAGGGCTCCGGTGCAAAAAAACCATGAAGGGCCCCCTGACTCCCAGCCCCTCTCCATCTGTCCTGGGGCTGTTCCCTCCAAGCCTGGGGCCCTTCTCTCCTTCTCTCCAGGTCCAGGGCCCTTCTCTCCAGGTACGGGGCCCTTCTCTCCAGGTCTGGGGCCTTTTTGTAACGCTCCTGCGTTTTACGTATGATGTGGATTTTCAGCTGCAGAAATATTCCACTTCAGTAGTCATGTAGACATGTAGAGAAACGCTGAGACACCAATCCCAACTCTCAATGACTCATCATGTGTGGAGGATCTCAATTCAGCAAGTAAATACACACACTCAATAAGATGTTTCCTAGAGTGACTTATGTATATAGTAACACAGTGATGATAGGCTGAAGAGACAGGTTGGGTAGAGATGGTAGATGACAGACACTTGAAAGGAAATGTTCTTGAAAGTAAGATAGTAGCAGATGGGATGCAGATAGGTTTAGCAATCATGTATGGTAGTAGATGACAGAGTAGCAGGTGGACATACAAGAGAGATCAACCCAGTGCAAGAACAGGTGGTAGTAGGCTCAAGAGCTAGCAATCTTAGATAATGCAGATGTAGTAATAGTCCTTAGTATGCAGAGCTAGATAGTTTAAGCTTTAGTATAAAGGTTATAGAGGTTTCCCCTGTGGGGTACTTATCACTAATAGCAATGTAGCAGAGGAGAGGTTCGGCAAGAGCGGATGATCCCGTAGCGGGATACAGGGAGCAGCGCGAGGTATGCTTGCAAGCATGAGAGCTTCAAGACAGGTTAGCATCAAGGCACAAAGCAGTTTGAACGAACACATGTGAGTGAGAGCCGGCGATCTAAATAGCCATCCAGTCCGGCGCTCAGTGATGACAGCATCAGTCTTAAAGGTGTATGCGCACCTTACCAAAAGAGAATGGTGGGGCGCATACACTTATGAAAGAGTAATTAGAGTACCCAAAGGTACCAGAACATTACAGTACCCCCCCCTTAAGGCCGGCTCCTGAAGGCCTCTGGAGCTGGTTTGTCTGGGTACTTCGCATGAAAATTGTGGATTAATCTAGAGGCATGTATGTCAGAGGTGTTTAGCCAGGTGTCGTCTTGGGGCCCATAGTTCTTCCATCGAACCAAGTACTGAAGTCTTCCTCTGTGGATACGAGAATCCAGAATCTCTTTTATCTCATATTCTTCTCCACCTTCAACTTGTACAGGAGGAGGAGGTGGGATAGTAGGCCTTATTCCTTGGTCAGGAACATGGGGCTTCAGTAGCGACACATGGAAAATGGGATGTATTTTGAGGTCTATTGGCAATGTAAGCTGTACTGCAGCTTTTCCAATAAGTTTCTTGATTGGGAAAGGTCCCAAGAACAGAGGTCCAAGCTTTTTGCTAGGGATTTTCAGTCTTAAATTTTTTGTTGAGAGCCAAACGAGGTCCCCGATAGCGTACTGAGGGGAAGGTCTTCTGCGAAGATCATAGTACTTCTTTTGTTGACTATGAGCGTGTGCAATGGTAGCATTGAGCAAACCCAGAGAGTCCTTTATTTGGGTAAGATAGTCTGAAGCTACTGGGTTATTTGAAGGAAGGATGCGTGGTGGAAGAATAGAGGGATGAAACCCATAGTTCAAGTAGAACGGACTCTGCTTGGTCGTACTGTGGGTTGCGTTGTTGTAGGCAAATTCTGCCAGAGGGAGAAGATCCACCCAATCCTCCTGTTGGTAAGAAGTGTAACAACGTAAATATTGCTCGATGCATTGGTTGACTCTTTCAGTCTGTCCGTTGGTCTGCGGATGGTAAGGAGAAGTGAGCTTCCGCTCGATCCGTAGTATGTGACATAGTTCTTGCCAGAACTTGGAAATAAATTGTGATCCACGGTCAGACAGAAGAGTTTTTGGGATACCATGTAACTTAAAGACATGTTTCATCAGGAGTTCTGCCGTTTGTTTGGACGAAGGTAGTCTGCGAATAGCAATGAAATGTGCCATTTTTGTCAGATGGTCCACTGACACTAAGATGGTATTAAATCCTTTGGAAGGAGGCAATTCCACTATAAAGTCCAAGGACACAACTTCCCATGGAGTTTGGGGTATTGGTAGACTGCATAGTAGACCGGATGGTCTCGTAGTGTCAATTTTGGACCTGGCACAGACATTGCATGAAGAGACGAATTTTTGTATAGATGTTTTCATGTCAGGCCACCAGAATTGCCTGGTAATCAGATTAAGAGTCTTTGTCATACCCATATGTCCTGCCATAGGCACATCATGCGATAATTCCAAGATCTTGGTGCGTATGGTAGGTGGTATGTAAAGTTTGTCGTTGTAGTAGAGGAAGCCTTCTGCATCAGTATTTAGTTGTGGTGGGGGTGAATCCAAACTTATACCATGCAAAACCTCTTCCTTCAAGGAACGGACAACTCCAATAATGCGTTTGTGAGGTATTATAGGAACGGAAGGGATTTCGAAGTAGTTTTCTTCAGTTAGTCGTGATAGTGCATCCGCCTTTTTGTTCTTATCTGCAGGTGTGTAGGTCACTAGGAAGTTAAACCTTAGAAAGAATAGTGACCATCGTACCTGTCGGTGCGAGAGAGTTTTGTTAGTCTGAAGATATTGGAGATTTTTATGGTCCGTGTATATAAGTATTGGTAATTGGGTGCCTTCGAGTAGATGTCGCCAATTCTCCAGAGCCAATTTTATAGCAAGCAGTTCCTTTTCACCCACGGGGTAATTTATCTCTGGACTGCTTAGGGATTTAGAAAAAAAGGCGACTGGATGAAGTGGTGAAGTGTGAGTTGGTCGTTGGGAGAGTATTGCTCCTACTGCCATGTTTGACGCATCTACTTCCAGAATGTATTGGAGGGATGGGTCTGGATGGCGTAGTATGGGAGCAGAAGTAAACCTTGTCTTTAACAGGTGAAAAGCTTTATTTGCTTCATCTGACCATTTGAATGGTTTTTTAATGCTAGTGAGCTGTGTGAGGGGTCTGACAATGGCAGAGAAGTTTCTAATGAACTTCCTGTAGAAATTTGAAAATCCAAGGAATCGCTGTAGCGCCTTGCGTGTGGTTGGTGTAGGCCAATCCTGAATGCAGGATATCTTACTCATGTCCATCTCGATTCCTGTTTTGGATATGATGTAGCCTAGAAACAGTACCTCTTCTTTATGAAACAAGCATTTTTTCAGTTTCACATAAAGGTTGTGTGCAAGCAATCTCGATAATACTAGTCTTACATGTCTTATGTGTTCAGACAGGGATCGTGAATATATAAGTATATCGTCCAGATATACCACAACACAAACATCTAGTAAGTCTCTGAAAATATCGTTTATAAATCGTTGAAAAACTGCAGGGGCGTTGCATAGCCCGAATGGCATTACAAGATATTCGAAAAATCCGTATCTGGTTCTGAATGCAGTCTTCCACTCGTGTCCATCACGGATTCGAATTAGATTGTATGCTCCTTTCAGGTCCAATTTTGAAAAATAGGTAGCTCCACGCACCTGCTCAATGAGCTCAGGGATAAGCGGTAGAGGATAGCGATCTTTTATTGTAATAGCATTCAATTGCCTATAGTCGATGATAGGCCTGAGACTTGAGTCTTTATTGCGGACAAAAAAGAGTCCTGCTGCTGTGGAAGAAGTGGAAGGTCTAATAAAACCTTTTTCCAAATTCTCATCCAAATAGTCTTTGAGATGGGAAAGTTCATCCTGTGAAAGAGGATAAACATGACCGAACGGCAATTTGCTATTTGGGAGTAGATCAATGCTACAATCATAGTCTCGATTGGGGAGGTAGTGCTTGAGCATTTTTCTCAAGAAAAACCTCAGAGAGATCCTGATAACATAGTGGTGCAATATCATCTGTCACTACAGACAGGATCTTCCCGAAAGACGGGAGGTTACACGTACCCTCGCAATAGCAAGAGAGGAAGGTCAGGGTCCGTTCCTTCCAATCTATGGTTGGTTGATGTGTGTGCAACCAGGGAAGTCCCAAAACAATGGGAAAGTGGGGTGAAGGTATTAGATCGAAGGTAGTGGTCTCCATATGAGACCCGTTAGTAGTGACTAGGAGTGCCTGTGTCTGATCAGTGATCGGACCAGAGGATAAAAGAACACCGTTAATAAGACTCACTGAGACAGGTTTAAGTTTAGAAATAATAGGAACTTTATTTAAAGCAGCAAAACGTATGTCAATATAATTTCCACAAGATCCTGTGTCAATCATGGCCTTAGTAGTAATCCTGTTCTGGTCCCACTGTAATGTTAAGCAAACAGAAAGGTAAGGGTTAGTGATTGAAGTTGTCAATCCCCCTAGGAGGACATGTGAACACTCACCCTTCTTTTTGTAGACTAGGGGACAGACGTTTATCTTGTGATCCGGGGATGCACAGTACAAGCAGAGATTACCAGATCGTCTTCTGGCTCTTTCCATAGTTGATAGAGGTGGGCGTATGGTTCCTACCTCCATAGGAACGGGGTCAACGGCCGAAATCCGAGAAGAACTGGATAATGGCATTCCCATTTTCTCAGCCTTTCTTTCTCGTAGTCTTCTATCTATGGTGATACTGAGTTGTATCAATGCATCCAGGGTTTTTGGCAGATCCGCTCGGGCGAGCTCGTCTTTAACGGCCTCTGATAGGCCAAGCCTAAATTGGGATTTCAGAGATGCATCATTCCATTCTGAATCAAGGGTCCATCTCTTGAATTCTGCGACAAAGTCTTCTACAAGTCTCCCACCTTGTTTCAAGGATCTTAATTGAAGATCGGCAGTACTCTGCCTATTGGGATCATCATATAGACTAGTGAGTTCTGCTAGGAACAAGGCATAGGAGTTGAGAAGCTGGTCGCTTTTCTCAAAAAGGGAGTCTGCCCAGGCCCGAGGATCGCCTGTTAGGTAAGAAATAATAGTACAAACCTTAATGTGATCAGTAAGGTAGGTACGGGGTTTTAGCAAGAAAAGTAACTCACATGCGTTTTTAAATTCGCGAAATTTTTTGCGATCTCCTGTAAATACCAAAGGAGGATTTATTTTGGGTTCAGGGGACTGAGCAGTGGTAAGTTGTGTCAGTCTAATTACCTGCTGCGACAGAGCCCGATTGTCTTCTTTTAATTCAGCAAGTGCGTGTATTAACGCAGGTACTTGCTGTTTTAATTGTGTCATCTGAGTGGTTATTTCTGCTGAATCCATTTGTGGTTCGTTCAATCTGTACCGCTCCTGCGTTTTACGTATGATGTGGATTTTCAGCTGCAGAAATATTCCACTTCAGTAGTCATGTAGAGAAACGCTGAGACACCAATCCCAACTCTCAATGACTCATCATGTGTGGAGGATCTCAATTCAGCAAGTAAATACACACACTCAATAAGATGTTTCCTAGAGTGACTTATGTATATAGTAACACAGTGATGATAGGCTGAAGAGACAGGTTGGGTAGAGATGGTAGATGACAGACACTTGAAAGGAAATGTTCTTGAAAGTAAGATAGTAGCAGATGGGATGCAGATAGGTTTAGCAATCATGTATGGTAGTAGATGACAGAGTAGCAGGTGGACATACAAGAGAGATCAACCCAGTGCAAGAACAGGTGGTAGTAGGCTCAAGAGCTAGCAATCTTAGATAATGCAGATGTAGTAATAGTCCTTAGTATGCAGAGCTAGATAGTGTAAGCTTTAGTATAAAGGTTATAGAGGTTTCCCCTGTGGGGTACTTATCACTAATAGCAATGTAGCAGAGGAGAGGTTCGGCAAGAGCGGATGATCCCGTAGCGGGATACAGGGAGCAGCGCGAGGTATGCTTGCAAGCATGAGAGCTTCAAGACAGGTTAGCATCAAGGCACAAAGCAGTTTGAACGAACACATGTGAGTGAGAGCCGGCGATCTAAATAGCCATCCAGTCCGGCGCTCAGTGATGACAGCATCAGTCTTAAAGGTGTATGCGCACCTTACCAAAAGAGAATGGTGGGGCGCATACACTTATGAAAGAGTAATTAGAGTACCCAAAGGTACCAGAACATTACAGTACCCCCCCCTTAAGGCCGGCTCCTGAAGGCCTCTGGAGCTGGTTTGTCTGGGTACTTCGCATGAAAATTGTGGATTAATCTAGAGGCATGTATGTCAGAGGTGTTTAGCCAGGTGTCGTCTTGGGGCCCATAGTTCTTCCATCGAACCAAGTACTGAAGTCTTCCTCTGTGGATACGAGAATCCAGAATCTCTTTTATCTCATATTCTTCTCCACCTTCAACTTGTACAGGAGGAGGAGGTGGGATAGTAGGCCTTATTCCTTGGTCAGGAACATGGGGCTTCAGTAGCGACACATGGAAAATGGGATGTATTTTGAGGTCTATTGGCAATGTAAGCTGTACTGCAGCTTTTCCAATAAGTTTCTTGATTGGGAAAGGTCCCAAGAACAGAGGTCCAAGCTTTTTGCTAGGGATTTTCAGTCTTAAATTTTTTGTTGAGAGCCAAACGAGGTCCCCGATAGCGTACTGAGGGGAAGGTCTTCTGCGAAGATCATAGTACTTCTTTTGTTGACTATGAGCGTGTGCAATGGTAGCATTGAGCAAACCCAGAGAGTCCTTTATTTGGGTAAGATAGTCTGAAGCTACTGGGTTATTTGAAGGAAGGATGCGTGGTGGAAGAATAGAGGGATGAAACCCATAGTTCAAGTAGAACGGACTCTGCTTGGTCGTACTGTGGGTTGCGTTGTTGTAGGCAAATTCTGCCAGAGGGAGAAGATCCACCCAATCCTCCTGTTGGTAAGAAGTGTAACAACGTAAATATTGCTCGATGCATTGGTTGACTCTTTCAGTCTGTCCGTTGGTCTGCGGATGGTAAGGAGAAGTGAGCTTCCGCTCGATCCGTAGTATGTGACATAGTTCTTGCCAGAACTTGGAAATAAATTGTGATCCACGGTCAGACAGAAGAGTTTTTGGGATACCATGTAACTTAAAGACATGTTTCATCAGGAGTTCTGCCGTTTGTTTGGACGAAGGTAGTCTGCGAATAGCAATGAAATGTGCCATTTTTGTCAGATGGTCCACTGACACTAAGATGGTATTAAATCCTTTGGAAGGAGGCAATTCCACTATAAAGTCCAAGGACACAACTTCCCATGGAGTTTGGGGTATTGGTAGACTGCATAGTAGACCGGATGGTCTCGTAGTGTCAATTTTGGACCTGGCACAGACATTGCATGAAGAGACGAATTTTTGTATAGATGTTTTCATGTCAGGCCACCAGAATTGCCTGGTAATCAGATTAAGAGTCTTTGTCATACCCATATGTCCTGCCATAGGCACATCATGCGATAATTCCAAGATCTTGGTGCGTATGGTAGGTGGTATGTAAAGTTTGTCGTTGTAGTAGAGGAAGCCTTCTGCATCAGTATTTAGTTGTGGTGGGGGTGAATCCAAACTTATACCATGCAAAACCTCTTCCTTCAAGGAACGGACAACTCCAATAATGCGTTTGTGAGGTATTATAGGAACGGAAGGGATTTCGAAGTAGTTTTCTTCAGTTAGTCGTGATAGTGCATCCGCCTTTTTGTTCTTATCTGCAGGTGTGTAGGTCACTAGGAAGTTAAACCTTAGAAAGAATAGTGACCATCGTACCTGTCGGTGCGAGAGAGTTTTGTTAGTCTGAAGATATTGGAGATTTTTATGGTCCGTGTATATAAGTATTGGTAATTGGGTGCCTTCGAGTAGATGTCGCCAATTCTCCAGAGCCAATTTTATAGCAAGCAGTTCCTTTTCACCCACGGGGTAATTTATCTCTGGACTGCTTAGGGATTTAGAAAAAAAGGCGACTGGATGAAGTGGTGAAGTGTGAGTTGGTCGTTGGGAGAGTATTGCTCCTACTGCCATGTTTGACGCATCTACTTCCAGAATGTATTGGAGGGATGGGTCTGGATGGCGTAGTATGGGAGCAGAAGTAAACCTTGTCTTTAACAGGTGAAAAGCTTTATTTGCTTCATCTGACCATTTGAATGGTTTTTTAATGCTAGTGAGCTGTGTGAGGGGTCTGACAATGGCAGAGAAGTTTCTAATGAACTTCCTGTAGAAATTTGAAAATCCAAGGAATCGCTGTAGCGCCTTGCGTGTGGTTGGTGTAGGCCAATCCTGAATGCAGGATATCTTACTCATGTCCATCTCGATTCCTGTTTTGGATATGATGTAGCCTAGAAACAGTACCTCTTCTTTATGAAACAAGCATTTTTTCAGTTTCACATAAAGGTTGTGTGCAAGCAATCTCGATAATACTAGTCTTACATGTCTTATGTGTTCAGACAGGGATCGTGAATATATAAGTATATCGTCCAGATATACCACAACACAAACATCTAGTAAGTCTCTGAAAATATTGTTTATAAATCGTTGAAAAACTGCAGGGGCGTTGCATAGCCCGAATGGCATTACAAGATATTCGAAAAATCCGTATCTGGTTCTGAATGCAGTCTTCCACTCGTGTCCATCACGGATTCGAATGAGATTGTATGCTCCTTTCAGGTCCAATTTTGAAAAATAGGTAGCTCCACGCACCTGCTCAATGAGCTCAGGGATAAGCGGTAGAGGATAGCGATCTTTTATTGTAATAGCATTCAATTGCCTATAGTCGATGATAGGCCTGAGACTTGAGTCTTTATTGCGGACAAAAAAGAGTCCTGCTGCTGTGGAAGAAGTGGAAGGTCTAATAAAACCTTTTTCCAAATTCTCATCCAAATAGTCTTTGAGATGGGAAAGTTCATCCTGTGAAAGAGGATAAACATGACCGAACGGCAATTTGCTATTTGGGGGTAGATCAATGCTACAATCATAGTCTCGATTGGGGAGGTAGTGCTTGAGCATTTTTCTCAAGAAAAACCTCAGAGAGATCCTGATAACATAGTGGTGCAATATCATCTGTCACTACAGACAGGATCTTCCCGAAAGACGGGAGGTTACACGTACCCTCGCAATAGCAAGAGAGGAAGGTCAGGGTCCGTTCCTTCCAATCTATGGTTGGTTGATGTGTGTGCAACCAGGGAAGTCCCAAAACAATGGGAAAGTGGGGTGAAGGTATTAGATCGAAGGTAGTGGTCTCCATATGAGACCCGTTAGTAGTGACTAGGAGTGCCTGTGTCTGATCAGTGATCGGACCAGAGGATAAAAGAACACCGTTAATAAGACTCACTGAGACAGGTTTAAGTTTAGAAATAATAGGAACTTTATTTAAAGCAGCAAAACGTATGTCAATATAATTTCCACAAGATCCTGTGTCAATCATGGCCTTAGTAGTAATCCTGTTCTGGTCCCACTGTAATGTTAAGCAAACAGAAAGGTAAGGGTTAGTGATTGAAGTTGTCAATCCCCCTAGGAGGACATGTGAACACTCACCCTTCATTTTGTAGACTAGGGGACAGACGTTTATCTTGTGATCCGGGGATGCACAGTACAAGCAGAGATTACCAGATCGTCTTCTGGCTCTTTCCATAGTTGATAGAGGTGGGCGTATGGTTCCTACCTCCATAGGAACGGGGTCAACGGCCGAAATCCGAGAAGAACTGGATAATGGCATTCCCATTTTCTCAGCCTTTCTTTCTCGTAGTCTTCTATCTATGGTGATACTGAGTTGTATCAATGCATCCAGGGTTTTTGGCAGATCCGCTCGGGCGAGCTCGTCTTTAACGGCCTCTGATAGGCCAAGCCTAAATTGGGATTTCAGAGATGCATCATTCCATTCTGAATCAAGGGTCCATCTCTTGAATTCTGCGACAAAGTCTTCTACAGGTCTCCCACCTTGTTTCAAGGATCTTAATTGAAGATCGGCAGTACTCTGCCTAATGGGATCATCATATAGACTAGTGAGTTCTGCTAGGAACAAGGCATAGGAGTTGAGAAGCTGGTCGCTTTTCTCAAAAAGGGAGTCTGCCCAGGCCCGAGGATCGCCTGTTAGGTAAGAAATAATAGTACAAACCTTAATGTGATCAGTAAGGTAGGTACGGGGTTTTAGCAAGAAAAGTAACTCACATGCGTTTTTAAATTCGCGAAATTTTTTGCGATCTCCTGTAAATACCAAAGGAGGATTTATTTTGGGTTCAGGGGACTGAGCAGTGGTAAGTTGTGTCAGTCTAATTACCTGCTGCGACAGAGCCCGATTGTCTTCTTTTAATTCAGCAAGTGCGTGTATTAACGCAGGTACTTGCTGTTTTAATTGTGTCATCTGAGTGGTTATTTCTGCTGAATCCATTTGTGGTTCGTTCAATCTGTACCGCTCCTGCGTTTTACGTATGATGTGGATTTTCAGCTGCAGAAATATTCCACTTCAGTAGTCATGTAGAGAAACGCTGAGACACCAATCCCAACTCTCAATGACTCATCATGTGTGGAGGATCTCAATTCAGCAAGTAAATACACACACTCAATAAGATGTTTCCTAGAGTGACTTATGTATATAGTAACACAGTGATGATAGGCTGAAGAGACAGGTTGGGTAGAGATGGTAGATGACAGACACTTGAAAGGAAATGTTCTTGAAAGTAAGATAGTAGCAGATGGGATGCAGATAGGTTTAGCAATCATGTATGGTAGTAGATGACAGAGTAGCAGGTGGACATACAAGAGAGATCAACCCAGTGCAAGAACAGGTGGTAGTAGGCTCAAGAGCTAGCAATCTTAGATAATGCAGATGTAGTAATAGTCCTTAGTATGCAGAGCTAGATAGTGTAAGCTTTAGTATAAAGGTTATAGAGGTTTCCCCTGTGGGGTACTTATCACTAATAGCAATGTAGCAGAGGAGAGGTTCGGCAAGAGCGGATGATCCCGTAGCGGGATACAGGGATCAGCGCAGCGTGGTTCTGACAGCGAGGTATGCTTGCAAGCATGAGAGCTTCAAGACAGGTTAGCATCAAGGCACAAAGCAGTTTGAACGAACACATGTGAGTGAGAGCCGGCGATCTAAATAGCCATCCAGTCCGGCGCTCAGTGATGACAGCATCAGTCTTAAAGGTGTATGCGCACCTTACCAAAAGAGAATGGTGGGGCGCATACACTTATGAAAGAGTAATTAGGGTACCCAAAGGTACCAGAACATTACACTTTTCCACTGATTCTAGGGCTCTTTACTCCTGGTATAATTTAAAAAAAAAAACAGGAATGCTGTATTCCATTAAAACCTAATAGTAATAATTGGTACACATAATGTAGAACACTTACATTCAATCAGCTCTATATCAGCAATGGATGGAAGTGACTGAGATGTGAACACAGGCAAGCAGGGTTGTATGAAGCAGAAGCAGCTGGCGATCCCAATGCCGGTGTAACGTTAAAAAACCCTACCCCGTGAAAATTCCCTACCCTCATCACTTCCTGTGCACGTACGTCATGCATCAGCTGAGCCGCTTCCCAGTGCGCATGCTCTGGCAGTAAATGTTCGGCTCACACCGGAAGTGATGAGGTAGGGAATTTTCACGGGTAGGGTTTTTTAACGGAACACCGGCATAGGTAGATCCGCTCAGTGTGACCTTTTTCAAACCAAAGCTATACTTGCTGGATTACTGAAGACCATCTGCCAAAAGACAGACTCCAGGAGGTCATGTGGCTGGCCAGAAGAGCCCAGCAAAAAAGGTACATATGAGGGTTTTTTTTCTCAAAAACAAGTGTGGGGGGAAAGAGTAAAAAAGGGTGTGATCTGGGAAAAAATAAAGAAACCAGAATGTCAACCTTCAAGTCAAACCGCTTTACATTTCACATGGAAAGGCCAGTAATGGAAGCCTCTTCATGTCTCTCATGACAGGTTTCCTTTAGCCCAGTGATCAAAACTCCATTCTTTGAAGTCCTGCAAGAAAAAGTCAACCTGCCTTCCTCAACTAACTGAAACGATTTGCAAATTAAGTATTTACTACTAAAACACATCAGAATTTCCCAATTTCCAAAGTCATCAGCTTCTAAAGAGCTTTTTATATTGACCCTAACTTTTGAGGGGGGGGGGGGGGGTCTTTACTTTGCACAGGCTTCTTTTTCTACCCTTTCAGGGGTAATCTACAGCACAGTTGTATTTGTTATCAGGAAGGAGTCTTAAGTTTAAAAATACATTTTATTAATTTGTTCTGAAATTAGGAAATGAAGAGCAGACAGCAACTCATATACAATTTTTTAAATATTTCTACAAGATTCTCTGTCTTTTCTCTGCCGGTGCCAACTAATACTCCTTTGGGCCATTAGCCAGCCTGTTACAAACTCCCATGGGCCACCATATCCTAAATCTTATAAAAACCCAGACATAACAGACCAATGCTGAGAACTGTGGCCTACCCCATGGAGTGTTGCAGCTGCATCACATGACGTGCCACGTGAAATGCAACATAATGGGGTTTATTTACTAAAACTAGAGAGTGAAAAATCTGTTTCAGCTCTGCATAGAAACCAATCAGCTTCCAGGTTTTTTGTGCAAGCTTAATTGAACAAGCTAAAGTTAGAAGCCGATTGGCTACCATGCACAGCTGCACCAGATTTTGCACTCTCCAGTTTTAGTAAATGAAACGCATTGCGTCACATGACATGTTTCTTCTATTTAAAATTTAGCATAATGTCTATCATTCCCTGTGCTACCGATGTTGTTGAATACTGTCCCAGCCTGCACTCAGACTGCATTTTAACCTCGACCCAGCCTGCAGTACACAGTCCAAGCCTAAAACTATGCTGCATGCCAACCTGGTCTCTGCTGCACCCATAGTCCTACCACTGCTGCAAATGCAGCCAAAGTCTCCACTGCACCCCAGCCTGGTCTCTTCTGTATCCACACCCCAGCCATTTCTGCATCCACAGCCAGCCTAAAGGCCTATACACACAATAAGAAAATCTGTAGGGAAAATTTGTCCGATGACTGATCTGCCGATTTTCGGATTGTTAGTATGGTGCTTTCAAAAGCCGACTCTGACTTTTCGGCCGACAAAATCCTGATGTGCAGGCTATATAATTTTTGGTGTCCGTCAAAACAACGTCCGATTTTCGTCTCATTAGTACAGATTTCCACGGAAATAAATCTTAAGAGCAAGACTAGGCATGCTCAGAGACGAAAGAACACATACAAAACAATCCAGCACATGACATCACTTCTGAAGTAAAATTCTGTCGTACGGGAAAATTCGTATGGAAATAACCTCTTCACTTTCCACATCAGACTAGCATGCCACAAAAAATGGAGGACAGATCGTTCGATAATCTGATCGTGTGTATGGGGCTTAAGCCCCTGGTTTCTGAACCCAAGCCTGGTTTCAGCTGTACCTACAGCTTCTGTTGTTCTTCAGTTCTACCACAGTCTCAGCTTTTCCATCCCTGCATCGCCACTACACACAGTCTGAACTTCTGATGTGCCACTTAGGCACTAGTAGCCGCCAGCCTTATTCCTGCCTCTAGCTGTCCTGTGCCTCATTCTTCTCTCCCACTCCAGATCACTGTCATCCAGGACAAACCCTTCTCCTCCTGAGGAGTACCTGAGGGTAGCCAGCAGCCAAGCCCATACTCCCTTTAGGTGGTCCTGGTGGAACACATGTTGCATAGATGAGCAAGATCCACAATTTTATTTTCTTTAAACATAACTTTTTATTGTAGTTTTCCAAAGTACAGGAAAAATCTGAACAAAGAGAAGATTCAGTATCTCACAAACGTGAGTACACCCCTCACATTTTTGTAAATATTTTATTATATCTTTTCATGTGACAACACTGAAGAAATTACACTTTGCTACAATGTAAAGTAGTGAGTGTACAGCTTGTATAACAGTGTAAATTTGCTGTCCCCTCAAAATAACTCAACACGTAGCCATTAATGTCTAAACCAACCGCTGGCAACAAAAGTGAGTACACCCCTAAGTGAACATGTCCAAATTGGGCCCAATGTGTCAATATTTTGTGTGGCCACCATTATTTTCCAGCACTGCCTTAACCCTCTTGGCCATGGAGTTCACCAGAGCTTTGCTTGTTGTTATGGAGTCCTCTTCCACTCCTCCATAACGGCATCACAGAGCTGGTGTATGTTAGAGACCTTGCGCTCCTCCACCTTCCGTTTTAGGATGCCCCACAGATGCTCAATAGGGTTTGGGTCTGGAGACATGATTGGCCGAGTCCATCACCTTTACCCTCATCTTTTTAAGCAAAGCAGTGGTCGTCTTGAAGGTGTGTTTGTGGTCGTTGTCATGTTGGAATACTGCCTTGTGGCCCAGTCTCTGAAGGGAGAAGATCAGGCTCTGCTTCAGTATGTCACAGTGCATGTTGGCATTCATGGTTCCCTCAATGAACTGTAGCTCCCCGGTGGCGGCAGGTTCCAGTAATCCATGTCCTTAGTCTGCTTGTCTTCAGCAAACAGTTTGCAGGCTTTCTTGTGCATCATCTTTAGAAGAGGCTTCCTCCTGGGACGACAGCCATGCAGACCAATTTGACGCAGTGTTCGATGTATGGTCTGAGCCCTGACAGGCTGACCCCCCCCTTCAAACTCTTCAGCAATGCTGGCAGCACTCATAAGTCTATTTCCAAAAGACAACCTATGGATATGTCGCTGAGCACGTGCACTCAATTTCTTTGGTAGACCATGGTGAGACCTGTTCTGAGTGGAACATGTCCTGTTAAACCACTGTATGGTCTTGGCCACCATGCTGCAGCTCAGTTTTAGGGTCTTGACAATCTTTTTATAGCCTAGGCTAGTGATGGTAAAACCTCGGCACCCCAGATGTTTTGGAACTGCATTTCCCATGATGCTCAACTACACTGCAGAGTGCAAGAGCATCATGGGAAATGTAGTTCCAAAACATCTGGCGTGCCAAGGTTAACCATCACTGGCCTAGGCCATCTTTATATAAAGCAACAACTCTCTTTTTTGGATCCTCAGAGAGCTCTTTGCCATGAGGTGCCATGTGGAACTTCCAGTGTCCAGTATGAGAGGGTAAAAGCGATAACACCAAATTTAACACACCTGCTCCCCATTCACACCTGAGACCTTGTAACACTAATGAGTCACATGACACCGGGGAGGAAAAATGGCTAATTGGGTGTTGCTGAGCATGCCCGAGTGCACACTGTCTGCATTGGAGTCTGCTTACCCTCACCTACACAGCTGTCAAATTGGGATGAGCGGCTGTGTCTGTGCATCCGCTGCATACCCAAAGGCATTAGTTGGCCACCCGGATGCTGCACCTGGTGGCTTAAGCCCCTTAAACACACAGCCCATTTGCATGGACTATGGGCAGGGCTGTTAATAGGGGGGGTACAACTAGTCCTCCTGTACAGGGCGCGGGTCAGCAGGGGGCCCAGGCAGCAAGGTGAATCAGATGTGGGCAGGGAGGGTTATTGATGCCACGGTGGGGGGGGGGGGGGGGGCAATTACTGGAACCAATCCCCAGTATGGTTCTCTCTGCAGCAACTGAAATTCGGCTTCTTCTCCACTCCCTCACGTCGGCTTTCAGCTGCTGCAGAGAGCATCATACAGGGGATTGGTTCCAGTAATTGTCCCCCTCCCCTTGTCACAATGCACAATGATCACCCTTCTTGTACACCATTGATTCTCCCTGTTGCCCAGGTCCCCCTGTGTGCCAGCATCGCCAAGCACACAATAGGATACTTCAGAATGGAGAGTGGGGGAAGGGTCCAGGAAATGTCATATTTACCAGCCCCATTCTTTTCTGAACGAACACAATGAGTGATCGGTACTGATCACTCATTGTGTTCATTCATAACTGAAACACTGTATTTTGGGGATGGGGGAGGGGGGTGTCAGGTTGGCTGTATGGGACCCTGTGGTTTCTAACAGCAGCCCTGACTATGGGTCTTAGTGCCTGTATGGATGAGGCATTAATGCCACCTGGCCGGGGTGCCATACCCTTCCACCTATACAGTCAGCTTTCCTTTGACCTGTGTTTTGTTGGGATTTTTTGCTGTTCTGCGCAGACCTAGCTTTGGAAACCTTCTGATTTCAAATACAAGTCTAAAAACAGCAGAAGGCTGGGGTTCACGCGGGGCACACCCTCCACCACCACCATCTTCTCCAACCATCCACCCTACATGCAAGTATGTACTAAGTAGTACACATATTGTGGCCACAGGAAAAAATATGCCCCATGTCGCATTCAGCAGGCAGTACTGTCACCAAAAGTGACCCTTTCTAATAAGTGGGGCTGCAGCGCAACTGCCCTGCTACCACACATGAGGAGCGCGGTTGCGGTGCAGTGCTGCGACCTTTTAGGGGTAAAAACAAGCATCCAGGACATATCATCTCCCAGTCACTTGTCAACTGCCCTCTGAATAGCAATCCAGCAAGAATTGCTTTTCAAAGGAGCAGTAATCTCAGCTGTAGGTTTGTGTTATTAGGTCTCGTTGTTCAGCTCACTTTATTTACACACGATTGAGCTGTTCTGTGGTTGTGCCAAGTGGAGTTCTGTAGAGTACATAAAGTTCTCTGATGAGTTCTATTACAATAATTGTTATTACCATTTATTTATATAGTGTCCTGACATTCAGTAGCACTTTCCAGACGAGTGTACAGTAGGCATACAATGTACCAATACAGAGCCTAGTAGTGGAATATGGGGAAAATATGAGCTTGTTAGAACCTCAGTCTAGCAGCAAACAGGACAGATATTTATCAAGCAACTCAAAGACAGAATTAGACATGTAGCGTTATCCCCGCAGGAGCCGCTGGATAGAAAGGGTCCTCTTGTCCTTTTGCCTCGACCTTCTTAAAAACCTCAGCCTCTCCGACTCACCTAGTTGAATTTAGACACACACACATCCATTTTTCCTGATGTGTGTGTGTGTGTGTGGGGGGGGGGGGGGTCTATTGTTTTGTGTGTGGGATCTACTGTTGCTGGGGTGGGGTCAATAGTTGTGTGGGGTCTAATGTTGCTGGGGTGGAGTCCATTGTTGCTGGGATGGGTCCTGTTTCAATGGTTTTTATTGAAAATTTTTGAAAGGAACAAAGTGTAAAATACAACCTACAGTGGTACATCAGTCCCAATTGTCTTCCATTATAATATAATAATAATAAGGAATCACTAAAGACAATCACAGTGTACAATATTCCAAATTGCATAGTGCATATGCCCTGAGATATCGTGGCGGCCCCGTAACACCAAGCAGATTCAAGTTACAATGAAAACGTGGAGCAGAGTGCAATGTTCTAAAAGGGAGAAAATAATTAGGGCTGAACAAGGCACTGTGGCAAGTGCCAGATTAAGCGTCAGATAACTAACTGTACAGCCTCTTGCTGAGTCCAGCGCCAAAATAGGGAAAGTTTGCGCACAGAGGTGCGACAATCAGGAGTACCTTATGTAGTTAATTACCATATGATCAGATGGACGAAAGAGAGAGAAGGAAAGAGAAGTAGTAGCAAGAGAAAGGAAAGGAAGGAGGAAGAAAGAGTGGACCCAAACCCGCGTCTCACCCCAAGTCCCCAGAGTCCCGGCATCCAGAGGCCCCTAAAGTGCCACCGGTGAGGTAGCGGAGCCATGATTCCCACACTTTATCAAACTTGTGCATTTTATCATCTAGCATGGCAGACATGCGTTCATTTAACATGATGCTGGGGTGGGTTCTATTGTTTGTGGGGTCTATTGTTGCTGGGTAGGATCTATCGTTGATGTAGGGGATCTATTGTTTCTGAGGGAGTCTATTGTTGTGTGATTGGTGTTTCTTGGAGCCCGTCAGGCCCTCACGCTGACCAATGGTGGCCGCCCACTCCCTGCCGGGGAGGAGAAAGCATGCCCGGGCTGTTTTGGCGACCGCTCCCCACGACTGCCCAGGGCGGTCAGGGGTCTACTGTTACTGTCACTGGCTGCAGGGGAATCTATTTTACTGCTTTTCTTGTTATCATTAGCTAATTCCATACATTTTTTTTAGCACCACAAAATAATTGGTTTTGTATTCTCTAAAAGGGGTGGTACTGGGAGGTGCATAGGGGGTGGAACAAAGTGACGGTGCTCAGAAGTGGGTAGGTGGTGGAGACAAAAGGTGACTCAGAAGGAGGGAGTTCCTGCACGTATTCTCTGAGAAAAAAAGCCCTGTTAGCACCCAGTGTTAATGTTATACCAGAGAAACAGGCATCAAATCAATTAGTGAAAGTAATCAGATATATTACAAATTGATTCAGTTGGTAACCAGGCAAATATTAAGTCATTTTAACTTGTCACAGGCATTAACCGACATACCAGGTATTTTCCTGGCAAAAATGCCCAGTCAACATAAACAGTAACAACACCACCTTGTCGAGGTCTTACCCTACCCTCCTGTTGGCAGCCATTTTGGACATGTGCAGACTGCTGCCTCTTATAAACTCTGATTGCATCATCACTTGCCTGCTGCCTGGGAGTTGCACAGTGATGATGCTGCACACCTGACTATATCTATCATCTGATGGGTTGCAGTCCTTCTGTTCTCTGTGTTCCTCCGTGTATGACCCGGCTTTGCTGACGACTCTCCTGGCTTTCGACCCTGCATCAGCAGATGACCCGGCATCGGCAGGCGACCCCACATCGGTAGACTACCTGCTTCTGGACTCGAGCCCGTCTTGGATGACTACACGCTTCTGGACTTGACCCTGGCTTGTTCCTGCTCTCACTTCCTCACTCTTGCTGTGCCTTTATTGTTGTTTGCTCCAATAAACTGCTTTATTTTACCTGCATCCCTGTGTGGTCTGGTTTCCTGGCACCCTAACACACCTGAAGTGCAACCAGGAGCAGTAATAGGACCGGAACTACTAACAGATAGGGCTATACTGCTAATGTGGTCTGTGGGCGGCTATGCTCCACCTAAGCTAATTGAATAATCACAGACCATCAGTAGATGATAAAATCAATGGGGCTAAGGGGAGATACCAAATGATAAACGAGAGAGGCAGTCTCTAATATGACTCTTCTGCCGGCTATCCTTGGGGCCCTTTAAGGGCATTGGTGCACTTGATGAAAGTCTTTTTATGAACCTGCAGGTAGTGTAGTAGATGTTGGCTTATTTTAGTATAGTGTTTATGGCAGCAGCCAACAACAGTGGCAGTTTAATCCTTTGGCAGTTCAGGCTTGGGAAGGCATAGTGAGCAATTAATAGCAAGGTACTGATTTAAATCAAGTGCAGTCTAATTCATGAACGTCCGGCTCTCGGCAGCTCTGTGAATGCAAGTGATAAGAAAGATGGGCCTGGGGCACTCTCATCAACTCCTAGAAGGTGGCAGTAGTCTCCCATGGCAGAAAGAGGCCCCTTCATCTCCACTCTGATGAAGCCAGCATTCCTCGGTCTTTAGAAATGAACCTAATGGATGCTTGGGTCTCCTGGCGGTAATGTGGAAGGAAGCTATGATGTGGGCTAAGCTGCTGGATGTCTTGTACTCCCCCTTACAGCTCGTGCTGACTCCGACCAGCTTGGCCTCTCTGCAAATAGAGAGAGAGACGGACCAGCACGGCTCATCTGCCTGGACTCCTACAGCACCAAGAAAGCCGTCTTTTCCCAGGTGAATCTTTTTAAGCCCCCCCCCAGAGCTTGTTGGTATATGTGGTACCAAAAGTCAGTTACTCTTTTACATGGCAATCAGTATAGACTAAACCTCCCAAGATTCCCAGTGCTGTGCATAAAGGTCTATGGGCTCGTTTGACTCTTTATCTCCCCCTCCAGGCTGAAGGATAACATTGCAGCACAAAAAAAAACAAAAAAAAAACAAATGAAAAAAAAATAACAATGCTTCTTCATATACACTATTGTAGTCCCGAACTTGGCTACAGATGCAAATGAAGGTAGCTGTCATGTACAGTATATGACAGTTTTTTAAGTAAAGCCCCGTACACACGTACCGATTGTCGGCCGTAAATATTCGGCCGCCGAACGATCGGCCGATTGTCGGCTTGTTAGTATGATGCTTCTGACAACCGACAGCGACTTTTCAGCCGAACAGAATCGGGTGTGCAGGCTATAAAATTTTTGTTGGCCGTCACCAGAACGGCCGATTGTTCACCAGTCAGTACAGAATTCGGCCGACAAACAGCAGATTAGCAAGACTGGGCATGCTCAGAAAAGAAAAAACACACGGAAAGTTAACCATCACATGACATCACTTCTGCAGTCGGCTGTTGTTGGCCGACAAAATTCGTGTGCAGTCTTTTGCACTTTCCAGCTGACAGGACAGCACCGGACAAAAGACGGCCGATCGTTCGGCCGACATTTGGTACGTGTGTACGGGGCTTATTTGCAATCCTTATGCCTGGAATCCCAGACAGCAAACAGACAGATTTGCAAAGGTCTGAGACAAATTTAGCAACTCAAGATGGGACAGAATATACTCTAAACAGACATGCAATTAAGGTCAGAGGAGGGTTTCAGCAGTGCTGCTCTAGAGCAGTAGAGGGAGAATTTATGAATCAAGCTGAAAATTTTTTTAGGAAATAAATTGTCTCATAATCTTTCTCAATGCTCCTCTTTAGCATTGTTTTGCTGAGCAATATAATTGATAATTGCCCCCATAGAATGATACTGGAGGCATATAAAATATTTAAAGAGGAATTCCAGTTATGGTATGCTTTTACATACATACATTGTTCCAGCTTGGACCAATAAAACTTTGTATATACCATACATGGCTGATGCTCCTGGAAGCTGAAGGTTACTGTAGAAGGCACTGCTACTCCAGAGATCTCTACTTGCTTTTGGGTGGAGGTGGAGGGGTGAGGCAATGACAATACACTTTCCACCTTGTCCAATCAAAGAATGCTTTGCATTAATCCAGATAATGGCACTTGTGCTGAACAGCTGACCTCCTGCATTGATGCAATGCCATGCCATTCATTCTGAATAGCACCCCAATGCAGTCACTAACAGACGTGCATTTTAGCGCAGGGCAACGTGCAGCAATGCACTCATGTGCATTGCAGTACACTGGCAAAATATCACTACCCTTCTCCTTCACATTCCTGTCCTCAGCCCCCTATATATCACCTCCCTCCTCTATCACATTCCTGTGCTCAGCCTCCTTTATTTTACCTCCCACCCACTTCACATTCCTGTCCTCAGCCCCCTTTATATCACTACCCTTCTCCTTCACATTCCTGTCCTCAGCCTCCCATATATCACCTCCCTCCTCCTTCACATTCCTGTCCTCAGCCACCCATTACATTCCTATCATCACACCCCAACCCCTTTACATTCCTGTCCTTGCCCCCACTACCCCTTTACATTCCTGTTCTCCCTCACTACCCCTTTATGTTCCTATCCTCACCACCACTATCCCTTTATATTTCTGTCCTCGCCTCCACTACCCTTTACGTTCCTGTCCCCACCCTCACTAGTCCTTTACATTCCTGTCCTCACCCCCTCCCCCTTTACACTCCTGTCCTCAGCCCCCCAATCCTACAGAAGGCGGAAGGCACAGCTGACATTGGCAGCAGAACAGCTCCGCATGGATGGCCGGAGGCAGGAGACTGACATCAGAAGCAGGACAACTCCGGAAGGAGGGTGGGAACCAATCACCTGCTATTTAACTTCAACTCCCGCCCTCCACCCGGAGCTGTACTGTCTCTGATATCAACCTCATGCTGTCCATGCAGAGCTTGATGAGGATGACAACAGTGAAGATGCCTGAGCAGGCTCCTAAATGGCAGGACTGTGGCTGGTCAGAATGGAACAGTGACTCGGGCTGGCCATGGACCACGGGATGCCATTTAGTGATGACTGCTCTAGATGTAAAAAGAGATTGCGGTAATTTGATTCATATGCTATGGAGATGTCCAAAATTACATCTGTACTGGCGTGGAGTGGTTGATATCTTGAACATGGTGTTCCAGGTATCTCTCCTTCTGGACCCAAAACAGTGCTTACTCAGTCTGTTGGACCAATTTGAGTGGGAAAACCACACTAGAGAGGCCATAGTCAGAGTCCTATTCTTAGCTCGTAAGTTGATAATGATACTTTGGAAGTCAGAGGACCCTCAATGGATAAAAAGTTATATAACAACCCAGAGGTTGCCTGCACAAGTATGAAAAGTTATGGGCTCCATGGTTAGAAGTTCCTGGGCTAGCCCTGGTGGACCTGATTATGGATAGGTTACTGAGGCATAATGTTGGATGATGTCGCTTATGGCGAAATGGGTGTGTATTATTGATGATTTCAATGAAGCTCACTATGTAGATATTGCCATTACTGGCAGTGTTTTATGTACAAAAAGTAAAGAAAACTGTTTGGCATTGTTATTTCATGCGTTTTTTTCAAAAAAGATTTTTTCTGGATAAAAAAAAAAATCTATCTTAGAACTTTGCTGATTTGCATCCAAGTGTTGACTTTTTGCATCTAAGTGTAACGGTTGATAAACATCCCCTATGCAATTGAATATTAAGTGGACTCCCACCATAGAAATGATTTCACTGTGAACTTTGCAATGACATTTCTCCTTAATCCATAACATACCTGCATATTGTATGCACCTAATCCATCAACTCACCTACATAGATTTCCCCAGGCAAACCTGGTCTGACCTGAAGCTGCTTCACCTGTTTTTTAAGAAAAGTGAAAAGAAAGAGTACATAACAAGACTCCATCTGTCTCTCTTTGGTAAGAATGTTTTTTTTTTTTTTTTTCAAAATTGTTCTCTTTATTTTCTTCTTTTTTTTGTTATTTTTTTATAATGGTCTAACATTTAAGACTTCTAGGATCTCTAGGAAACATAAATATATTATGAAAAGTAGACTTGAACTCAACAGCCAAGATAAACTATAGGGAACATCTGAAAGTGTTAAAAGAGAAGTGCAGGATTCAAAAAAAAAAAAGTTTATACTCACCAGATGCTGCATCCGTTCTCCACTGATTCTGCACTGAGAATTGAGCGATCAAAGACCGCTGATCGCTCAGTTCTCCCCTCTGCTCTGAGCAGAGAACAGTGACTGTCATTCATCAGCTCTCTGGCCTACCCCCCCCAGCACTCACTGGAATGTTGGGTTCTGGGGGGTTGGGAGCGGCTGGCTCAGGCTCTCTGAAAGGCTCATCCAGCTGCCGGTCCAGGGGTGGATTAAAGTCGAGATCTGTGCGGAGCCTGGACCGACTAAGTGAAGTCAACCAACAGCTGAAAATGGGTCACAGGAGTGCAGAAAGAAGTGCACTACTGTGATTCCCAGGAGAAGTAGGGACAAAAGAGCTTTGGCTATACTTTTTCTTAAATTGTGCCTAAGAAAGGCCCTAAAAAATTTACCTTTGGTCCTAATTTTATTTTGAAAAATAGTCCTGTACTTCCTGGTATGTAAGTGTGCTTGGGCACTCTGGTACTAACAGTCTTATAACTGTATATCTGCAGTGTGGGATCTAAGGCACTGAGATTTGGTGATGTTACTACTTAGTTGTCCAATGTTCTCTTTGCTAGAGGCTCCATCATAAGGAAGCAAAGCCCTGCCTCTACCAAGATGGCCCTTCTTTCACACAGAAAGAGAAAGAACTTTCCCAGGCAGTTTAATAAAAATCATCTCTCCACTCCTCCTACTGCACAGTGCATAATCGGATCTGTAGTGTAAGGAGTCTATTCTATCACATTATATGGCTGGCATCTCAAACTACAACTCCCAGGGTTCTCAGAGCTCTGCGTAGAAGTCTATGGGTTTGCTTGGCTTTAGCTCTCCCCCTGCTGGACGGAGAAGGATGGTGCAGTATAACATTAGTATCACAGTAGAGGGAGAGAAGAAGAATACAAGGCAATGACTCTCTCCATAATGCTGTAGCCCAGCACTTGGCTACAGAGGTCAAATACTTTCTGTTCTCCCCTAGAGAATATAAGCAATTAACCATTGCATTGGGGTGCAGCCCCACTGCAAGGGATCATTCAAAATTTTTCTGGAGTCGGGTTTTAAATTAGATTTTAGTGATTTGAATTCACATTTACTTTAAGCAGGCCAGGGCATCTACTGGCTACCAGTTTATGGGTGGTTTAGAGATACGGCCAGGACATTGGGTGGGATGTGTATGCCTGCACTTATTGCCATCCTGTGCTTGAGCAGTCAGTCAATATTTCTGCCTGCACATATCCCTGCCCCCCCCCCCCCCATGCCTCTGAACCAAGAGCTAGCTATTATCCCCTGACAGATAATTGCAGCAAGCTTTGTGTTACATCAGGTTAGGCAGCAGGGTGTAGCTAGAGGTCAGGTTAGGGTTTAAATGCACTTAATGCTTCTTTGAACAATCTATTAAACAAGTCTTGCTGGTAAATTTAGTTGTCATACTGTTTTCAATTTTTTCCCCTGTTGTTTTTAGGCTAAAAAAAAAAAATGATTAAAAGTGAAATTAAAAAAGCTACATCTTTCATCTACTTTCTGCCAGTATTTCAAAAATGTGTATAAAAAATGGGAAAGGTAATGCTAGAGGCCCTGGTGCCCAACCTGCCGGCCAGGGCTGTATGTGGCCCTATGGTAGCCCTTGCGGCCCCCGCAGACAGCTGTCTGTGTTTTTTATTAAGATGATTTCCTTTAAATAGGGCTGTAGCAATTAAATGGCTTTTTTTTTTTTCTTTCGCATGATATTCTTTCTTTCTGCGCTGTCCATCCCTTTTCATTTTTTATGGTTTGTTTTTACCTTTTTTGATCCTTTATAATGGATCTTGCTGAGAGAAATATTAGATGAGGTTCAAGTAAGGTTTAAGGGGTCTGTAGGGAGCGCAAATCTGGAAGCATTGATTTGTAAGGTGGCTGTAATAACAGTAACCTCTCGTGTAATGTGTATCTAGTCTATGACCATCTTCTGAAACATGTCCGCAGTCTCCAACAACTGCTATAGCATGTCTGCTGTCTCTGACTATCTCTTGTGGTATGTCTGCTGTCTCTGACTATCTCTTGTGGTATGTCTGTAGTCTCTGACCATCTCTTGTAGTATGTCTGCAGTCTCTGACCATCTCTTGTAGTATGTCTGCAGTCTCTGACCATCTCTTGTAGTATGTCTGCAGTCTCTGACCATCTCTTGTATCATGTCTGCAGTCTCTGATCATCTCTTGTAGTATGTCTGCAGTCTCTGATCATCTCTTGTAGTATGTCTGCAGTCTCTGACCATCTCTTGTAGTATGTCTGCAGTCTCTGATCATCTCTTGTAGTATGTCTGCAGTCTCTGACTATCTCTTGTAGTATGTCTGTAGTCTCTGACTATCTCTTGTAGTATGTCTGCAGTCTCTGATCATCTCAATGCTAATAAGTGTGGCACTGCAGCCTAATGCTCCGCCTACCCTCCTCCACCCCCAGGTATGGCAGGCATCATGTCAATAATATAATTTAATTTCTTTAAACATCTTTGTCCTTGAGCAAGAATATTGAATTGCATCATATACATTTACTTTCAATTGTATAGGATGGCAATAATATTTTGGACCTGCTCACCTCATATGTGCTATCCCAATATGTCACTGGATTAGTAAGATTACTCCAATCTTATAAGATATTTGGACTTGTGTTTGCTGCCACTGATTATTTCACTATTTGTATAATGACTCTGGACTTCCTATTTATTATACAAATAAGTGACATAATCCTATGATTACAATCAGTGGCAGCAAACACAAGTCCAAATATCTTAAAAGAACCGATGGGGCTGCACTGATAAGGCAGCACTGATATTCTGCACTGATGGGCACTGATATGCTGCACTGATGGGCTCTAATAGGCTGCACTGATGGGCACTAATATGCTGCTCTGATTGCTCCTAATGAGTTCCCAATGGCGGGTACTGATAAACTGCACTGATGGGCACTGATGAGGCTGCACTGATGGGCATGTGGCGGCACTGATAAGCTTCACTGATGGGGCTGCACTGATATGGTGCCCTGATGGGCACTAATGTGTTGCACTGATGGGCACTAATAGGCTGCCCTGATGGCCACTGATGAGGCAGCACTGATAAGCTGCACTGATGGGCTCTGATATGATGCACTTATAGGCTGCACTGGTGGCCACTGATGGGGCTATACTGATGGCCACTGATGAGGCTGTACTGATATGCTGCACTGATGAGGCTGCACTGATGGGCAGTAATGAGGCTGTACTGATGGGCACTGATAAGGCGGCACTCATGAGGCTGAACTTATAGGAACTGATGAGGCTACACTGATGGGCACTCATAGACTGTGGTTACGGTTTACAGATGACAGGGCGGGTCATAAACAGGAAGGAGTGTGGCCTTTACAGGAAGGGATGGGTCATATTTCATTTAGGGGGTATACAAGTTTAGTCAGGCCTAGGGCAGCACAAAACCTAAATACACCACTGCTTGTAGTATGTCTGCAGTCTCTGAGTATCTCTTGTAGTATGTCTGCAGTCTCTGAGTATCTCTTGTAGTATGTCTGCAGTCTCTGAGTATCTCTTATAGTATGTCTGTAGTCTCTGACTATCTCTTGTAGTATGTCTGTAGTCTCTGACCATATCTTGCAGTATGTCTGCATTATCTGACCATCTCTAGTAGTACACTATATTGTCAAAAGTATTGAGACGTCTGCCTTTTCACACACATTAACTTTAATGGCATCCCAGTCTCAGTCCGTAGGGTTCAATATTGAGTTGGCCCAAAGACCCATAGACATTCTTCGAGAAGCACTGATGTTGGACGAGGCCTGGCTCGCAGTCTCCGCTCTAATTCATCCCAAAGGTGTTCTATCAGGTTTAGGTCAGGACTCTGTGCAGGCCAATCAAGTTCCTCCACCCCAAACTCGCTCATCCATGTCTTTATGGACCTTATTTGTGCACTGGTCCAAATCATTTGGTGGAGGGGGGGATTTTGGTGTGGTGTTGTGTTTCAGGGGTTGGGGTTGGGCTTGGCACATTAGTTCCAGTGAAGGGAACTCTTAAAGGCGTCAGCATATCAAGACATTTTGGACAATTTCATGCTCCCAACTTTGTGGGAACAGTTTGGGGATGGCCCCTTCCTGTTACAACATGACTGCGCACCAGTGCACAAAGCAAGGTCAATAAAGACATGAATGAGTGTCCTGACCTCAACCCAATAGAACACCTTTAGGATGAAGTAGAACGGAGACTGCAAGCCAGGCCTTTTCATCCAACATCAGTGCCTGACTTCACAAATGCACTTCTGGAAGAATGGTCAAACATTCCCATAGACACACTTCTAAACCTTGTGGACAGCCTTCCCAGAAGAGTTGAAGCTGGTATAGATACAAAGGGTGGGCCAACTCAATATTGAACCCTACGGACTAAGACTGGGATGTCATTAAAGTTCATGTGCGTGTAAAGGCAGGCGTCCCAATATGATCATCTCTTGTAGTATGTCTAAAGTCTCTCAACATCTCTTGTAGTATGTATGTGGTCTCTGATCATCTCTTGTAGTATGTCTGAAGTCTCTGACTATGTCTTGTAGTATGTCTGCAATCTCTCATTATCTCTTGTAGTATGTCTGTAGTCTCTGACTATCTCTTGTAGTATGTCTGAAGTCTCTGACCATCTCTTGTAGTATGTCTGTAATCTCTCATTATCTCTTGTAGTATGTATGTGGTCTCTGATCATCTCTTGTAGTATGTCTGTAATCTCTCATTACCTCTTGTAGTATGTATGTAGTCTCTGACCATCTCTTGTAGTATGTCTGTAATCTCTCATTACCTCTTGTAGTATGTATGTAGTCTCTGACCATCTCTTGTAGTATGTCTGTAATCTCTCATTATCTCTTGTAGTATGTATGTAGTCTCTGGACATCTTTTGTAGTATTCTGAAGTCTCTGATTATCTCTTGTAGTATGTCTGCATTCTCTGACCATCTGTTGTGCTATATGTGTAGGCTCTTATCATCTTTTTTAGGATATCAGCAGTCTTTGACCATCTCTTGTATAATGTCCACAGTCTCCGACCATTACTTGTATCATGTCTGCAGTCTCTGATCATCTCCTGTATCATATCCGCAGTCTGTGACTATCTCTTTTTTTATGTCTGCATTCTCTGATCATCTCTTGTATTATGTCCACAGTCTCTGACCATAACTTGTATCATGTCGGCAGTCTCTGATCATCTTCTGTATCATATCCGCAGTCTGTGACCATCTCTTAAAGTATGTCTGCAGTCTCTGACCCTCTCTTGTAGGATGCCCATAGTCTTTGTCCATCTTCTGTAGCATGACTGCAGGGCCTGACACCTTTCTGTTGCATTATATTTACTGACCGTATTATGTGATGTCAAGGGCTGCACTTGAGGGCCATTTCATAAAGAAAATTGTCCACCACGGGTATAGGGTACCAAAGAGGTGGGGAGAAGGTAACAAATAATCTGCTTCTACTGCAATATATTTCCTGCAGAAATGATTAAATTGGTCAAACCTGAGGAGACTGACACCTGATGTCCTGATAGTTTAAACTATTCCTAGTATGTGTATGTACAGTATGCATGTGAGATGGGGACCTTCGATTGTAAGCTTCTTGAGGGCAGGGATGGATGTGAATGTAAAATATGTAAAGCACTGTGTAAATTGTTGGCGCCATATAAATACCTGTAATGTAAAAAAAAAAATGTGTCAGTCTCAGGAGGTTGGGGCTGTGCAGTGTCTTGTGTGCCTTGCCTCTTTATGACACACATATGCATGCATAAAAAAAAAAAAATCCTGACAGAACTAAGATATTATCAATAAAGTAGATAAAAGAATGGGCACACCCACAACAATGCGTTTGATATAATGCTTATATTATATGTGAAGTTGTACAAATGTGGCTCCAATAGCACTCAACTACATTAATGCAATATCTACTAAGTGCTAAGCAATGCAAGTAATAATTAAGCAAAAAGGCCATTGTTACCAACATATACAATATATCTACACGGTGATCATATGATAGAAATTCACACAGTGTAAAATACCCAGAAAGATAGCTGTAGTGGTGAAGCATAGGTGTCCACAGAACTTTTTTCAGGGGGTGGGCATCATTTTAAGGTCCCCCATGCTCCACCCCTTTTCGCCTCATAGATCCCCTTTAGAGCAGGGCCCCTATAGATTCCCCTTTAGAGCAGGCCAGGGTCCCCATAGATCCCTCTTTAGTCTTACCTTTTCACCTATATTCCCATGCTACCAGGTTTTCCTGCACCACCAGGTACTCCCTGCAAAGAATATATATTTATTTAGCCAATATGACCCCCTTTGGAGCAGGCCAGGATTCCCATAGATCCCCTTTAGGGCAGGCCAGTGTCTCCATAGATCCTTCTTTAGAGCAGGCCATGCCAGGGTCCCTTATAGATCCCCTTTAGAGCAGGGTCCCCATAGATCCCCCTTTAGAGCAGGCCAGGGTCCCCCATAGATTCCCCTTTAGAGCAGGCCAGGGTCCCCCATAGATCCCCCTTTAGAGCAGGCCAGGGTCCCCCATAGATTCCCCTTTAGAGCAGGCCAGGGTCCCCCATAGATCCCCCTTTAGAGCAGGCCAGGGTCCCCCATAGATCCCCCTTTAGAGCAGGCCAGGGTCCCCCATAGATTCCCCTTTAGAGCAGGCCCGGGTCCCCCATAGATTCCCCTCTTAGAGCAGGCCAGGAAATTTCTAGGGGGGAGGGGCGGGCCCCTTTGCGGATGCCCATGTGGTGAAGCCAAGTTGAGTAATATGGAGCAACCATAAAAACAAAATCTAAGGATATTTGACACCGTCCTACCCAATATGGAGACCCTACCATCCAATAATGCTAGAAGTCCCCCAAGAAAAAAGGTCAGATGGTATACCAAAATGTTGGATCTTTAGGACTTCATTATTACTCAACTTGGCTTTGTCAGTACAGAAACCTTTCTTGGTATTTTACATTTTATACAGTGTATCCAGAAAGTATTTACAGCGCTTCACTTTTTCCACATTTTATGTTACAGCCTTATTCCAAAATGGATTACCTTCATTATTTTCCTCAAAATCCTACAAACAATACTCCATAATGACAACATGAAAGAAGTTTCTTAGAAATCTTTTCAAATGTATTAAAAATTAAAAAAAAAAAAATCACATATACTGTACATGAATATTCCCAGTCTTTGCCATCACACTCAAAATTGAACTCGGGTGCACCACTGATCATCCTTGAGATGTTTTTACAACCTGATTGGAGTCCACCTGTGGTTCAGTTGATTGGACATGATTTGGAAAGGCACACACCTGTCTATATAAGGTCCCACAGTTAACAGTGCATGTCAGAGCACAAACCAAGCCATGAAGTCCAAGGAATTGTCTGTAGACCTCCGAGACAGGATTGTATCAAATCACAGATCTGGGGAAGGGTACAGAACATTTTCTGCAGCATTGAAGGTCCCAATGAGCACAGTGGCCTCCATCATCCATGAATGGAAGAAGTTTGGAACCACCAGGACTCTTCCTAGAGCGGGCTGCCCAACCAAACTGAGCGATCGGGGGAGAAGGGCCCTAGTAAAGGAGGTGATCAAGAACCCGATGGTCACTCTGACAGAGGTCCAGCCTTTCTCTGTGGAGAGAGGAGAACCTTCCAGAAGAACAACCATCTCTGCAGCACTCCACCAATCAGGCCTGTATGGCAGAGCGGCCAGACGGAAGCCACTCCTTAGCAAAAAGCACATGACCGCCCGCCTGGAGTTTGCCAAAAGGCACCTGAAGGACTCTCAGACCATGAGAAACAAAATTCTCTGGTCTGCTGAAACAAAGGCTGAACTCTTTGGCCTGAATGGCAAGTATTATGTCTGGAAGAAATCAGGCACCACTCACCCCCTCCAATACCATCCCTACAGTGAGGCATGGTGGCGGCAGCATCAGGCTGTGGGGATTTTTTTCAGTGGCAGTAACTGGGAGACTAGTCAGGATTGAGGGAAAGATATATGCAGCAATGTACAAAAACATCCTTGATGAAAAGCTGCTCCAAAGCGCTCTGGACCTCAGACTGGGGCGAAGGTTCATCTTTCAACAGGACAACAACTGAAAGCACACAGCCAAGATAACAAAGAAGTGGCTATGGGACAACTTTGTGGCCAAGCCAGAGCCCAGACTTGAACCCGTTTGAACATCTCTAAAGGGATCTGCAAATGGCTGTGCACCGACGCTCCTCATCCAACCTGATGGAGCTTGAGGTCCTGCAAAGAAGAATTAGAGAAACTGCCGAAAAATACATGTGCCAAGCTTGTAGCATCATACTTAACCACCTGCCGCCCGCGCTATAGCCGATTGATGGCTACAGCACGGACTCGAATTTCCGGGAGGCCGTCTTTAAACGGGCTCCCGCGAGTGCGCATGGGGGAAAATCTGTGTCGGCCGTGTCCCTTGGACACAGCCAATCACAGATCGTGGTGAATTGCCAATCACAGCGGCCATTTACCACGTGATCGGACCGTGCAATGAGAGATGATCTCATATGTAAACATATGAGATCATCTCTCATCGCCAGCTCTCTTCCTCACACAGAGACTGCAGTGTGAGGAAGAGGAGAGCCGTCAGCGGTAAGGGGAACACAGAGGAATGTAATCAGGGCACTGATCACCAGTGCCCTGATTACACAAGAGAAAAAAAAATGCCATCACTGCCCACAGATCCGCCATCAGTGCCCCCCATCAGTGCCCACACTCAGTGCCCATAGTGCTGCCAGTCAGTGCCCATCAGTGCCTGCTCATCTAGGCACTGATGGACACTGACTAGCAGCACTATGGGCACTGAGTGTGGGCACTGATGGTGCTGCCCATCAGTGCCACCCGTCAGTATCCATCAGTGCCACCCATCAGTGCCACCCATCAGTGTCCATCAGTGCCGCCTCTCAGTGCCCATCAGTGCGACCTCTCAGTGCCCATCAGTGCCGCCCGTCAGTGCTGCCTCTCAGTGCCCAGCAGTGCCACCTATCAGTGCTCAGCAGTGCCACCTATCAGTGCTCATCAGTGCCGCCTATCAGTGCCACCTATCAGTGCTCATCAGTGCGGCATATTAGTACCTCCTCATCAGTGCCACCTCATCAGTGCCCATAAGTGCCACCTCATCAGTGCCCATATGTGCCACCTCATCAGTGCCCATCAGTGCCGCCTCATCAGTGCACATCAGTGAAGGAGAAAAATGTATTTATTTTCAAAATTTACTCACAGAAAATAAGAAAAACTTTTTTTTTTTCAAAATTTTCTGTCTTTTTTCTTTTTTTTTTTAGCAAGAAATAAAAAACCCAGAGGTTATTAAATACCACCAAAAGAAAGCTCTCTTTGTGTGAAAAAAATAATAAAAATTTCATATGGGTACAGTGTAGCATGACCGCCCAATTGTCATTCAAAGTGTGACAGTGCTGAAAGCTGAAAATTGGCCTGGGCAGGAAGGGGGTATAAGTGCCCAGTAGGCAAGTGGTTAAAAAGACTTGAGGCTGTAATTGGTGCCAAAAATGCTTCAACAAAGTATTGAGCAAAGTCTGTGAATACTTATGTACATATGTGATTTTTTTTTTTTTTTAATAAATTTGCAAAGATTTCAAACAAACTTCTTTCATGTTGTCATTATGGGGTATTGTTTTTAAAATTTTGAGGAAAATAAAAAGTTAAATCCATATTGAAATAAGGCTGTAACATAACAAAATGTGGAAAAAGTGAAGCGCTGTGAATACTTTGCGGATGCACTGTAGATGTAGTGTAAATGGCCTTTAACTTACTTATTACTTGTATTGCTTAGCACCTATGTATAAAGCTGGCCATAGATTGTTTTTGCTTACTTATTACATGTTTTGTTGAGCACCTATGTGTTGCATGGAAGAAAATCGCTCGGTCCCCCCATTGAAACAGTCAGTGTTGATGGGGAAATGCCTTCCGCAGAGCTACTGTGTTCTCCCGGTGGGGGCGCTGGGAGCCGTCTCTGCTGGGAGAACACAGTGATTACTACTAGTGGCTATAGCCTCTGGCAATATTAGCATGCTAAAAGATTCAACATGCTGGTTGTACCCAAGTCTATTGATGGATCAACTTGGGTAAAATCAACCTGCCTATAGATGGATCAAATCTTAATCAGACCCTGCTAATTCGATCTATCTATGACCAGCTTTAGATTAGTAGTGGCCAACCTAATTTCATTAGGGGATCTCATCTCCACTGCGGCATCCGTGAGCTCCCTCACTGGCATTGCCATTTTCTCCCTATCTTCTTATGAGTTTCGTGTCTTTGGCCCTCTTGAATGCCTGGGCTGGGATAATGAAGCTCCCATGCATGCACCCACAAAAGTTCATTCATCCCAGCACCAAGGAGTACCAAGAATGTAAATTGAGCTGGAGAATTGCAGATCAGTGTGCATTATAAAGCATCTTTATAACATGGGGACTATTTCAAACTTTGTTTGAATGTGACAAACATTTTCACACAGCCCCAACGAAAGGTACCACATTGTGTGCAATATAATTATCTCCTATGATAATAAGTGCCATCTAATGGCAATAATTAGGTATTTTTTTTAAAACCTCTATCAGCAAAAAAAAAAAAACACACACATTATAGCCACCAGATGGCAATTTCGATCATAGGAGATAATTATATTACACAAAAACGGGCAAGTTTAATTGGGGCTGTGCAAATGTTTGTCACATTCAAATAGAGAAGTTTTCATACAAAGATCCCTTAGTGTGTCTCTTCTGCAATAAAAATCCTTCCTGCTTGAAAGTTTTTAAATAAAGAGAAACTCCAGTCCCCCCGCAAAGCAGCTACAAATACTGCAGGTGAAGACTTTTAACATAAGGACATTTATCTGTCCAGTGATCCAGCATTGTCCTCACGTGGGCCAATTCTTCAATCAGGTCCATGCACCAACATTTTAACTAAGGGAAACCAGCAGTGAAGCCTTGCCGTTTTTACAGCCAACTTGCCACTGCGCATGCGCGAGCAGCGCTGTGCTTTGTAAATGGTCACCCTGTCTTCCAGGACCTGTGATGTGTCCCATAAGACTGCGGAGGAAAGGGGGAGCCGAACTTCCACTCCAATCGCCATGGTGATCTAACCGGAAGTGGGAGCGGGTAAGCAAAAAAGTAAAACTTCTCCTTTTGGGTAAAGTTCTGCTTTAACTGCAGCCCTTTGACTTTAACAATGGGCTGCACATAATAATCAGCGAACATAATACTAAAGAAAACTGTTAGAGACTGCATTTATGCAACAGAAGATGGTCAAAGGCTACAGACATACTATAGGAGTTGTTGGAGTCTGGGGACATGCTTCAGAAGACCGTCATAGTCTGCAGACACATTACATTAGAGTGCTAGAAATCACTGCTATTAAAGCCCCTTTATAAATCAATGCTTCATATTTGTGCTCCCTATAGCCCACTTAAAAACTACTTGTGCCATGGCAAGATCAATTTTAAAAGATCAGAGGGGAAAAAAAACATAAGAGATACGGAATGCACAGCACAGAAGGATGAAATATAGTGTGAAAGAAATAAAACAAGCCATTTATTAATAGAAGCCATTCTAAAGAGTATTTTTCCTTCACTTGCCTGACTAAGCACCTAGGGAGGAAAAACACAGACTATGTTTGCAGGGGAACCTAGAGCCACACAATAAGAGCCAAAGGGTTCCAGGATGTTGGACGTTCGATGGAAAATCTACAAAGAGCAAACTTCACAGAAAGATAGCAGTAGTTGCAATGCCATGTCGAAAAATAGTGAGGTCCTAAGGTTCCAACGTTTTGGGGTACTGTCTGACCTTTTTTGTAGGGGGGACCTCCTGAAATGATGGATTGTTAGGACTTTACTGTTTACTCAAACAAAGATGCAGAAGAAGCTGTGGAGATTTTGGTGCCAATAAAGGATGCTGGCCAATGTTGCACCACTGGACAGAGGGGGGGGGGGGGGGGGAGACTTTTGGAGTTTTTTTTCTGCTTTAAATTCCCCTATAGCAAGACAGTTGGCTACCACTGAACTAACACATAAGTGCTCAGCAAACAAGTGAGTAAAAAGTCCATGTTATAAACATACAATATATCTACAAGGTGATCATATTATGGAAAACCCACAAAAGCAAAAAAAAAAAAAAAAAAAAAAAACAAGAAAAAGCAAGGCAAGTTGAGTAAAAGTGAGGTCCTCACAATCCAAAGTTTCTGGGTGCCATCTGAAAATTTTCAGGGAAGACCTCCCGAAACATTGGATCTTTAGAACCGCTTTATCCTCAACTTGGCTTTACCACTACTGCTATTTTTTTGGGTAATTTTTTTTTTGTTTCATTTTTCATTATATAATCACCTTGTACAACTATTGTATATGTTTGTAACAACAGCCTTTTTGCTACGTTTTAGACAATTGATGGCCAATTGTGCTATACGGGGCATTAAAGAGGAACTAAACTCCCCTACAGTGATCCCTCAATGGTGCAGACATCTCCATGGCTTCTTCTAGGTTCAGCTGTTTAATAGCAAAGTCCTAATAATGCAATATAGTATGATATGAGTCTCGCCCTATCCAGAGGACTTTTAAATATAAATAAACCACTCCTTAAAGCTGCGAATACCCGTTCTGTAAACCATACAGTAAGTAGACAATAAATAGAGGGGGGGAGGTATCGCGCTTCAGGGGGAATAAATATCTATAAAAGAAGTGTAACAGTCTGATAATAGTGTAAAAAGCTAAAAATTCATTCTAATATTGTGTATAAATCAATAAATGCCACTGAATTAAACTAAAATGGTGAATATAAAATAGTGACCTATAGTTAATGCGTAAACAATCAAGGTGTATATACTTCTAGTCTTCATACAATGTACATAAAGTGCTCTCGTGCTAATGACAAAATAAATAATCAACTGACAATCTATCAAATAAAGGTGAATAAAGTGACAGGTGCTTCTTCAATCCGCATAAATCCAAAAAACATACATAAGGTGCTTATGAGTGAAAAAAAGTGCTTGAAGTGCCCAAAAAATGTCCAAATCAATTAAATTAGCCCACACAGGCGGAATTTCTTCTTAATTCTTCACTGTTTAACCTCCACCTTTCACCAAGTGATAAAGGGGGTGCTCTTTAGTCTTAGACCCCCTAGGGGTGTACTAGCCGCTCACCTCAATTTATAGGGGAATGCGCCTTATAGTTATATGGTACTCCTTTTCCACATCTCCTCTTAACCACTCCGCAGACAGGGGATGAAAATGGTCTTATGTCTGAGTCGGGGTGAATCTTCACAAGGTGATCCACGGTATCTCAAAGAAAAGTGCTTATATAGTGCAGTATTTCCATAAAATCATTTATTTGTAAGAAAAAATGTTACACTCACGTATAAGCAGAAATATACAAGCCTTCAACCGAGTACAGACTCACTGCGGACTCTTTCTCCGCGTCTGACGTCACTTCCAGTATACCGCCCTGCGGATTGAAGAAGTACCTGTCACTTTATTCACCTAATAATGCAATGTTTAAGGAGTTCCTCCCTAAAAAAAAAAAAAAAAAATGAAAAAAATGGTCAGTATACCCAGAAATGTTTGACGGTTAGGACCTCACTATTTCTTAACCAAAAACCCAGAATCTGGAAGAAGCTGTGGAGAAGATGTTGGCACCATTGAGGGAGCTTGCGGACATTACGTCACTGAAGGGGAGGTAAGTACTGGAGGATTAGATCTGCTTTAATGCCCCCTATAGCAAGAAATGAGGCCACCACTGGTCTAACACATGAGTGGCAAGCAAAACAAATGATAAGTAATCAAAGGAGACATTGTTAAAACACAAAACATACGATACCTACATGGTGACCATATGATGGAAATGCCACAAAAGGTAAAATCCCAACAAAAAAAAAGCTGTAGTGGCAAAGCCAAATCGGGTAACAGTGAAGTTCTAACAATCAAACAACAGGGTACCATCTGACCTTTTTTCAGGGAGGACCTCCTGAAACAATGGATTGTTAGGACCTCGCTATTATTTGACTTGGCTTTACCACTAGAGCTTTCTTTCATTGTATTTTGCCCTTTGTGCATTTTCCATCACAGGATCACCTTGTAGATATATTGTATATGTTTTCAGCAATGGCCTTTTTGCTTACCTATTATTTGTATTGCTTGGCACTTAGGAGTTAGACCAGTGGTGGCCAACTTTCCTGCTATATGAGGTCTTAAAGTGGAACTAAACTCTCCAATACTCCCCTCCAGCAATGTGATGTTTCTTTGTTGGTGTCGACATCTTCTTCCAGGTTCAGGGTCTCCAGCCATTGATTGCCCAGGGCTGGATGACAACTCCCACTCGAAGGGAGCTCATTCGTCCTAGCACTGAGGTGTTCCGAGAATACACGCTGAACTGTGCATGTGGAAAATCCACAAAAAAACAAAATAGCCAGAAAGAAAGCTGTACTGCTGAGTAAAATTGAGGTCCTAACTATTCAACATGTTGAGGTCCTGCCTGATCCTTTTTCAGGTAGCGCCACCTGAAAGGTTGGATGGTTGGGACGTCGCCATTAATCAAATAAAGACACACAAGAATGAACTGGGATGAACTCCTGTGTAAATGTGTGGGAATTACACCATCCCAACCCAAGAAAACAAGATAACCAAAGACTTCGAACCCCGAAGAAGCAAAGCAAAAGATGTTGGTTGCCACCAAGAGAGCATGCAGGTATTGCATTGCTTGAAGGGAGGTGAGCATTGGATGGCTTAGTTCCAGTTTAAGACTCCTGGGGAGAAGATGCCGATGCCGTTGCCATTGAGGTAGCTCGCAGACTTTGCATTGCTGAAGGAGACTTCATATGTTTTTGCACTTATAAGCATTTTATCAAATGCAATATGGACATTATAGATCTGTCTTCTTAGACCTCATGCCCACTGGGCGTTTAGCCCCATGAGCCTTTTGCTTTTTCCCAAATAATGAGCACATACATGCATAATAAATAAATAAAAAACTAGGGCCTTATGCTCACTGGGGGTTTAGCCCCAGTGCATGAAGCTCCGGTGTTTAAATGAGGTTAGAAATTACAATTGCAGGCAGCATCCAGCAGAATGCAAAACTCTAGGAGAGGCTGACAGCTACTGTGGCTGGATGGTGCACCAAGCAGTATGTATGTTCAGGGCAGTATGCACCCAGGAAGGAATGCCCAGAATGCTAGCAGTTTGAGTTCTGGAAATTTGTCCCTGGACACATACTGCCCTAATTGCTGATGCCACTTGGCGCACCATCCAGCCGCAGCAGCTGTCAGCCTCTCATAAACTTATACAGTCTGTCAGCAGCAGGGCTGGACAGTGGACCTGTACCTTCTAACCACACTTGAAGGCATAGTTCACCTTTACTAAAACAGCCTATGCAGGTAAGGGAAGTCTGTAGATAAAAACAAACTTTACAGCTTTGACCAAAGTTGAATAATACCCTTGCTATAGCCGCAGGCCATTTATATAACTCCTGAAGCCTGACTGAAAAACTCCCAGAAATGGCATTATCCCATCCTACCTTGTTGCTAGGAGGTTGGTCAGGGGAGAGAAAGAGCATGTGAGTAGATTTGAATTGGGGAAGGAGCTCACTCCTGTGATGGTGGAGATGAATAGTAACAGCTTGGAGTCTCCTAGCAATGTCCTAGCAACAAAGCAAGATTGGATGCAGCGATCTCTGAGAATTTTTCGTTTAGAAGTTTAATACCCCAGCTATGTGAAAGCTTAGAAGTGGTTTGCCAACATCCCTATAGACTGAACAAGCAGAATGGGGGGGTCCCCCTAGGGTGTGGGACTTTACCGGCAAACACACTTCCACAAGTAGATAAAAATAAATCGTTTTATTAAACAAGGTTTAAAATTGATCTTACATAGATCAAACGGGTCACATAGATTGTACAGATAGTGTATATAGGTATAATTTTCAAAAGAGAAATGAAGAGAATTGTATTGCATATACTCAATGGTACATGTTGACTTCTTGAAGTAAATCCTCCCACCCGACGCGTTTCAGGCACGCAGGCCTTTCTTCAGGGGTCTGAAGTGGGGAGATTTGTGATTTCCTACATGACATAATAAGTATTGTTTAGATTAATTGCATAAACGTTTTATCAAATACAGTGTAAGTAAATTATCAGATACACATTGTATATATTGCACGTGTAGGCATGGCTTGGATTCTTAGAAATTCGTACCTGTAGGCTACTAAAGAAGTGACGAGAGAGTCACGGCTGTTAAAGGAAAGAAAAAAAGAGAGTTCCGCTGTGTTGGATGCCGACGTGGGTGCCACTGGAACCCTGAGGCTGTAGGCCCTCCCGTATGTGGCCCCAGCGAGGATGCCTATGTTGAGGTCACACTGGCGTCTGTATAAATGTATATGCAAAAGAATGATTCGCATTGTGTTCTCTGCGTAGATAGTATATTTTCCAGTATATTTTCCAGATGGATTTAAGAAAAAAAAAAATATATAGGGATACCTTTTGGCAATTGTCTCAGCACCTATGATTAAGGGGGTTGTGGTGTGTCTGTTCCGCTGAGAGTCAGAAGGTAGAAGAGGTTGTACTTGTTTCTGAAAAGTAAATATGTACATATTTTCAATGGGGTATTGTGGTTAGATTGTGTCAAAAAGTTAGCAGTAACCGTGTATGTGTTGTGCTCATACCTTGTGGTATTTGTATCAAAAAGGACTTTTTACCCAAGGGGATTGGGAATTGTGTTGTTGGTTCCCGATCGGTGAAGGACGGATGGTCCTAAGAGAATATTAAAATGGGAACATATCAAGTTACATAATAGAGTCTAACCGATGTTTGGTGTTTTACAATTGCTGGTTTAAATATACCTCGACAGCTGATGACGTCATCGGTCCATGCGATCTGAAGGAATGGCCGCCTGTGCCGTTTCTTCAGAGCCCTGTGCCGTGACTTTGCCACACAAGTACATGGTACAACAGCCACATATCAGGAATATGAAGTGTTGGGGTAAAAAACGCTTTAACCACTTGCCGACTGCCCTATAGCAGTTTTACTGTGGCAGGGCGTTTGCGCAGAATCGCGTATATATATATATATATATATATATGATCCTGCACTTTTGGGTATAGGGAGCGAGTGCGCACCGCCGCCGGCGCACTCCCGCTGTAAATCTGCACAATGGGAGCTAATCAGCGGGTCCCGTGGACCCAATGTGCACTGGCACCTGCTGATCATCAAAGCTGATGTAAACAAGGCAGATTGCCATTCTGTCAGTAAGGTAGGCATGGATCCTGTGTCTCTGCAAAGCAGGGACACAGATCTATGCCTTCCTCTAGTAAAAGCAGACTTGTATAAAGTACTCGAAATTTCTACTTGAGTAAAAGTACAAGTGCTCGATCAAAAAATTACTTGAGTAGAAGTGGAAGTGCTCGCAGAAAAAGTTACTTAAGTAGAAGTACTAAAGTATTCAACATTTTTTTTACTTAAGTATTGCAAGTAGTTTTTTCAAAAAAATTGCTACTTAAGTACTAAAAGTAAAAAGTACCAGTAGTTTTGAAAAAAAATTTCTACTCAAGTACTGAAAGTAGAAGTACAAGTACTGTGTTATGTAGTTATTAAAGAAAGAAGTCAAAAGTATGAACATCATATTGTTTTTATTATTTCAAATGATTTATTCAAATGATTAACCTGTGTTTGTTAGTAGTTTCTTGATGCACTTTAAGCGCTGTAGCACCATTTATTTGTTTGTTTCATATTTTCTTTTTATTGGAAAGATTTGGTATAGCAGCTTTTATTATACACAGCCTTTATTTTCATATGCGCTGATTTACAAATGACATTATACACATTTTTTTGAGCTTTATGCAATCTGCCATCTACTGTTCTGGCAGTGGTAGTTTTTTTAAAAGTAACGAGTAACTATGCAGCACAAAAAAAAAATACTTGAGTAGAAGTATCGAAATCATCGAAAAAATGTAGTGAAGTAAAAGTAGAAGTAGGAGAAAAAAATTCTACTCTAGGAAAGTACAGATACCGCATTTCGGTACTTAAGTACAGTACTTAAGTAGTTCTACTTCGTTACTATACATCTCTGAGTAAAAGCACCTTCCACACTAGAGTAAAACACCAGTTAGGCCCACAGTTAATCCTTTGATTGCCCCTGGTGTTATCCCCTTCCCTGCCAGTGTCATTAGTATAGTGGTAATGCTTATTTCTAGCACTGATCCCTGTATTAGTGTCACTGGTCCCTGAAAAAGTGCCAAAAGTGTCACTTAGGTGTCCAATGCGGCGCAATATCACAGTCCCGCTATAAGTCACCTTTCACCGCCATTACTAGTAAAAAAAAAAAAATTGCATAAGTAAATCCCTTAGTTTGTGGACACTATAACTTTTGCGCAAACCAATCAATATACGCTTATCGGGATTTTTTTTTGAACAAAAACATGTCACAGAATACATATGGCCTTAAGTGATGAAAAATTTGATTTTTTCCTTTTTTTTATTGGATATGTTTTATAGCAGAAATTAAAAATATTGTTTTTTGTTGTTTGTTTGTTTTTTTTTTTCAAAATTGTCGGCCTTTTTTCTTTATAGCGCAAACAATAAAAAACAACAGAGCTGGTCAAATGCCACCAAAAAAAGCTCTATTTGTGGGAATAAAAGGACATCAATTTTATCTGGGTACAGCGTCGCACGACTGCGCAATTGTCAGTTAAACTAACCCAGTCCCGTATCTCAAAATAAATGGCCTGGTCAGGAAGGGGGGTAAATCTTCCAGAGCTGAAGTGGTTAATATTTGTAACCCATTTGCGAAAGTTTATTGGATGTTCAGGACCCCTAGATTATTCATGTTTGTGTTAGTAGAAGTTTGGGATTTGGAAGAGATGATTTATTGGCTAACTAGACTGTAATGCCAGCTTTGAAGGCAGGCCAGCCTCTCCCTCAGGCAACATTTTCAGGTTTTCACATAACTTTCACCCAATTGAATTCTGTATGAACATTGTGTGAATACATTTATAAATGGGCATCTCCTACAAGAGGAGTACCCGCAATCCACAGAAGCTGTCAGCCTCTCATAGACTTATACAAGCTGTCGGCAGCAGGGCTGTAACCGGTACCTTCCACCAGCTCCTAAACATCGGGATCTCATGTACGGGGCACAATGCCCAGTGTGTACGAGGGCCCTAAATGATTTCTTTTTGCACTGGTAGAGGTTTGGATTTTTGGGTGAAACCATTTATTGTCTGTAGACTGTGGTGCCAGCTTTGGAGGAAGGCTGGCTCTCTCACCAGGCAGTGTTTGCAATATAACACATTTATAGTTTCGCACAACTTTCACCAAATTGAATTCTGAGTAAAAGGCGTGAAGCCATATTTGGGAACATTTATTGGATGTTCAGGGGTCCTAAATTAATAATTTGGGGACCATTTATTGGCTAACTAGACTGTAGGCAAGTTGGCTTCTACCTCAGGCAATGTTTGCATTATACCACAGAATGTATTTATATTTTCACCTCAACTTTCACCCAATTGAATTCTGAGTGAAAGTTGTGTGAATATATATTTGGGAAAGTTTACAGATTTTCAGGGGTTCTAAATTAATAATTTGGGCACCATTTATTGTCTAACTAGACTGTAATGCCAGCTTTGGAGGGAGGCTGACTTTTACCTCAGGCAATGTTTACATTCTACTACAGAATGTACATATGTTTTCATCTCAACTTTCATCCAATTGAATTCTGAGTGAAAGCTGTGTTAATACATATTCAGGAACATTTATTGGGATTTTCAGGGGCCCTAAATTATTATTTGGGGACCATTTATTGACTGACTGGATTGCAGCACCGGCTTTGAAGGCCGGCCAGCCTCTACCTCAGGTGATTTTTGCATTATACCTCACAATGTACTTACGTTTTCACCTCAACTTTCACCCAATTGAATTCTGAGTGAAAGCTGTGTGAATACATATTTAAGAAAGTTTATTAGATGCTCAAGGGTCCTAAACTAATCATTTGGGGATCATTTATTGACTAACTAAACAGCTGCACCAGCTTTGGAGGCAGGCCGGCCTTTACCTCAGGTAGTGATTGCAAACTACGGCAACTCAACTGTCATGCAATCAAATTCTGAGTGAAAGTTGTCAGAATAAATGTATAAATGGATATCTCCTATAAAAGGTACACTTAAACCACAGAATGTACTTTTTTTCCCCTCAGCTTTCACCCAATTGAATTCTGAGTGAAAGATGTGTAAATATACGTTTTTTTTTTAAAGTTTATTGGACCCTAAATGTCTCATTTGGGGACCATGTATTGGCTAACTAGACTGTAGTATCAGCTTTAGAGGCAGGCTGGCCTCTACCTCAGGCAATGTTTTCATTATAACACACAATGTATTTGTTTTTACCTCAACTTTCACCCAATTAAATTCTAAATGAAAGTTGTGTGAATACATATTTGGGAAATGGGATGTTCAAGGGCCTAAATACTCCTTTAGGGACAATCTATTGACTGACTAGATTGCAGCACCAGATTTGGAGGCAGGCCAGCAAACAAGACTACCTCAGCAAAATCTGGTGCAGCTGTGCATGGCAGCCAATCAGCTTCTAACTTCAGCTTGTTTATTAGGCTGCATTCACACTTGAGTGTAGCGTTTTCGTGTGTTTTTTTTACCGCGATTTTCAGGCATTTTTTTCAGGCGTTTTTGGAGGCAGGCATTGACATCTATCAAAAACGCTGGTAATCAGCCCAAAAAGAAGCTACAAGCGTTTTGCAAAACGCTCAGATATGAACAGGGGCCATTTAAATGAATGGGGTTTTACTTGTTGGGCATTTTGGAACGTTTTTTTTAGCGTTTTTGGAGCTGAAAAACGCTCAAAAACGCCCAGGCGTGAATGGAGCCTTAAGCTTTGACAACAAAAAAAAACTAGAAGCGGATTGGTTTCTATGCAGAACTGCACCAGAATTTGCACTCTCCAGTTTTAATAAGTCATCCCAAAAATATTTATGTTTTTTGCTCAACTATCACAAAATTGAATCCTGAGTGAAAGTTGTGTGAATACATTTATAAATGGACATCTTCTATAAAAGGAGCACCGTATAGCCCCAGCAGCCTCTCATAGGGCTCTTTCACACGGTCCGCCTCCGTAGGCGGATCCGTGCTGCCCAGCGGGGATCGATCCGCCGATCCCCGCTGAGCCGGCGGATGACAGCTCCGTCTCCGCTTGCAGTGCGGAGAGGGAGGTGTCACAGCTCCCGCTGCTCTCTATGGGGGATCGGATGAGAGCGGACCGCCTGTCCGCTCTCATCCAATCCGATCCCTAAACGGATGGAAAAATAGGGTTTCCCTCCATCCAGATTTCACGGACAGGATCGGATACGGATGGCAGCGGGTGTCAGCGGAGGTGTCTCTGCTGACATCCGCTGCCCCATAGAGCTGCATGGAGGATCCTATCAGATACGCCTAAAAAAACTGACAGGCTGATCTGATCGGATCGCCCGTGTGAAAGAGCCCATAGACTTATACATGTTGCCGGCAGCTGTTCACCGCTACCCCTCATTCACCCTAATAATTTCTGAGTGAAAGTTGTGTAAAATATTTGGGAAAGCTTACTGGCTGTTAAGGGGCCCTAAATTACTCATTTTGGGATCATTTATTGACTAACTAGACTGTAGTGCCAGCTGTGGAGGCAGGCCGGCCTTTACCTCAGGTAATGATTGCAAAATACCACACAATATACTTATGTCATGCAACTGAATTCTGACTGAAAGTTGTGTGAATAAATGTATGAAATGGTCATCTCCTATAAAAGGTGCACCGTACAGCCACAGCAACCTCTCATAGACTTATGCTGCCTGCCCCTCAACTTTCACCCAATTGAATTTTGAGTGAAATTTGTGTAAATACATATCTTATAAAGTTGATTGGATTTACAGGGGCCCCAAATAATTAATTTGGGGACCATATTTTGACTAACTAAACTGTAGTGCCAGCTTTGGAGGCCGACTCGGGTAACGATTGCCTTTTACCAAAGAATGTACTTATGCTTTCACGTCAACGGTCACCCGATCAAATTCTAAGTGAAAGTTGTGTGAATACATATTTAAGAAAGTTTATTGGTATTGTAATGTTCAGGGGCCCTACATGATTCATTTGGGGGCCATTTATTAGCTGACTAGATTGCAGCATCAGCTTTGAAGGCAGGCCAGCCTCTACCACATAATGTAGTTATGTTTTCACCTCAACTTTCACCCGAACTGAATTCTGAGTGAAAGTTGTGTGAAAACATATTTAACAAGTTTATTGGAAGCACAGGGGCTCTAAATGATTCATTTGGAGACCATTTATTGAATAACATTACTGTAGTGCCAGCTTTGGAGGCAGTCCAGCCTCTACCTCAGACACTGTTTGCATTATACCACATAATGTACTTATGTTTTCACCTCAACTTTCACCCAATTGAATTCTGAGTGAAAGTTGTGAGGATACATATTTAAGAAAGTTCATTAGATGTTCAAGGGCCCTAAATTAAGCATTTGGGGACCATTTATTTACTGAAGAGATTACTGCACCAGCTTTGGAGGCAGGCCGGCTTTTACCTCAGGCAATTTTTGCATTATAACCCACACTGTTTTCACCTCAACTTTGGCCTGATTGAATTGTGAGCAAAAGTTGTGTGAAGGCATATTTGCGACAGTTTATTCTAGGCTCAGGAGTCCTAAATTACTCATTTTGGGACTATTTATTGGCTAACTAGACTGCAGAGCCAACTTTGGAGGCAGGCCTGGCCTTTACCTCAAGCAATGTTTTCATTATAACACATAATGTACTTATATTTTCACCTCAGCTTTCACCTGATTGAATCCTGAGTGAACGTTGTGTGAATACATACTTGGGAAAGTTTATGGAGATGTTCAGGGGCCCTAAATGATTTGTTTTGGGGCCATTTATTGGCTGACTAGATTCTAGAACCAGTTTGAAGGCATGCCTGCTTCTACCTCAGGCAATTTTTGCATTATACCACACAATGTACATATGTTTTCACCTCAACTTTCACCTGATTGAATTCTGAGTGAAAGTTGTGTGAATACACATTTTAGAGAGTTTATTGGATGACCAGGGGCCCTAAATGACTCATTTATTGACTAACTAGTCTTTAGTGCCAACTTTGGAGGCAGGCCGGCCTTTACCTCAGGTAATGATTGCAAAATACCACTCTATGTACTTATGTTTTCACCTCAACGGTCACCCAGTTGAAATCTGAGTTTAAGTTGTTTGAGTACATATTTAAGAAAGTTTATTGAATGTTCAGGGGCCCTAAATGAATCATTGGGGATCATTTATTGACTGAATAGATAACTGCACCAGCTTTGGAGGCAGGGCAACTTCTACCTCAGGCAATTTTTGCATTATACCACACAGCGTACTTATGTTTTCACCTCAACTTTCACCTGATTGAGCTCTGAGTAAAAGTTGTGTGAATACAGGTTTTAGAAAGTTTATTGGATTTTCAAGGGCCCTAAATGATTAATTTGGGGGTCATTTATTAGCTAACTAGACTGTAGTGCCAGCTTTGGAGGCAGGCTTGGGCTCTCCTTTATGTTTTCACCTCAACTGTCACCCAACTGAATTCTAAGTGAAAATTGTGAGAATAACTGTATCGATGGATAGCACCTATAAAGGGTGCACCGTACAACCACAGCAACCTCTCATAGACTTATGCAAGCTGCCCCTCAACTTTCACCCAATTGAATTCTGAGTGATAGTTGTGTGGATACATATTTTAGAAAGCTTATTGGATGTACAGGGGACCCAAATGATTAATTTGGGGACCATATCTTGACTAAACTGTAGTGCAAACTCTGGAGGCAGGCCAGCCTCTATGTCAGGCAATGTTTGCAATATACCACACAATGTACTTACGTTTTCACCTCAACTGTAACCCAATTAAAATCTGAGTGAAAGTTGTGTGAATACATATTTAAGAAAGGTATTTGAATGTTCAGGGGCCCTAAATGAATTATCTGTGGACCATTTATTGACTGAATATATTACTGCACCAGCTTTGGAAGGAGGCCCGACTCTACCTCAGACTAAGTTTGCACTATAACATACACTTATGTTTTCAATTTCGCCCGATTGAATTCTGGGTGAACTTTGTTTGAATACATTTTTGGGACAGTTTATTGGATGTTCAGGAGTCCTAAATGACTAATTTGGAGACCAATGATTGGCTAACTAGACTGTAGAGCCAGCTTTGGAGGCAGGTTTGCATTAAACCACACAGTAGGGTAGATTTACTAAAACTGAAGGGTGCAAAATCTGGTGCAGCTTTGCATAAAAACCAATAAGCTTCTAGGTAATTTTGTCAAAGCTTAATTGAAGAAGCTGAAGTTAGAAGCTGATTGGCTACCATGCACAGCTGCACCAGATTTTTCACTCTCCAGTTTTAGTAAATCAACCCTAATGCATTTATGTTTTCATCTCAACTTTCACCAAACTGAATTTTGAGTGAAAACTGTGTGAATACATATTCTGGAAAGTTTATTGGGACATTCAGGGACCCTTAAAGACTAATTTGAGGACCATTTATTGACTAGTAGAATCAGCTTAGGAGGCAGGCCGGCCTCTACATCAGCATTATTATACTACACAATGTACTGTACTTATGTTTTCACCTCAACTGTCACCCAACTAAATTCTGAGTGAAAGTTGTGAGAATAAATATATAAATAGATATCTGTTGTAAAAGGTTCACCATACAGCCACAGCAACCTCTCATAGACTTATACAGGCTGTCCCTCAACTTTCACCTAATTGAAGTGTGAGTGAAAGTTGTGTGAATACATATTCAGGAACATTTATTGGATGTACAGGGGCCCTAAATGACTAATTTGGGGACCATTTATTGACTAACTAGACTGTAGTATCAGCTTTAGAGGCAGACCGGGCCTCTACCTCAGGTAGTGTTTGCATTATAACACACAATGTACTTATGTTTTCATCTCAACTTTCACCCGAATGAATTCTGAGTGAAAGTTGTGTGGATACATATTTAAGAAAGTTTACGGATGTTCGGGGATTCTAAATGAATCATTTGGGCACCATTTATTGTCTAACTAGACTGTAGTTTTCACCTTAACGGTCACCCAATTAAATTCTGAGTGAAAGTTGTGTGAATACATATTTTGGAAAGTTCATTGGGATATTCAGGGGCCCTAAATGATTAATTTGGGGACCATTTATTGGCTGACTAGATTGCAGCACCGGCTTTGAAGGCAGGCCAGCCTCTACCTCAGGCAATTTTTGCAATATACCACACAATGTACTTATGTTTTCACCTCAACTTTCACCCAATTGAATTCTGAGTGAAAGTTGTGTGAATACATATTTAAGAAAGTTTACAGATGTTCAGGGGTTCTAAATTAATCATTTGGGCACCATTTATTGTCTAACTAGACTGTAGTATCAGCTTTGGAGGCAGGCCGGACTTTACCTCAGGTAGTGTTTGCATTATAACACACAATGTACTTATGTTTTCACCTTAACGATCACCCAATTCAATTCTGAGTGAAAGTTGTGTGAATACATATTTAGGAATGTTCACTGGGATGTTCAGGGGCCCTAAATGATTATTTGGGGAATATTAATTGGCTGACTAGATTGCAGCACCAGCTTTAAAGGCAGTCTGGCCTCTACCTCAGGCGATTTTTACATTATAAAACACAATGTACTTGTGTTTTCACCTCAACTTTCACCTGATTGAATTCTGAGTGAAAGTTGTGGGAATACATATTTAAGAAAGTTTATGGATGTTCGGGGGTTCAAAATTAATCATTTCGGCACCAATTATTGTCTAACTAGACTGTAATGCCAGCTTTGGAGGGAGGCGGGCTTCTACCTCAGGCAATGTTTGCATTATAACACAGAATGTACATATGTTTTCATCTCAACTTTCATCCAATTGAATTCTGATTGAAAGCTGTGTTAATACATATCAGTAATGTGATTCGGGATGTTCAGGGACCCTAAGGCTCGGTTTCCACTAGTGCGACTTGCTGTGCGACTTGACACATGTCAAGTCGCACAGCAAGTCAAAAGCCATTGATTTCAATTCGGCCCGTTTCCACTGCCGCGACTTGAGTTGCGGCGACTTCAAAAGTAGTTTGTGCACTACTTTTGAGCCGGCTTCAGTGCGACTTCCCTCTATAATGAGGGACAAGTCTCACTGAAAGCCGCAAACAACTTTAGCTACGAAGTCGCGCTAGAAGTAGCATGACTTCGTAGCCGCGGTAGTGGAAACTGAGCCTAAATGATTAATTTGGGGACCATTTATTGGCTGACTAGAGTGCAGCAGCAGCTTTGAAGGCCGGCCAGCCTCTACCTCAAGCGATTTTGCATTATACCACACAATGTACTTATGTTTTCACCTCAACTTTCACCCGATTGAATTCTGAGTGAAAGTTGAGTGAATACATATTAAAGAAAGTTTATTAGATGTTCAAGGGCCCTAAATTAATCATTTGGGGATCATTTATTGACTAACTAGACAGCTGCACCAGCTTTGTAGGCAGGCCGGCCTTTACCTCAGGCGAATTTTGCATTATACCGCACAATGTACTTATGTTTTCACCTCAAATTTCACCCGATTTAATTCTGAGTGAAAGTTGTGTGAATACATATTTAAGAAAGTTTATTAGATGTTCAAGGGCCCTAAATTAATAATTTGGGGGTCCTTTATTGACTAACTAAACAGCTGCACCAGCTTTTTAGGCAGGCCGGCTTTTACCTCATGTAGTGATTGCAAAATACGGCAACATACTTACGTTTTCTCCTCAACTGTCATGCAATCAAATTCTGAGTGAAAGTTGTGAGAATAAATGAATATCTCCTATAAAAGGTGCACAATACAACCACAGCAACCTCTCATCTCTTATACAGGCTGCCCCTCAAATTTCACCTAATTGAAGTCTGAGTGAAAGTTGTGTGAATACATATTCAGGAACGTTTATTGGATGTACAGGGGTCCTAAATGGTTCATTTGGGGACCATTTATTGACTAACTAAACTGTACTATCAGCTTTGGAGGCAGGCCGGCCTTTACCTCAGGTCGTGTTTGCATTATAACACACAATGTACTTGTTTTCACCTCAACTTGATTGAATTCTGAGTGAAAGTTGTGTGAATACATATTTAGGAACGTTTATTGGATGTACAGGGGACCTAAATGATTCATTTGGGGACCATTTATTGACTAACTAGACTGTAGTGCCAGCTTTGGAGGCAGGGCGGCCTTTACCTCAGGTAGTGTTTGCATTATAACACACAATGTACTTATGTTTTCACCTTAACGATCACCCAATTAAATTTTGAGTGAAAGTTGTGTGAATACATATTTAGGAATGTTTATTGGATGTACAGGGGCCCTAAATGATTCATTTGGGGATCATTTATTGACTAACTAGACTGTACTATCAGCTTTGGAGGCAGGGCAGCCTTTACCTCAGGTAGTGTTTGCATTATAACACACAATGTACTTATGTTTTCACCTCAACTTGATTGAATTCTGAGTGAAAGTTGTGTGAATACATATTTAAGAAAGTTTACGGATGTTTGGGTGTTCTAAATTAATCATTTGGGCACCATTTATTGTCTAAGTAGACTGTAGTTTTCACCTTTAGGGTCCTTTCACACGGCCGCTCCGTGTGTCCGCAAATCATCCCATCCGTTTGCGGATGATTTGCGGACATAATGTAAGTGAATGGCACTGCGGGTGTCAGCGGAATACCATCCGCTGACACCCGATTTTCCTCCTTTCAGTTCTGTTCCGTTTTTACAAATGGAACAGAACCCCATTTTTCCTTCCGTGTAAAAAACGGGAAAGGAAGGAAAATCTGATGTCAGCGGTGTCATCCGCTGACATCCGCAGTGCCATATACTTACATTATGTCCGCATATCATCCGCAAACGGATGGGATGATATGCGGGCACATGGATATCATCCCATTCCGCTCCGTGGAAGAAAAAAAAAAAAAAGTCCCGCAGCGGACCTTTCACACGGAGCGGCCGTGTGAAAGGAGCCTGAGCCCCGGTTTACACTTATGCGATGCGGGAAGGCTGCGAATCCGCAGCCTGTTCCCGCATCGCACACGCACCCCCGGCAGTTCACACTGCCATATGCGATACGCTGGGGGTGTCAATGTAATCTTAACGACACCCCCAGTTTGATCGCATATCGCAGTGCGATCGTGCAGTTCGCACAGGATCGGATCGCACAAGTGTGAACCGCTGTGCGATCCGATCCTGATGCGGCTTCCAAAAAGGGTCCCTGTGCGTGTTTGGAGCGGCTGCGGTGCGAATTTAGCCATACAAACTGTATGGCTAAACTCGCACCGCACAGCCGATCGCATGTAATGTCGGAGCAGTGCGCTCCGACATTACATGCGAATCCCGCACACGCACAAGTGTGAACCGGGGCTAAAGGTCACCCAATTAAATTCTGAGTGAAAGTTGTGTGAATACATATTTAGGAAAGTTCATTGGGATGTTCAGGGGCCCTAAATTAATCATTTGGGCACCATTTATTGTCTAAGTAGACTGTAGTGCCAGCTTTGCAGGCAGGTCGGCCTCTACCTCAGGCAATGTTTGCATTATACCACACACTGTTTCCACCTCAACTGTCGCCCAATTGAACTGTATTGTGTGTTGTATTCCTATTTATGAATATATTCTATTTGTATTGATATAGTGTGTCATGGCTGCTGCAGACGAGGCTGTATAAGGTCTGCAGTAGACTCATGTGTTGGCAGAGTACTGTAGAAGTTGGGAGGCACGGCTCTGTCAGTGATCGGAGCTCCCTCAGCCTACAGTCCCCTCCCTATTGCTGCTGCGTTTTTATCAGCAGCCCGTACTGCGCATGGGGCGCTGCGACCACACTGTGCATGTCCGAGTGACGCATTGCAGGTACCGAGCGACCAATCAGCGCCCAGCTCTTAACCTCCTCACAGCCGTCTCGCCTGATCCGCGTCCACAGAAAATAGTCCCCGCCACCGTCCGCCTAATCGCCCCGAGCCGCCCGACGTTCACGCCGGCTAAGGGTTCCCGACCCTCCGCTAGCCGTTTCCAGTTTCACCCGGCCCCGGGGACGAGAGAGAAAGGCGGCGGAGAGGATCCCGCGCTGAGGAGAGCCGCGCCATCGATTTCTCCCGGGGTGGGCGGAGCCAGCGCGGCGGCGGAGGGATGCGGGGCGGAGGGAGGTGTTTATGAGGAGCGGTTGGCGGCGGCTGGGAAAGTAGTCCGAGTCGAGCCTTCGAGGGGTGAGGTTGTGACTGCTGATCCTGCTGGAGCTGCGCGATACCTTCATCCATTCGACATGGTGAGTGACGACCACCCACCATACAGCCTGAGCCGGGGATATCCGCCTGGTCACCCCCCTCCTCCCCCGGAGGGCTCACTGACCTCGTAACCAATGGGGGCTCAGACCCCCCTCCGAGGGCGCCTGTCATCCGGGGATCTGACCGCAGGCACACCTTACGGCCATTGTCGTGTGCAGGTTGACGCACCATGAGCGAGCTGGTTGTCTAGGCGACCGTACAATCTCCTCTATGGTGCAAGGGCCAGCTTGTTAAGGTGTGTCCTCCTCTATGGGAACCTAAAGCTGACCATGTGCAATCTGATTGTATGATCTCCCCATTACAATGGCAGCTTGTATTAGATAATACCTTAAAAGCTGGTTGTATGCTTTCCAATTGTACGATCTCAGATCTATAGTGACCTATTTAATGTGTATGGCAGCTGGGAGGCCCCCATTGCATGACAGATCCAAATGATTGTACAATCAGATTGTATACAATCCAATTGTTAGACTTTTTTGACCCATTTCACTTGCATGTTAGAAAGTCCATTGCATGACGGATCGAATCACAGACTGCTATAGGCTGAGCGTACTTGGTACAATCTTAAGTTTATCAGATTGATAGCATTTCATTCATATGGAAGTAGGGGGGAGGCCCATTGCATGACAACTAAAGCTGGCCGTATACAATCCTTAGATCTGTGATGGGATGGGCCTCCCTGTGTTTGTATGGATTGCTATAGATTTCATAAATGGTAACACTATTGTACTTGGTATGCTCAGCCTAAAGCTGGCTGTATGTGATCAGATCTGTCATGCAATAGGCCTCCTTAATTACATGCACATACAATAGATTAAAATCTAAGATTGTATAGTGTGTGCATTTCCCTGATGCAACCCTTTTGTCTTCGATCGTACCACTCTTTATCTGTTGGCTGTGATAGTGATCTGGTGACTGGATACATCTTTATGTGTAACTTTACTGATTGGTTACCTCGTTGCGGTAAGCAGTGTTTGAGTACATTGTTGAATTGAGTGGTGGGTTGTATATAATGTTGAATTGTGGCGGCTGGATACAGGACTTGGCACATGTAGTATGACTAGAAATGATTCTACAGACCTGCAATGGGGTGACAGCCCTATGATTGGGCATTAAATGAATGGTATGTTGCTTGTATAGGGAGCTGGTTCCATTGCAGGACAGCTGTCTATCATAGTGACAGATGAGTAGATGACAGGTCCGTTTGGCAAGGGATTTTTGACCTATAGGTGATTGGCTAAAATAACATTGCTATGGGGAATACCGAATAAATGGTCTGTACATGTGTTCAGCTTGCAGATATTTGTAAGGCTAGGGGACATCTTTAATGGTCTGCATAGAAGACCAGTTAGTAAAAAGTACAGTCTAATCTGTCCTGACATGACTTTTTAGTAGGGGTTTTGGTCTAGTGAGGGTCTATTGACTTTTGATGATTAGTTAGGAGCGGTCATTGTGTTTGGGGATTAGTGATGTGTTCCTATTAGCTTTGGGGACTAATGGGGTGGGGGGGAGGGGGTTGCCTCTTTGCTTCTGCTAGGTTTGGAGGCTGATGGGAGCTTGCCCACTAGCTTTTCTGGGTGAGTACTAGTGGGGCTTGCCATCGGGTTTTGTTCTGGGTGAGTACTAGTGGGGCTTGCCATCGGGTTTTGTTCTGGGTGAGTACTAGTGGGGCTTACCATCGGGTTTTGTTCTGGTTGTGTACTAGTGGGGCTTATTGAGTTTGTGGACTAGGCAGTGTTAGTAAATCAACGAATACTGTCATTCATTCAGCATTACTAGGTGTAGCCCATAAAGAACAGGGCAGGAAGGTGTCTAGTTACCAGGGTTTGTTAAGGTTGAATAAAGCCAGGGCTTGCTGCATGCAGATCTCCTCCCACGCCCTGCCGGTGACTGACAGGCTCTTTGTAGCCTGAAGAGGCTCTAGAGTGGCTGTTACATAATCTGAAATAACCTGTTTAAAACTGGGTCGTGTAACCGGCGATGCTCTAGGATATCGGTGATTGTGGAGAGCCCTGAGCTGTCATTTTAGTTGGGATTTTCTTTGGCTCTTGAGGTAACTGCTGCGCTGTTGCTACAGCTCAAAATGTGCTCATTGATTGATTGTTAATATGTTCATAGTATTAGTATTTCTTGATGCAAGATTGCAGGAAGTCCTTTTCTTTTGTTTAGGTAAATGGCAAACAGCTTGTAGGATGGCCTGATTCGCATTTTTAATTTTAAAAAATAAATGATTGCAGGATTGGCATGCTATCCTGGCCAAAGTTCAGCAGGGAAGTTCAACAAGCTCCTTAGAGGGAGTTGGCCACAAGGCTTGTTAGAGGCAGTCATCTCCTCCCTAGATCAGGGTGGGTCCAGCCGCATTGTGCTGCAGTTTCCGGCAGGAAGGGTTTCAGTCCTGCCCATTTAGTCTTGGGTGTTGTAGCTTCCCCCTGGGACTGTGCTTCATGAAGTCTGAATCAAATTCTTTCCTTTCCTGATCCATTTTATGCTACAAGGCCAATTTTAATCCCTATAAGAACTGATTTTGTGCACTCTAGCTGTTAGGGCTTATAGCATGAAGTTTACAAAATATATGTGATGTTGTAGGGACATCCCGAGTGTATAAAATCTTGGAAGTCTGGTCATGTACTTTCCCAATAGAACCATTTGAACTTTTTTCAGATCTGTTGGGCATGCAGTCAAAAATTTCACCTGGATGCTGACACTTGGCAGCTAAAATGCAAATCAGTCTTCCCTTTTAATGTGGGCAATGGTATTGTGCATACCCAAGGCCTTGGCGACATCTGATGTGGAAGCAACTCCAAGAGGTCCACTTGAACAGGATTTATTCCAGATTTTAGTTTTTAGCTTTCCTGAGTAAAGGTACTCTAAGGACTTGGAAAGCTGAATAAAATGGCTGGTTTGTCATACAGAACCTGCACTGATAGTATGAGTTGCATTGTTGGTTTTACAGAACAAGCATACGGAAAGCTGGCTATTCTGACCTCTGTACATGTGTCACTGTCTCAAAATACTAATGGTCAAACTAGTATAATCAGATCACCTATGGCAACCTCTATTTTCAGTTCTGTTTTTGCTTTAAAGTGGATTTTTAGTCAAAGGCAGAATGTTTATTACAGAATAGACCATGCTAAGTGTCCTATATTGCAATATTGCCTTTCTATTCACGCTGTACTCTGAGCTGTGTGTTGGTGTACAGTTTCAGCATCTGCTGAGGTGACCAAACCCCTGCACCTGTGAGTCATCTCAGGCCAGCTAATCAAACAGCTGAAGATTGAAACCTGCAAGAATTTTGGCTGGAGATGTCAGTCGCCGGCAAGGAGCTCCTGCACACCACCTCACTGAAGTGGGAGTATAGTTTCCCTTGAGTAGTCGGAAGCATGTTTGATACCTAAAAGGACTGTTGGGGTTCCTGGAGTGGCCAGCTTTCTTAAAGCTGATGACAATAATTATAGCATCCAAAAGGCTGTTCCTTTGGGCTGGGTCCACACCTGTTTTTGTTTACATGCTTTAATTGAACACCTTTTTTAGGGTGCTATTAAAAAGGAATGTGATTCCAGGAAGACAGTGCATTACTCTGCATAAACGGACAAGTAACATTGTGGGAGCCTTTCCAGTTGGGGTCAGCTGTAGCAAGACTCTTAAGCTCTGGGGAACCAACAAAGTTGGTGTTTTTCATCAGTTGCAGTTCTGTATGGCTGTATTTTGACTACAGGTACTCTGTATTGAGCTCTTGATACCACTTGTTTCTCAGTTGGCTGCCTGGTCAAGTAGATAACATTGCCTACTACCAAGACCTCCAAGATTACTAGTTTACAGCACACCAGCCTATCATTGAGGGATGATACAGTACCTACCATGTGTTACCATAAAGTAGCCATGTTATGTTTTTACATACATGGCATAGATAGCCAAAACATGGACTTATTGATTTATTGTACTTTAGTTCTCACAAACGGGACAGTTTGCAGATGGAATCACATTTGGTACCTGTAACAATGAACTCGTGATGTAGGATGCCAGTCACCCAGAACAAGCATTCTGCAGCTGGAACCAGAGCAATGTCAGAGCTCATGGTCTGCATACTTCATGCATGTGTTCTTGACACTAGATTCCATTTGGTGTAAAATTGAAGGCTTGCTGACTTTGTTCTGGGATCTTCCCCTGGCTTCAATTTAGAATATTGCTGACCTAGGCCATTCCCCTGATGGAAATTGACCATTCTTTTTGTGTATAGAAGGAAAATAATTGGTAGTTGGACAGGTGGTCTTTGGTTCTCGAGGTATAGCATGGGATTGGGAGTAGCAAGAGTCTTGCCAGTGAAGTGGCCTACAGTAGTCTATTCTAGTCATGTGAAGGTTTACAAGGTGTTTGTTTCTCTAGCAATATGATAGAGCAAGGTACCCATTAAGTGATACCAACCATTCTGCTGAAGTATACATCTTTCTAACGTCTGGTGCTTCCCCCCCCCCCTTCATATTTCGATTTAATGACATTGAGTGTCTGTGCTTCTGTATGCAATGCAGGGTTTTGATGCTCTGATGTTTTAGAAAGCTACCTGCTTCAGTACTTCCCCCTCCCCCAAGGAGCTATTCACTCTGAGCACTAGGTTGGGTGGAGTTGGACAAATATTGTCTTGCTAAGTGGCTTTAAAACCACCTTATGTAACATTATCATGTGATGAGCCTCTGATTGAATGAAATAAATCAAATGCAGTGAATGAAAAGGTGGGGATTGAAGGGCTAGATGTCAAGCCTTGAAATGATGTGGCTTCAGATTTGCTGAAGCTTATAATGCACTCTGAGAAGCCTGGATATACAGAGAACTTGGGGTTGGCACTTGGCAGTCTTTAATTTTTTTTTTTTTTTTGTACAGGTAGGGGAACCTGTACAACTGAGGCTGGAGGTTGGATGTTAAGACTAACCTGGTCGATATTTGGCTAAGCAAATGAGCCATCTGCATTTAAAGGAACTCTGAAATCATTGGGGGTGTGAATTGGAGTAACCACCTGAAGCCAGCAGGCATTGAGAGCAAACTGGTCCCAGGATAACTGGGAGCCATTGACAACCTATCCCTAGGACTTTATCATAGACTGGGATAAGCAAAGTAAATGGAGCTCCATAGCATCCACTTGCTTGCCTTTTCTTTGGTCTAGAATGTTACTTTGGAATTTGGCTCCTGTAGGGCATCATGCCTTGCACATTGTTTCAGACTGGTTAATAGTCAACGGTGGCTTAGGCTTTTTTTTTTTTTTTTTTTTCCCCCCAACTGCATTGCTGGAGTGAAAGATGTCTTGTATGCCAGCATACACTGCACTGGAAGCACACAAATGCACCCTATCTGTAAACTTCACCCCACTGAATGTGGGCTAACCAGTGACAGACATGCTGATGCAGTACTGGTATTTAAAATACATGGGGGGACTATGGAGCTACCTCAACTGATTTAACATTTCTTCTGTCTTATGACATTGTGCAGAGGTATTGTCAGACTGTAACTGGCTCTCTGCTCTGCCCATCCAGCACTCATTGGAGTGCCAGGCTGTGGGAGCGGTTGGCTCAGGCTCTCAGCAATGTGGAGCCAGGACAGTTGGGCATCTGGACAGATTCCAGCTGATGTCACTTGGCTAGTCCAGACTCTGGAGAGGTCACTGGAGTGCTTCTCCTTTAACCACTTCCTGACCTTGCTATAGCCCAAATCGGTTAAAGCGAGGGCGTCCTCCCAGAACCATACACCAGCACGCTCTGTGATCACCATATCCTATGGACACAGCTGATTGCAGTAAGGGCATATCACAGTGGCCCTTTACCATGTGATCAGCTGTATCCAATCACAGCTGATCACATGTAAGCAAACTTTTGCTAGTTATTGACATTCCTTTACTCGCGTAAGGAAAGGAGAGCCGGTAACTGGCAATTCTGATAAGGGACACTTTACGCTGATAATCAGTGCAGCCTAATCAGTGCCCATCAGTAAAGGAAATTACTTATTTGCTAAATTTTATAACCGAAACTGACTTCTTATAGCAAAAATGCCAGTGTTGATTAAATGGCACCAAGCTCTAGCTGTATCAAAATAGTTCAAGGCAAACCTTTCTCTGTGTGCATATAGATGTGTAAATCACTTTCACATGATCTGTTCTCTCCAAACCCCTTATGCAGCTGAGGTGGGGGAGGAGAAACAGCAGGGCACTGATCTCAGTGAATGGCTGTGCAGGAGGGTCAGCACAAGACTTGGCCATTGAGGCAGGCTGTTCACCTAGAATGGTCAGTTAAAGGAGAGCAGGACTAGCGGGATCATCGGGTATATCACACAAGGGAAGAAATGGAATGGAAAGAACAGTTTGTTTTTACACAAGTACATGGTACATCAAGAATATGATCTTGTTTTCTTTAAACCCAAAAGCAAATCTTTTATTGCAGCTTAATAAATCTTAGATGTGGTGCATGCATTAGCTTGCTTTTTTTGTCTTGTTAGTAAGTCTTTCAACAGAAGTTCTGCAAGTGTATCGTAGGGTCAAGACCTAACCATTTATCCCAGACAGGAGTGCTTACAAGGATTAGCTTTTATTTATTCATATAAAATCTTTATCCCAAAATAAACTGCTGTAACTGGGAGTGTGAGATGGACTTTGGGTTGTTGGTGTATCTAAATCTACTAGTCCATTTTAATCTCCCCCCCCCCCCCCCCCCCCCCCCAGACTGAAAATGCATGCAGCTGTCCAAATGTGCCTATTCGTCCAGAGTGGGGCACTCTAATGTGTTACTGGTCAGATCACAGGTGCAGCCACCATATCTAAAGCTTGGTGTCAAGCTGCGGTATATTGCTTTTTGTTTTAGGTTTAATACCATGTTTGGACTCATCCAGTTGTGCTGCTTTACAGTTGGCTCTGGCTCCAGATCTTATTTGTACATTAGTCAATTTAATGTCTTCCCTGAACTGTTAATTTAGGCAAGCCATGGGATACCTGTCAGTTGCTTGTGTTCTTAAAGCGGAGTTCCAGCCTTTTCACTCACCTGTCCAGCGATGCGGCCGCCCAAAGCCTCGATCCTCCCCCTCTGGTCTCGGCGGCGCCGGCATCACTGCTATGGGCACCCAGCTGTGACAGTTTGCAGCTTCACAGCCAGGTACCCACTGCGCATGCGCGAGTCGCGCTGCGCGTCTTGATTGGCCGGCAATCTTCTGGGACCTCTGACATGTCCCAGAAGATTGCAGGGGGGGAGAGGAGAACTTCCGTTCAGGGCGCTCCGAGCGGGAGTGGGTACCTGTCAAAACTAGGTACCCTCTCCCCCCCCCCCAAAAAAAAATGACATGCCAAATGTGGCATGTCAGGGGGTTAGAATACCTAAAGCGGAAGTTCCACTTTTGGGTGGAACTCCGCTTTAACTAACTGTAAAGCCATCAAATGGCTGGTGTCATAACTGATCACATGTGCCGCTCCCTGGCAACTGTAGATCAGAGGCTAAAACTGTAGCTTCTTTGGCTGTTAAGGTTTAGATTTCACTAATGTAATGGCTGTACGTTGCATAACACTCAAGCTGCAGGCAGATACGGTCTTCTAACCTGTGTAAAGCGATAATAGCTGCTGTCTCAACCTGCTACAATGTTGACTCTTGTGAGAAGTCTGGCCTATGGTGCTAGTGTTCGGACACTTTGTCACTTAACGCCAGGTAATGAACGCTCTAGTCAAGGGAAATCAATAAACTGCTTTAAACTGAGCTAGCAAAAGTGCAATGTCTTATTAGACTGCGGGTAGACGATTTGATAATGAAGGCTCCTAGTACATGGCTGTGTCTGAGAAGCCAGAATTTGGGGAATGGCTAAAACTCCTCTCCGGTTTTCTTCACTTTCAGACACAACAAAGTGAGGTGTAAGGTGACCATCATGGTAGAGGTGTGACTTTGCTGCTTGTATTATAGTCTTCAGTAAAGATCAGTGAGCAGCACAATATTAATCATGCAAATCTGGGGGGGGGGGGGGGGCTGATTTGGTTTGGCAGCATTGCTTTGGGTCTCTTTAGAATTGAGGCTGTACTTACTGCCTACAAGGTTACACTTTTAGATGCATTTACACACATTTTTGCTGTCTGTCAAATGCTTTTCCTGAATGCAATTCTGCGTTCAGGAGAGGAGCATTAACTGCCTCTAGTCTAAATAAACACAGCTGCTCCTAAAACTCTTGAAAGTTTATGCATGGGGCATGAAAGTTGAGCCCTCAGTCACACCGAAGCTTTTGAAATCCTGCATGATTTCAAAGGGTCTGCTCAGTGTGTCATTTACAGATGTCAATTTGAATGGTTTTATAGGCACAAATGGGTGCGACCTGTAACTTTTTCTGTTTTGAGCTGACAAGTCACGCTGATGTGAACAGGGCTATAGACTTTCCTGCTCCTAAACGCATGTGTAGGGAATTCACCAATGTGCATGAGGCCTAAGGCAGTGGGCAGTAGAGGCTGGGCATCTGCAGACTTCCAACTTGGAAGACAGTGGAGCTGGGTAAAAAATAAAACGGCATTATTGCCAAGAACAGAATGCAAAAGCAGAAAGGACTAGGGAGGATGGAATTCACCTCAAAATGGATCACATTTTAATTTGTGTAGATTTGTGCTGTAGTCCCAAAGTATCTCAGGCAACATAACTGCTGAATTTTGAGCCTGTTTGAAGATTGCCACGGCCAGTCTTGCACCAAAGCTAGCCGCCTCTGACACCAGATTTATTTGCAGGTATTCAACAGTCTTGTGTGGGAAGCTTTTTTTCTTTTTCTTTTGCGCTCTTTCTATCAATTGAACAGAACAAACATAATTCATTGAGACCAAAATGGCTATACCATACTACTAGCACAAACACATTAAAGGTGGAATGCTTCCTATACTGTAGGGGCAGCTACAGGTGGTAATTCTGTTAGAGAAAGCTTTGCAGTGGGTAGTGCCTCTACTCAAGGATTATCCAGTCACACTGGAATAGACTAAATATTCTAAACTGGGTCATGTCGGCTACTCTCCCTGAATAACTTGTATAATGGGATTGCCTGTTTTGAATGGACTAAAATAGGCCTTTTCTTAGTGGTCAGTGAATGTAGTCTGATTTGTATGACACTGCTAGAATTTGGTTGTGAAAGCTGCAGCTGAGGAAAGTTGTGGACATATAAACCCCCCTCTTGCCTGCTGTGTACTCCAGATTGTGACACTCACACTGCAAGATCTTGTCTCCAGTCTAGCAACAAAGACTTGAAACACTTTCCAAAAACCTGGGGTTGTCTGTAGATGAAAGTAAACTATGCAGCTTTGACTGAAGTGGCAGAATGCCCTTGCTATAGAGTAGGCCTTGCATTTCTTCCAGAGATGGCATCATTCTATCCTGCCGCCTTGCTAGGATGGTAAGATGTTTCCAGCTCATTCAAACCCCTTTGTGTGCGCTGTCCTCTTCCAGTAGTGCTGCTATGGAAGAGATGGTGGACATGTGCAGCGGTTAGAAACATCACTCCTGTGATGGTGTGCAGTAACAGCTGGTAGTCTATAGGCAACCTCCAAGTCAGGACTGGATGCCATCTGAGTTTCTCAGGCTTTGGGAGGTACATAAATGATGTACACCTATAGTAAGGGCATTATTTAAACTTAGTCAAGCTGCTGTTTTAGCTACAGATGCCCTTTATCTGCATAGGCAGTTTTTGGTAACTAAGCTAGAACTAACCCTTTGATATTTTAACATTTCTATGTCAATTTAAAGCGGAGTTCCGGCCTATTTTGCAACTTTAGTGATTCCTGGAGTGCTCGTTATGCAACACTTGGCCATTTTCAATTGTTTTTTTGGGGGTCCCTTACCTTTCAGGGCATTTTTGATTGTACTCGTCGGGCCCCCCCCCCCCTCTGTGGCTGCTGACATCACTTCCACCTGGAGGCTGGAATTGGGAAGAACTCCCAGAACACTCCCTGGAATCAGGAAGGACACAGCAGCTTCAGATGCCAACATCCAAGATGGCCACGCTCAGACAGCATTTTTAAAAGTAAGATTGTGACTAAAATCCAATACTATACACCTTGTAAGTATGAGAATAGCTGTTCTGTTAAGGGCGGTGGATTCGTTTTTATAGGGGTATTTGAAGCCAGAACTCAGCTTAAGCACTACTTTGTAAACATCTAAAATGTTTTAAGGTATCCAAAAGATCTGAGGTTGCCATTGGATGTGATGGCAGTAGCCCCAGCAGATTTTGCAGTCACTCAACTGACAGGCTCCCCCTTAGTGTGTCCTAGCACCTGCATGGAGGGGAGGGTATGATCTTGGGAAGATGGCTGTGCTAATTGGTTTGCCTGGAGTATTAACGTAAAGACACATTTTTTGGAACCCTAAACACTACAAGTAGACAAAAGTTGATTTGTGTTAACTGTATTTAGTTAATGACGGGGCTTTTTAACTTTTTAAATTGAAAGTGGTGATGAAAGCTTTATTAAAAAAATGTAAACTTGCTCTGTGCAGAGCTGCCCTGATCCTGAAGTCTGCATTCTATGGGAGCACTCATGCAGGCTTGCTCTGGAGTTGTCCTGTCTGCATCTATTGACAGGGCAGCTTACCCCTGCTCCTTTGTCACAGGATTTGTTTGACAGCGGCAGGAGCAATGACTACCACTGCAATCAGTCTGCCCAGTGAGGAGGTAGAGAGCTGCTGCTCTCATGCATTGCTGGGTAGAGATCAGGCTCAGGTAGGAAGCGGAGGCTGGGGGGGATCCTGCAGCACAAGTTTTTTTGTGTTTTTTTTCCCTTTAATGTATAGAATGCATTAAGGTATAAACTTGGAGTGAAAGTAAATTCTCCTAATTTCATCCAAGGAAGCTGCCATCTTGACCTGTTTGATCTGAAACTACCATGATGCTGCACATGTGATCAGTTAGGACACCAGCCATTGGATGGCTTGACAGTTTGGTTGAGAGCACCACCAATATGAGTTACATTTCTGGCACATGAAAGAAATGTAACTTTTAAATCTATGGGTTTCCCAACCCCCTTAAGGATTTGGCGCCCATTCACATGACTGGCTTTGGAGACATCTGTATGGCTTCATTCACAGAGGTCTATTGAAGTCATACCCAAAATTGCTAAAAGTAGTCAATGTACTTTTTCAGCTAGGTGCGGCAACACAAAGTCAGCGTTGCACCGATTGAACAGTGCCATTGCTGGCAATAGGATGTGAGTTGTCATGAAAGTTGACATGTCAAATGACAATTTGCTCCAATGTGAACAGAGGGAGGGTCAGAGCTACTTTAAGCACTATTAAACCTAGGCCTCGTGTGTTGCTACTTGTACTACAGCTAGGCCAGCTGATACTGACTGGAGCAGATAAAACAAAATCTAGGAACCAGAAGAAATGTTAACCTAAGGATGCTCAGTTGAGCAGAAGAGATTGTGTCAAAGGTGTTTGGACAGGGCTTTTAGTCCTGCCCTACAGTCAAATGTGACAAGCCAGAAGGCACGCATACAGCGCTGCCTATTCTTTGCTAGGGAAGGCAATGGTTATCACAGTATGACTAAACTAGGATGTGAGTTGCAGTGCAAGGTCATTGTAGAGGGGGCGGGGGGGTAGAAAGTCTTGGACTCCTTACATGGTGCTTGTGTGAGTGTTTTTAACACAAAGCCTCTCGTATTTTTAACATGAGAATAAATGAATGCAGGAAACGCCACACAATTGCATTCCTGAAATCTTCCATTCTGTTCTGGCTTATTTTAACTGGACCCTCTGATTTGCCCAAGAAGCTGCAATCTTGTCCTTGGTTAGATCCACAGCTTCCATGGTGCTGCGCATGTGACTAGCTATGACACCAGCAATTGAGTGCTTGAAGCTTGGTTGAGTAGACATGAACTAACTGGCAGTTGAGCCAGTTATTACCAGAGACATGCCCTGAATGTAGCCTACACTATGCAGAATTTGGTAGGCAGTAAGACTGTTGCGAACATTTCTGTATTTGATTTTAAGGAAGTATAACCTTTGGCTTTTTGGAGAGACAGTTGCATTTAGAAATGGTCAACAAGGTAGAACTATAGGCAAACTGTTATTTTGGATGGGGTAAGAAGGTTATAACCCCAGCCAGTTATTGCCCTCGGTGTCCCCATGGGGAGATTTACCTTCAGTTGTGTCACAGGAAGGTGAGTGAATCCCTGGTCATCACCAGGACTAGTGTTCTCACTGGTAGATTTCCATTCTATTACTATTGTGGGGACGACCAAGGGGTTTGGTTTGACACACACACTTACTTTATAGATAACTGCAAAGAGGATGGATCTCCCAAATCTATCATTCAACCAAAACATTTTTTAAATTGGGTGGATGTTGCATTTTTCAAGTTCTGCACTGAGCACAAGCGGCAAAATGGGAGTTCTGGTCATCGTTTTACCTATGACTAAGTCTCCCTGTCAAGTGGGATGGCAGTTACTGATACTCGGTATTAAAGCAAAGCTGTTTTTGATTAACTTGAGCCAACTTGTATTTTTTCTCTGGGGCAGAACTTCTACTTCAAAAGATTTGCAGCAGTTTTTTTATTTTCTACAGAGGTCTCCTAAATGGGAGGGTCTATCAATTTACTTTGTGGGTGGGGGGTTGGATTGGAGGTACAGCCAAAGCTTGTTTGGCTGTGGATCACAGGAGTGCGGTTCGTCTTCAAGTGGTCCAGGCTAGGGCGTCATCACAATATAGTTGGGATCCACACACAGGGTGTCATCATGACCATAGAGTTGGGATCCACCCACAGGGCGTGACTACGTCACTGAGAGCCTGAGCCGGCTGCTCCTGCCCAGTGAGTAAGGGGGCAGAGCTACTGATGGACAGTCAGCCGCTCACTGAGCTGTGAGAACTGAGCAATCGGCGGTGTTCGATCGCTCTGTTGGGAGATGGATGCAGCATCCACCTAGGTAGGTATGGATCTAAAAAAAAAATTGTACATCTTTTTAATGGACTTGCTGTAAAATTTAACTAAAGGCAAAACTTTTCGTTTTTTGGACAGTGGAGATGGATTAGAACACCTGTTTTGTTTGTTGCAGTCTGTGTCCCAGACTGGTGAGACTGAAGAGGGTTTAAACTTTTTTTTTTTTTTTTTTTTTTGTCCTGTATACCATTATTAAAGTGCAAGTAAGAATTCAAAAAATTTTTTTTTTTTTTGAGGGGGAAATCTTCCAGTGGGGGCACTAGTTCTGGTGATCAGGAGTCCCCAAGGAATTCCCTTTAAGTATTTCTAAACCCAGCAGCCTGCATTCACTAGATCTGGTCTCCAACAGTACAAAACACAGAAATGCTATTCTTTTAGTAAGTAACCACTAAATAACTTTTTCTCCAGCAGAATCAGTCTTGTGATACTGGTTAAAGCTTTTAGAAATTTTCATTCTGACTTTCCTATGAGGCTGCAGGGCCTCTGCCTAAACAGTGCTGATTGGCCCAGTGATGATCATACACTCCAAGAAGAAAAACTAGCAAACCTACACACCAAACTGAGCATGTGCAGAGTGACTCCAAAGGCTCTGTTCCATCAGGAGACGGATTGGGGACTGGAAGGGGAGTATAAGAAGACTGTATCAAACAGCCTTTTTACACAATGCAGAGGATTAATACCTTAGGTTCCACAGTACAGTACACATAAAAGGCATGCTTTACTGCATATACAGACTGCTTTTTACTGTTGTATAAGTTTAGTAACACTTACATTTGCAGGGATTTCCTCTTGCTTCCTGTTTGGCTATGGGAAAGTAAGTGAAGGAACATCTCTGCACTGAGACACAGGTGGTTAGAACTCTTGCTTGCTCTATCAAAAAAATGTAAAGTGATTGTCATAACCCAAGTATCCAAATTGACCAATGCTGTAAAGGAGTATCAGTTCTTCTTATAGGAATAGTTTGGGTCGTTAAAACAGTTCAACTGTACATCTAATTGAGGCCTATGTGCTGCGTTGTTAAACAGAAAGCGCAGCCCCCATAGCGACACGTAAATTATTGACCCCTCACATTCAGTGCTCTGTGGAAGTGTTCACTCCCTTAGGGTTTCCCCATTAATGGCCAGCCCATTTTTTTCTGCATTAACAGACAATTGTGAGGTTGTGCAACGCTGTACCCAAATAAAATTGATGTCCTTTTCCCCACAAATGGAGCTTTTATCACCTGTGCGTGTGTGTTTTTTTTTTTTTTTTTTTTTTTGTGGGACTGCGGGGAACAGATCGAATACCTAACAACTTTTGACGGGATCAGTGACATTACTACTGTAATCGGTGCTAAAAAAATGCTCAGTTACTGTACTGACGGGGTAGGAGTTAACACAAGTGGTTTCTAGGGGGTGCTTTCTTTCTATCTGTGTGGGGGTGGGACTTGTGGAATGAACACAGGGACCTGTGTTCCTAAATGGGAGGAACACAGGAACCCTGTGTTCATTGCTGTTAGAACAGCAGTCTGCAGTGTTTACAACAGCAGACCGCTGTTCTCTCTCCATGGGGAGCGATCACTGCTGCAGGCCCTGCAGATCAACCTCTATAATTTGGTTATTTTTTTGCTCTTTACAACAAACTTGGGATGGTGGTAAATGCTTTGCAAGCTATTGCTGACAGGCCAGACATGCAGCTCAGGGTGCCAGGAAGCCAATCGTTCATGGGAGGGGGTTGGTCTCCTCTTCCCCCCCCCCATGCTCCCATGCTTGAGCAGAGTCTGAGGATAAGCCGCTTCTTTGGGGGAGCAGTATTGGCTCTCCTGCTGCCCATGCCGCATTGCTGCCAAGCTTGCCTTTCTCTTCGCCCCCCCAGAGGCCACCTGCATGGTGTGGGATGACATCGGGCCTCGGCAGAGGGTGACCCGGCAGAATGTAACCTCCAGCTGACGGTACTCTTAGCTGGAGGTTTCTGTTGGAGGATGGAGCACGGGAGCTGCTTGGGCTGTGTTCCAGTGCCCGCACTGACATGCAGAGCCGGTACTCCGAAAGTTTACTGTGGGGTGGAGAAGAGGCAGGTAGATTTGCTTTAGTCTTATGTACTATGATAAAGCCCTGCGTACCAGAAACTTGCCATTCTACTGTATGGTACACAGCTGAACTCTGGTACTTCATGATCAGAAACTCACCAGAGCAAGGCATAGGCACCCCGGTGGGATACATGTAGGCAGGAAGTGGCTGCAAAGAGACAACAGAAGATCTGCAGCACTGAGCTACTACTTTCATCCTATTTTATATTGAAGTGTCAAGGCTTACTTTAGATGTGCAGTTGTATGGTAATGTGCAGTAGACATGTTTTTGCCACCCTTAAGCTGCAATAGGCAGCAGATGAGGGTTTTACATGCCAGTCACAATGCATTTGGCATTTAGTGTAATGTAATGCATTTAGTGTAGTGTCATTCTTGTTTCTGGCCAGTCCATAAACTTTGACATAATGGTGTTACGTTAGTGTTATTGACTGGCCGCTCTGCGGTAAGTTAGGGGTGCAAATTACTTGTCTTACCCCTCGCGCTGACGACCTATGCTAAACTGGCTCCTAGATTCAAAGCAAATTATTCAAGCCCTGTACTGGTTGGTGAAATAGGCTTGCCTTCTATTGTAGGTTCTTGCACTTTTATGTTCAAAACTAAAAGTTATCATGCAAATTGTACACATAAGCAGGATTTACGTCAGCGAACACGTCACATGTGATGGCTTATCTGATGGAAAAGAAGTTTGAAATTTAAGATTGTTCACACATTTTAACAGGATCCTACCACAGTGTGCACAATTCTGTTAAATTGCTTTGTAGTTTGGCTTTGCTGAAATGTAGGTGAACCAATTTCAGCCTTTGTTTTCTCTCTGCTAGGGAGCTTTCATTTGCATTGAATTGTCATCAGAACAGGAATAAAAGGCATCTTGCTATTTTTATATTCAGTTGCTGCTTGGCCAGTAACACGACTTATCCTAGGCTTAGTGACTAACCTTGGGAGTTGAACACCAGTTCACACTATTGCTCTAACTACTTAATGGGTGTTTTTTTTTTTTTCCCTCTCCATTTTCTTTTGGTATAGCTTAGTACACCTCTTAAAATAACTGCTGCCTGCTTGCTTATAAATCAGTTACTATTGTGGCATGTTTGATCTCAAGAGCCATCAAATGGCTGCTGTCAGTTGATGACATGTGCAGCACCATGCCAACTACAGATAAGATGCAAAGATGGCAGCTTCCTTGGTTGTTGGGAGGGATTTTGCTTTTAGTTTCTTAAGGAAACTTTTCGTTAAGTTTTTATACTTGCCTGTTCTGTGCCATAGCTTTGCAGAGTGCCCCCCCCCCCAAATTCTCTCTGGGGTCCCCCGCCAGTGATCGGCAGATGTGGTGTCTCTCTCCTAAACTGGGCTCTGTGCCTGGACCATGTGGCTTGACCCAAATGCCCACCAGGATTTGAAAGCGGTATTGGTCTTTTTGAACGCTGCTTGAAATGTCCTTATTACTTTGACAAGGATTGGCTTTATGTGGTGGTGGGGGTTCACTTTAAGCTTATTTTATGGTTTCTTGGTCTAAATTTTAGTGCATGATGATACACACAAATTTAAAGGGTTTCTTTAGATGGCTCCTGTACAGAGGTCAGCATGGTCCTTGACCATGAATAGGATAATCTGATATAATCTGCTCATTGCATTACAAGCCTCAGCGACTGCTGTTTAGCTGCTGCATCGCTCACTAAGGTAGTGTTTTCTGTTTGCTGCCAGTTAGTTCATAAGGTGAAAACTGAAGAAACCAAATGCTACATTAAGTAGAATTGAGACTTCATTTTATTTTTTTGTACTTTTGGTTAGCATGGAGATGGGATTAGGACAGTTCTTTTTCTATTGCTGTCTGTGCCCCTCCTTAAGGAGTTTCACCTTTTTTCCTGTTATTGAAAGTAAAATCCCAGAAAAGAGTGGAAATCTTCCAATGGGGCACTAGTTCTGGTGACCAGGAGATCCCTAAGGGATTCACTTGCAGGGATTTCCTCACTTCTGTCTGGCTATTGGAAATGAAGTGAAGGGCCATCTCTGCAATAGGATATAGGTAGCAAAAATATTCGAACAGTTATAACCCTCCTATGCTCTAGGCTAAACTTCCATTTTTGTATAGAGGATTTAGTTTGACTTATTTTTGGCCATGGAATTCGAATGGCTTCCTTTACAGGGTTTGGCATCTTGTTTTGCTTACTAGATGGTTAACAAGGAGTAAGCCAAAGATCTTTTGGCTGTAGATCTTATGAGTGTAGTTCATTCTCCATTCCTGTGACCCATTTTTAGTAGACAGTGGGCTGAAGCCTGCTAGTGTCACAGCCAGTCCAGGCTCAGGCAAGATCCATTAATTCAGGATCTGCCAGCACCCAGCTCTCCACTGAGAGCCTGAGCTGGCTGCTCCCGCCCTTCCCAGGACTTCAGAGAGCAAGGAGGGGGTGGAGCAGTGAGCTGGGAGAACCAAGCGATCTGCAGGGTTCAATCAGTTCAGTGTTGGAGGCGCCAGGGGACAGATGCTGCATCCACTAAAGTATGTATCTAAAAAAAAAAAAAAAAAAACTTTTTTTATTTGAATCTTCCTCTGGCAGTGAAGTACTTAAAAATGGTGGTTTTGAACTTTTATGAACTTTTTAACTTTTATTAACCTATGTACAATACGTTTTAGTTATAGGAAATAGCTGGTTGTAGGATTAGACTTGTGGAATCTAGTCAGGCTGACTTTACCACTGGACTGTCACTTTGCAGGTGACTTTTTTTTTTTTTTGGCTTGTTGCGTCCCCCTCTGAATTTACAGTATACTGCTTAGACACCTCTAACACTTTGTCTTTGTTTTTCAGGCTGATCAACTGACAGAAGAGCAGATTGCAGGTAGGTTTCTAAACTTTCCTAACACTTGTTTTACAGCTAGCCTATTCCATTGCTCACATCTTGCATTTGGGAGCCCAGCCAGCAGTCACTTCCTGGTGACTCACAGCCAGCTCTCACATGTGCGCTCTGGAGATGGCCCTGATGCTTCCTTGAAGGATGCACATACTAAGGGTTGGGTCATCCTCAACTAGGTGAGGAATTGTGAGAAAATGCCTGCTGAAAAGGCTGCTCCCCACCCAAATGCAACAAGGGGTATGGCTAGGATCATTGTATATTGTAATTGAGTGAAGGTCTGCTTTTAGGGCTTGACTGCGTTGTATGCTGCAGAGTACAGTGCTGGTTAGAACATCAGCTTTTCTTACCCCCCTCCCCCCCCCCCCCTGATTGTCACAAAATACATTCTATTTAGGTTTACCAAAGCTCATTGGCGTACACTACAATGAAGAAAATACTTCATTGCACATACCATTGCAAATGGTGTGACAGAACAAATGGGCCATAAGGAAGTCTGTAGTATGGCCAAGTTCTTGGTCCTACTTCCTGTAGGTTACAGGCATGCACTTAGTTCTACTCACGTGACCATGTTCAGCTAACAGAAGACCCATTTAAATCTATTCAAAACGTACATGAGTTTGCCTTTATGATGGTGCCTATTCATGTCCAGTGCATTGCCCTAAACCAGGAAAAACAGTCTTACCACTCAATTAAACTACAAATCCCACAATCAGTATTTCATGGGACCTGTAGTGGTAAAGTGCCAGATTACCCCCTGCCCAAATTGGGATACAGAACCATTTAGTTGTCGGCACGAGTTTGTATAGATTGCTGGGAACAGCAGCTCATAAGTGAAGCCAGCCTTGGGGTATTGTAATTCTAGGCACCCTTGACAACTTTGCTTTAGAGCTAGGTCACCACTGGAATCAAATTTGCATTGCCTTGATTGGGACTTGACCAACCCCAGACGCCCGGTTGCCATGGCAACTAGAATTTTAACCTGGGCTGCAGCTTGAATGCCCTCTTGCTATGTATGCTGGGCTCCACTTGTTGATCTACAGGCCTTGCATAGCGGGTGCTGCTGGGGAGGGAGTAGAGTGGACTCCTAGCTTTTGACCTAGAAATGAAGTGTCCTTTCCAGGTTCCCGTTGCCAGTTTCCCCGGCTATTAAGGCTGGGAAAGAACATTCCATTCAGTGTAGCAGAGGAGACGTGCAGGGCCTTTTAGGAGGGTTGGGAACTTTTTTACTTTATAAAATTACTCAAGCACAACTCTAACCTGTCCCCCCCCCCCCCCAAAAAAAAAGAGGCCCTCGCATATTTGCACATAGTGTTCCTAGATCTGAAAGCATCAATTACGATACACATGTTGCACATCAGTACGCATGCTGGAATGAGGGCAATAAAATTCTAGCACCAGACTTTCATAACAAGCGCCTATGGAAAATATAGGGTACTGACATGTTGGGTATCCATTCTGTGCAGGCACAGCTTTTATATTTTAACCCAAAAATTGGGTTATTTTTTACGTTTGCGTGATATTGCCTGACCAAAAAAAAAAAAAAAATTGGAACTACTGCGATTTTTTTTTTTTTTTTTTTTTTTTTTTTTTTTATTTTTTTATTTTTTTTTCCCCCTAGGGTGTCTTCCTTCAGAATATATCGAATGCTGGGGGGTGGCGGTTTGTGTGCAAAAATGGTTGTGAAAGGGTTAAATGTTTACCTTCAGGAACATTGTGTGTGTTTTGTGTGTCTCCTAACTTTTTTTAGCTGGCTCCTAGATTCAAAGCAAGTCTGCAAGCCCTGCTCTTGACCATGTGGAACCCTAGGTGCTGGTCATGCATGGATCCTTGACAGCAACCCCAATAAGATTAAAGCTCCCCCTGTAATTCAGCTGGCATTTTGGCAGTTGAAGTTCTTTGAATATGGACCATGCTTAATCTTGAATATATTGACATGCTGTACACTTCCTGGGCATAGAATCCATGGGGACCCCATAGATTGAAGACTAATATGGATACTTACAGGCACTAGAAGGAACTCAAACTGTTGCTTTCTTGCCTAAAGTAGAGCAAGGGAACACTGGTGTTGCTTGACGGGAGTTTTACAATGCCAAGTTCCTGTTGGCCTGAAATTTTAAATTATACACAGCTAATTTTAGGGAACTTTTTTGTAAAGTGCCACTTTAGCATTGTCAGATCTGCCTTGTCACTCTAGCCAGAGCTTTTGGTTTCTTGGCCATCTGTTGCTGTGTTCAGGATTCTTCAGCTGCCTTAATTGACTGGGCAAAGGGTGACCCAACTCCGAGACATCTGCAGATGTTGGGATAAACTTCTGTACGAGTGCCTGGATTTTACACTGAGCTTTGCATGCAGCTATTTGTATGCAATTCATAAACATCAGGCAGATTTTATGGCAGAAGGAAAATGGGTATTTTCCACCATAACTGTGTCTGTCAGTAACTTGATGCTACTTAAACGGCTTAGGCGAGGTGACTACCTAAATTGAGTGCTTATTGGATGTATGCAATGTAACTTCTGCTTATCTGTAGCAATTGGTGTAAAATTAAGGAGTCTTCATACTTTTGTGTAGTTCACTGATGTGGCTATATGCATTTTTTTAACACATGGTTTTCTGTTTCTAGAATTCAAAGAAGCCTTCTCACTATTTGACAAGGATGGTGATGGCACTATTACAACAAAGGAGCTGGGCACAGTGATGAGGTCGCTTGGACAGAACCCAACAGAGGCAGAGCTGCAGGACATGATCAATGAAGTAGATGCAGATGGTAAGTCCTGTACAAAGGCAAAATCGAATGAGGACTTGGCAACAGAGGGGGCAATCTAACTAAGATCTACAGGATGTAATCCAGTTGTGAGTGTGGCTTTCACAAAATTGATGTCATTGACTTGCACTGGCTCTCAATTTATGCTATTCTGGTGAACATTTGAACGAAGGCTTATACAGGTCTTGTCTCTTTGCAGGCAATGGAACAATTGACTTCCCTGAATTCTTGACTATGATGGCAAGGAAAATGAAAGACACAGACAGTGAAGAGGAAATCAGAGAAGCATTCCGTGTGTTTGACAAGGTAATGTCTTGTCTTTAACATTGCACTCTAAGCAATTGTATGACGTCCAAGCTATCTGCTGTGGGTGTCAATGTATCTTGACACCCTGAAACAGATGAAAAAACTGCATTTGCCAGGATGTTAACACCCATGCCATGTTCAGGTGAAGAGAAATGGTCCTGCACCGTTTTGGGGTATGCAATTTAAGCCATACAAAAATGTGGCTGAAATCGCACCACAGTCGTTGCATGTGATCCACACAGAAATGCAGTGTGACTTCTGTGCAAATCGCATGTGGTTTTACCCCTCATGTGAACCTAGCTTTAAAGGAGTTATGAAACACTGGTAGATCCACAAAATTGCCACTATTTGCTCACAGTAAGGTTGAGTCTCCTTCAGCAAAGACTGGTTCACAGAACTGTGGCTGCATTCTGGGCAATCAAGTAAAACCGTTCTGAAGTTTATAGGGTTTCTCCCATCGTATGTGATGTGGGAATGAATTTAGGGATATTTGAATTCGCTACATTTGAAGATCAAGCTTTTCAGCTAAAGCGGTGGGTTGGGACAATAACATTGCTAGTTGAGGTGAACAAAATATGGCTGTGAGCACCTGACTAGTTTCACTCCAGGGTGCCACTACAGCTGAGCGCATATCCACTTCTAAAGAATGAACCACTGCACACTAGTTGTGGCAGAATAGTCCATGCTATTGATTGGATTGGTACATATCCAAGTTTAAACACTGATTAATCTTAATGAGCGTTCATGGTTGCCTTTGTGAATTTCAGGACCATTGAACCAGGTGTGTGTGTGGTTTGTGGGACTATATGTAGACCTTAAAGCAGTATGCATTAGGAATGTACAAAGTGTAGACAAGGTCTGTGTCTTTCCAGCTTGACGTTAAGCACAGTTGCTGGACCAGCACTCACTTTGGTTTACTGTAATGAAAAGGGCATCCAAGAGGCGCTGGGACTTTGTGTTAAGTACAGGCAGTCCCACAGGTTACAAACATCTGATTTGCAAACAGGAGACAACAGGAAGTGAGAAGTCTAGCCCTAGAAAGGGAAATTCAGCCTGTAAGTTATGATGGGGAGAAGGTGTCTTCACTGAAGCTTTAGCACTAATCCTTGTTTCCACAGCCCAAAATTATCAAAATACAGTTGTAGGGAAAAAGTGAGGTGAAATCTTCAGACCAAAGGTACAAACAGCAAAACAAATGGTACAGTTTTATTATCCCTTCCTTATGCTATCCAAAAAAACTTTCTTTTGGCTGGCGCTAAAATTTAAAAATGTACCTGTTCCGACTTGCCAACAGACTCGAACTAATAGTCTCTCTTGTTCGTAGCCTGGGGACCACCTGTAGAGGGCAAAAACATTAAACAGCTGTCTGGCTCAGGTTAGGCTGCTCACAACAGACAAGGCTACCCCTCCAGTGGGCACTCCAGAAACTTCCCAAAAAAGTGCATATATGTGGAAAGTGCCAGGTCTGACACTCCCATATAAACTTTGTTTTACTCAGTCTGGCAACATTGATTTCAATGAACTTGCCCCTAACCTTGCATGTAAAAGAAAGTACACCGGTTGCACACTTGAGGAAATATTTAGTAGAATATGCAGGTCAGTTCAGTCTACATATTTGTACAGATCTGACAAGTTTGGCAAATTGGAAATGTAACAATGCATGAGCTAAGGCTTCCTTCAGATCAGGAATATTGACAATCTGCACTGTGTTCAGGTAGAAGCATTTCTTTTGGTCCTGTGAAGTGGTGGTTTTTTGTTCTAGGTCTGGCTTTACACAAGGAAAGACTTTAGGCTGGTTTAACTAGGGCAGAAACCACTAATCCATTATGAAAATGGTTAACTATTTTCAGCAATTTTTAGTTGGCCTGCATACAGAATGCATTTTTTACATTGCAGGAAATAAAGTTCAGTACATCATCCATACACATCAATAAGTGCCTGAACTTGTGAATGTGAGGAGCAATGCCTCATGGGACATGTAGTCCTGGGAAGGAAGTGAGTGGGTCTGAAGGCAGAGGTTTGTTTTTACTTGCTATACGGGCACTCTATACTATACTTTGCAACTTGCTATTGGGGCACTCTGAAGGCAGGAGTCAGTGGGGGACCCCAGAAGAGGACAGAGCAGGTAAGTATAATATACATGTTTAAAGACTCTGCAGGGAAGATCAGCATCTGAACCCTGAGAAGGTGGAGGCTGATAGACTGGAGGTAATATAGGGCATTAAAATTACATTTCAGGTAAACTCTTACCAGTATTGTGCATTTAAAATGATCCTATCCATGGAAAGCTCAGCTCTTACTACTAGTATAAGATTTGTCTGCCTCCTAGTTAAATGCCCAAATATCCTACGTCTGGGCGCATTTATTATGATTAAGTAATATAATATTCACTGTTTCACAGTATAATTGAAACTCTTATATTAGCGATTTTATCTGCTCTTGTACAATAAAAGGGCTATATATATATATATATATATATATATTTTTTTTTTTTTTTTTTAATCCCCCCCCCCCCCCCCCTCCATTATGACAGGTGATACAAAAAAAAGCATGTTTCTACTAACTGTCTTAGGCCTGGATCACGCATGCATTTTTAGGTGCTTTTTGCAGAAACTCTACAGTTCATTTAACATGATTTCCTATAGCACATGTTCACTTTTTTTTTTTTTTTTCTCTCAGCCACTGCCTATTTTCAACACAAAGCAGTTTTTTGCTTCAGTCAACTTCAATGGAGAAGCTGTAGAAAAGCATGTAGTGCCTTTGTGCAGCGACTTGCCTTTTTCTTTTTCTTTTTTTTCTTATCTGCCCAACAATGAATTGGCTAAAGAGAAAAATGCAAACCCAAAAAAGCATTTCATAAACGGATCAAAAGCAAACTTCATAGGTGTGAACCAAGCCTTAAGCTGGCCATACAGTTTATTTTTTTATTTTTTTCCTCAGACCATAATATTCCTAGGAACAATCTGTAAATTTGCTGAATGAATGTCTAAACAATTTACCTTCAGTTTTAAAATTACTGTCATTTCTGAACAAAAACCACATATACCTTTTTGACCAAGACGTTTTCTAGTCTGCTCCTTTAATTTTCCCGTCACTGTGGTCGAAAATGAATGTCCTTTTGTGCCCAACTAAGTTCTTAAATTATAAATTTGAAGGAAGACCTTTTTTGTATGGCCAGCATAAGTGACAGCAGACGCAGGAAGCTTATCAAGGAACCGGTCTATGACCAGGGAGTATGGCATACAAAATATATTAAAGTTCTGACAATCGGCGCATATATAGTCTATTTACCAGATTCAACCTCTAATGGTATATACAGTATCTCTTCTGGTGTTTGCAGTGGAGTAGAGATTTTGCTCCCTAACCATATAGTTTATATGTACCACTGCATATAGATATTTAAGAATAAATTGCCTTAACTTTGCATATTAACGAAATTATACACCACGCTATATTTTTTTTTTTTTTTCTTGGATTATGAAAATCATTAGTTGCAGCCCTAGGCTTAACACTTAATGGGGCCTCATGCACATTCATTCAGTCACTGTAAAACCTTGCACTGGTGATCAGCAGATTGTGGGTTTAACGTTGGGCTCCTGCAGATTGTGGGTGTACATGTCTGCCCATACCTAGAATGGGCAAGCAGTTGCTGAATGACTGGAAGCATTAATAAAACTACCTAGAGCACGCATCGGCACACTGGTAGTTTGAGAGCTACCCCACCCCCCCCTCCCCTGCAGTACTGTGGTGAATGAATGATTGTGTTGCTCAGATCCCCAGCCTGCTGTCGCAATTTCGGGGAGGCTGTGGGACCTGGAACATGTTACTTGTTCAACCCTAAACATGTTACCAAAGGTGACCTTATCCTAAACTTGTGCATCCTCCAAGAGCTAATAAAGTTTTTTTGGGGATTGAGAAGGCAGCAGCTCATTATGAGGAAACACATTTGCTTATAACCATTCATTATTCAGCCATGCACTATCTTTTGCTGAAGACATGACATAAACTGTTTTCTGTTTCTAGGATGGTAATGGCTACATTAGTGCTGCTGAGCTCCGTCATGTTATGACAAATCTCGGTGAGAAGTTAACGGATGAAGAGGTTGATGAAATGATCAGGGAAGCAGATATTGATGGAGATGGTCAAGTAAATTACGAAGGTAGGTTGCTTTGTGATTATTCTTTGAACAAGTGGACTTTGCTTACATAAGGTATTGGGAAGTTGAGCCTCGTTAATACCGGTTGCCACTTGTATGCAGTTCCTGGCAGAGAAGCTATTCCAAAACTGTGAGGCCCGCCTTGTACAAATCAATGGCCTGCTCTGCTGCTGTTTGCATGTAACCATGCAGTAGGGCCTCTGAATGTCCCTGGACTTTTTTTTTTTTTTTTTTTCCTTTTCTAGAGCTGTCTGCTTTGGCTGCAGCTCCCAATCCAGTTTGCATCTGGACACAGCAGCACTAAAGGCTCAACTATACAACCATAATTGCCTGACCTGAAGCTTTAAAGGGATTGTAAAGACCCTTCTATTAGGAAAAAGTGTATACCTGCCTGCTCTGTGCACTAGAATTACACAGAGCAGCCCCAAACCTCTGCTGGGTCAGCTACAAGCACTTCCTGCTCCTTTTTCATGTCTGTCCCATAGCAAGCTACTTGCAGTGGAGGCAGAAGTGCAGGCCGTGTCCACAGCATGGCTTGGCCCTGCCCCTCGCCACTGTTTGATTGCAGCAGAAGCCAGTGCCTCCTATCAATCTGCCCTATGAGACTAGGCAGAGTTGTGCTGCTGTAGATGGGCATAGTACTGGCTCAATACAGGACTTGGTAGTGAAGAGGGAAAGTTATTGGCTAGTGAGATGATTTTTACCATATTGCATTAACGCAAAAATACTAACTTTGAAACCACTTAACGGCCTCTCCAGTAGAAGTCCTCTTTTTAAGTGTTACTTTTTGTGGGATTTGGTTGGGCAGACCACTGAATTAAGTCAGTTCCAATTTGTTCCTACTGCAGCATAGACCATAAATACCAATGTACTATGGCTAGAATGGAGCACATGTAGCTAGAGAACACTGGAGCAAATACTTAGTCACTGCTGGAGGAGGAACAAAGCTGGGTTAGATTGTGTGAACATGGACTACTCTGGTCAATCTGCTTCTCCCTGCAGTGGGGAGGGGTGGCTTAAGGCCTTGTTTGAAAGCTAAACTTTAGCAAGTCAAAATCTGTGCTGGTCTATAGCTCATAAGTTGACAATCACTGCTTTTATAGGGTGCTTCAAATGCAGCCCCTGACATGCTAAAGGACCACGCATAATTTTCAATCTATGTAATGCTTTGAGAGGATTGTCAAAACTGCCGCCCTAATAAAGGAAATTGGTGTCAGTGTGGACATGCTACATTGGTGGCTGGGGATAAAACGATACAAAAATAAAACCTGTTACATGGGGCTAGTAGAGATCAATGCTGTTAACCCTATTGGTGTTCCCACTTCAGACTACGAGGTCCATTGGCTGCACGTGGCCTCTGGGCAGCAGGTTGGGCACCAGGGCTCGAAGCATACTTATTTTTGCCCAAAAAAAAAAAATCTTTTTTTTTACTATAAAAAGATGCATAAAGTCACTCAAGTTGATTTGCCTTGAAAATATGGGACTCGGACTGTGGCAGGCACTATAATCTCTGCATCCAAAGCATGGCAGTCACACTAGTCACATAAGCTCAGTATATAGTAGGCTTTGTGCACTGAGCTTGTACAGCTGAATGAGAAGTAAATCTGACACTTGAGACAGGATGTACTTTTGAATGGAAACTTTTGTTTAGCTATTTACACCAGAATACCTCACAGGAAAAACTTAGCCTTAATGTTTTTAGGTGTTTAGAAATCTTAATTCAGCCTTCTGAGCTGACAGAGGCTCGCTGTACTTAACTATACAATGTTGGTGCTGTGATCTCCCTGCTCAGCTATTGTAGTCAGACAGGGGGACCACCATGCACTCTGAGTATGCCAGTCAGGTGGCTGCAAGCCCTCATCAGAAGCTGTTTTTCCAGCATGCCCATTCAACAAAAGCCAGATGTTCATCCAGCTTCTGTTGGACAGGCTGCTGTAAACACTGACCCAATGTCATCCAATTTCTGTTTACTGTAAACCTCTACCAGGCTTAAGATTTCAGAGATCCTAATGAGACTGTCAGATGTCTGTCCTCTGATCTAAACTTATTTTCAGAGATGCCATCACTCTAGGTAATTGTGACCCCCCAATATAGCCAGGAAAATCCTGAAGTGTTTGGGAGTTCAAAAACTTGAAATGCTGTTGGATAATGTAGCTAGTGGTGGGTTCTTTATTGGCTGGTCAAATAACCACTTTTGAATAATTGCTGAGTTTTCACATTGACTGACTAGTGTTTTTGTTTCTCTTGCAGAGTTTGTACAAATGATGACGGCAAAGTGAAGACTGTACAGAATGTGTTAAATTTCTTGTACAAAGATGTTTATTTGCCTTTCTTTGTTTGTAACTTATCTGTAAAATGTTCCCCCTTTACTGTCAGATTGCATGTATAGTAATTTTAGAATTCCAAACATGTTTCCCATACTGTCACTGTCTTTTTCTTTACATCTTACTCTTTTTGGTTTCCATGAAAAGTTGATAAAGTAACAAATGCTGCATGTGGCTTACTCTGGATTTTTCTCAAAGCCCTTTGTGCACATGGAAGAGCTGGATGAATTGGATCACACAATGGAATATCTGGGCTCTACGGATTTTATTTTCCTCTTTATTCTCCAAAAGTTGGATTTCTTCAAGTAACTTGTCTGCTTGTTGGAATGTGGAGTAAAAACTCTAAACTACAGATAGTTAAACAATATTGAACTTATGTTGCACTAATGCAAAACTGGTATATCCAGATACATGTCTTGTATCTTCCCTTTTTTTTTTTTTTTTTTTTTGCCTTTTCTCCCATTACTTTGCTCCAGACCTACGTATGGAACATCACCTATGCTTTTTACTTTTTTTTTTTTTTCTTTCTATTTCTCTCTCCACTGTTGTGAAGGGTCTGCATGTGATTTGTAAACTCCTTCACCAGTTAAAGGTTTACTTTTGGTTTAGCCACTTTTCAGAAAACCTGCTTATGGCACAATTTGCCTCAAATCCATTCCAAGTTGTATATTTGTTTTACAATAAAAATTAAAAAAAAAAAAAAACCTCTGCATATGTCTTGTTTGTTTGGAGTTACTGGTAAAAAAAGGTTCTGGAAGTTGGAGCTTGGGGCAGGGACCTTCGTTGGTTTGATCATGGTCCGCAACTAATGTAGTCTTAACAGATGTGCCATCTTGATAGATTAGCTTATGGGTCATAGTAGTTTTGGTCTTGATGGCAGTGTCCCTGTTCTGCACCACAATGGAACTAGTTGCTGTGGGCAGTGAGGACAGGTTTTGACTCTTATAGCGCTCTGATATTTAAGGCAAAAATGTCTTGTTACCCCCCCCCCCCCCAGTTCCTCACATACCTGTAAGTCATGGGTAAACTTCCTAGTTTACATGCATGCGCCTCCTTGTGCTGTGATTGGACACGGCATGAGTTTGTCAGCAGGCTTGTGGCCAATGGATTTGGCTGTGAACCTGCTGATTGCTTTTACAGCACGTGTGTGTGTGTGTGTCACACCAGATCTGGGTGGTTCTTATCCCTGATTTCACTTGCTGTTCATAGCTGGAATTGGGGATGAAAGCCAGCCTATGAATAAAATGGCACAGTGACTCGCTTGACTGCCCTGCTTGTTCGTAAGTGTCACTAATTCAAGTATTACTGATCCCTATATAAGGGTCACTAGCAACATCCAATTGTTTCAGCATCCCTCTTAGCCAGTGTCGGCTCCTGTCCCTGATTAGCCACCAGTCACGTCACTAATTGCTGCCATTACTAGTATAGTCTCAGGTTCCTGGTCAGTCAGCAGTATTCTAGTGTCCTCAAATTTGGGAGTTTTTTTGGTAAAAAAAAAAATGTAGCAGAATGCACTTTGGCCTAAATTTATAAAGAAATGTTAGCACTAGGCCCCCCCCCATAAAGCGTATGAGAGAATAAAAAGATGGGACTACTGATTGTCCCATAATGGTTATCAAAATCTTTTCTCTTTTGTTCATTGCCGGACACCACTCCTGTTCTAAACCATTGGGTTATACTGCCCCTACTCCTAGGCAGAAAGTCGGACTACACTGATGGGCATTCCCAGGGGGTATTATCCCTCTGATCTTGGTACTGTGTGTGGGGGGGGGGGGTCCTTATGACTAGTTCCTGCCCTTGAGGACTAGGGATCCCTCCTGGGTGCTTGGCAGACTTGTGGCGCTGTGCAGGGTCACCATTATGTTGTAGCCTTGTGCTCTAATGCACAGTTTCCAGGTTTTGTGAGTCCGGCTGCCATTTTGCAGTGGTCTGCCATAGAAAACGGCAGCAGCCAGGTCTGTGCAGCCTTCTGGGTGGTGTTTTTGATGGTGGGTGACAGGCTGGCATAAAGCGCCCTGCCTCAGATCCTGAATCTGATTTGGGGGATGTGGGGTCACCCTACTGGGTCTGAGACCACGTGCTCTGAATCCTCATAGTGAGGATTTCTCCACTTCCACAACAGCACATGAAAAGGTGCTAGTGGACACACTATCTGTGCTTGAGACTTTGAAGATGGAGGCACAGGTTTCCCTTAGGCACTCACAAGCCACCCAGAGCAGCAACGGTGTTCTTTCACCTCCTATTGTGACAGAATTCACCAGACCCACAGACAAGGCCCCTTCAGCATGAAGGTGCGCCCTCACTGGTATAGCTTATGGGGGGAGGGGGGCCATCTTCGCTGGTTCCTAGACCCGTGGACTTCCCTGGTACAAGACAAGTGGGTCCATGAGGTCATGGTCCCGCTACAAGATCGAGTTTTGTTCTTACCCGTTCTTCATACCTACGTGCGACTGTCCCCAGTCTGCTTACTGGCTTTTTGGGTGGTGCAAGACTTTACTTCAATGGGTGATTGTCCTGGTTCCAACTTCGGAACATTTAGGGTTTTTTACTCCAACCTGGTTTACAGTTGGAAGGAAGGCAAGGCATCCAATTCTGGACCTCAAGGCGCTGAACTTCTTTGTGCGGGTGCAGAAGTTCAGAATTGAGTCAATTCAAACGGTGGGGGATTTTGTTGCCTCCATTGACATCAAGGATGCTTACTTTCACATTCCAATACGTCTATCACCAGCCCTCCCTATGCTTTGCCGTGGGAGAGGAGCATTATCAGTTCGTGGTGTTACCCTTTGGTCTTGCCTCTGAGGCTCCTGTTAGCCCTGGTGCTAGCATTATGCCAGCTGGGGATCGCGGTACTGGGCTACTTGGATGACCTCTGCGAGCGGAGTCTCCTACTGTTCTGGTGGCAAACCTGGAGATGCCCATATGAACTTTGAGGGAGTTTGGCTGGTTTCTGAAATTTTCAAAAGGGGTGCAGAGGTTTGTGGCTTGGTCACAGGATCCTCTGAACATATGCTCTAGGTGCCCCGTGCGGTCAGTATCGTCTTATTTATGCCTTCCCTTTCAAGCTTTTTGCCAAGACTTCTACGCAAGTATCGAGGCAAATGGTATCCTGGTCATCTGGTCATCTTGGTGGCCTCGCCAGGCTTGGCACGCTAATCTTGTTAGGCTAGTCGCCGACGGTCCTTGGAAGCTACCTCTCTGAAGATCTGCTGTCCCAAGGACCAATCTTCCATCCGCTTTGACTGCTTGACTATTGAAGGCCAGGTGCTGATGAATAGAGGTTAGTCTGAGTCGGTGATTCCAACGCTGTTAAAAGCTAGGAAAACTACTACTAGGAAGATCTACTATTGTACGTGGAAGACTTGCATTGTGTGGCGTGAGTATCTTGGGTTCATCCTCACACTTTTTCTGTGGCTCAGATCTTTATCTTCAACGGGGGTTGAGCAGAAACTGGCCTCGAGTATGATCAAGGGCCAGGTGTCAGCCATATACTCCCTGGTACGTACATTTCTTGAGGGAGTTAGGCACTTGACCCCCTCCAGTGCCGTCTCTGTTGCTGCCTTGGACTCAATTTGGTGCTCTCAGGTCTTCCAGAAGTCTCCTTTTGAGAATCTTTGCATGCCTTGGATGTGGTCTGGGCCATTAGGGTGTACCTGCCCGCTACGCAGTCTTTTATGAAGTTGGACTCACTATTTTGTGCTCACAGATGGGCCTTGGAAAGGGTTTTAAGCTTCCTCTGACCATTTCCAGATGGTTCAGATCTACTCCCAAGGGTCAAGTTCCTCCATTCCCTGTCAAGGCGCATTCTACTCGGGCGCTCAGTGGCTCCTGGGCATTCCGCCATCAGGCATCAGTGACGCAGGTTTGCAAGGCGGCTACCTGGTCGTCGGTGCACACTTTCACAAAGTTCTATAAAGTGGATGTGTTGGCATCTGCGGATGCTTCCTTTGGCCGCAAGGTTTTTTTGCAGGCTGCGGTTTAGAGAACCTGGCCCTCGGGGGTTTTTTTTTTAATTCATTTTGGTCCGCTCCAGTTTTGGTTGAGTTCCTGTTTACTTGGTTTTCTAATTTAGGGTTTTGTTTTTTTTTTTCACTGTTCCCACCCCTCATGTTTAACACTGCTTTGGGAGGTCCCGATGGTGAATCGGGAGCTTGTGTCCGTCAATGAACAAGAGAAAATGGGATTTTTGACTTACCGTAAAATCCATTTCTGGTGTTCATTGATGGACACAGTACCCACCCCTCTGGAGTTGTAATGCGTCTGACACTGCTTGTAACAAAACCGTACCTATAGCAGAGCGAGTGTACCCCCTAGGGCTGCCCATAAGTGTAGTCAGACTTTTTTTTTTTTTCTGCCTAGTGTCGTCCTTCTGTAGGGCGCAGTATAACCCAATGGTTAAGTTCAGGAGCTGTGTCCATCAACGAACGTCCGAGAAATGGATTTTACGGTAAGTCAAAAATCCAATTTTTCAATAAAAATACACCTGAAGTTTCAGCGCTCAAAACATGACATTCTAGTAAATCCAAAAGCTGGAACTGTATTAAGTTTGTAAAAAAAAAAATTTCTAAATTAACCTTCAGCACCCTTTCATGATCAGGCCAATTTTTTGCATTATAGCACTGCATTACTTTAACAATTGTGCAGTTGTGCAATACTTTAGTACCCAAATTGATGTCCTTTTTTCTCTTTTGTTCATTCTTGTCTATTGGGTTATACTGCCCCCTACAGGAGTAGGAACACTAGGCAGAAAAAAAACTTCTGGCTACACCAATGGGCAGTCCCAAGGACAGGATTTGTTTTTCATTAGGTATACTCCCTCTCTGTTATAGTCTTCGTGGGCACTGCCATCTTAAGTGTGGGCAATGTTTTTTTGTTTTTTTTTTTCCCATAGACTTGTATGGGGCAGCAATTTTCCCTGTAGGTTCCTTTTGTTTTGTATGGGCATCCATATTTGTGTAGCCCTGGTGCTATGCTCAGCACTGTAACCTTATTCAGGTGACATCACTTCCTGTGTAGTGATTTCCTGTTGCTGAGCCGAGGTCATTTCCTGCATTTCTCGCCCCGGACGCCCCCCCCCCCCCACCTAAGTGCTGTCCTCGCAAATCAGATGGTAAAGAGGACCGGTCTTCAGCTGCAGTGCAGGAACGCGCCTTAGTTGAAAGCCCTGATTATTTCAGTGCGGGATACTTTAAAATTGGCTGATAAGCCCACGCCGGCAGGGACGCGGGTGGCTTTTGGCTCTCAGAAGTCTCCAAAAGCTGACAGGGTTTTTCCTTGTCCCGACACCTTTCACGATACTGTGAATGACCAATGGCAGCGTGTTAAGCACATGTTAGTGGTGCCTAAACGCTTTAAACGGCGGTACCCTTTTGCTGAAAAGATCTCCAACCATTGGACGGTGCCACCTAAAGTAGACCATCCTGTTTCCAGATTGAACAAATCTACCCTTGTGCCTGTGGAGGATTCCCCAGTTTTTACGGATCCAGTGGACAGGCGGGTGGAATCCCTTTCTCGCCATCTTCATGTGCTGGCGGGTTTCATTTTGAAACCGTTTTTTGTCTGTGTTATCACAGATGGTGATGGAATGGATTATGGCAGGAGTTCCCAAAGTGTGGGTCGCGCTGAGCCGTATTTTACTTTCTCTTTCTATATACTGCACTCTTCCATCCTGTACTCTCTCCCTCTACCCGTCAACTGATGATCATCCCTGTATACATTTTATGATTGACAGAGCCGAGATCGTCTAATCAGCACACAGCTCCGCCCTCCTATACACAGATGTCACCACGTGACTCTCCCCTGAGCTGTGTGCGGGGGACGGTTCTGTTTTGAGGTCTGAGGATGACCCCCCCCCCCCCCCATATCCTGATTATCGGGTTGTCGGGAGTGTATTGTGGTCAGTCTGTTATATTTATAATGATGTCATATATTTCCTGATATTAGGAGAGACCATGTCATATATGGGGTGATGTCACAGCTGTACAGATATCTCCTGTATATGGAGAGTGGTGATGTCACACCTGTACAGATATCTCCTGTATATGGAGAGTGGTGATGTCACACCTGTACAGATGTCTCCTGTATATGTAGAGTAGTGATGTCACACCTTTACAGATATCCCCTGTATATGTGGAGAAGTGATTTTCCCCCTTAATGACCGGGCTATTTTCTGCTATTCGGCACTGTTACTTTAACTGACAATTGCGCGGTCATGCGATGCTGTACCTAAATAAAATTGATGTCCTTTTTTTTCCACCACAAATAGAGATTTCTTTTGGTGGTATTTGATCATAATAAATTGAAAAGTAGTAAATTGATATTTTTAATTTACCATCCACCTCCCATTAAAATATGCATTATTTGCATTTATATTGCGCCAACGAATTCTGTAGCACTTTACAATATTCAATTACAAGCAAGGGAGTCTCGAAAAATAACTGTGTTCAGAAGTGGGTCTTGGCCCAAAAAAGTTTGGGAAGCCCTGGATTAGGGGTTTGCGGGAGTCCTTGGACCCCAAGACTGTTCCTCCGAAACAGTTGGACCTGGTGTTCCTGTGTGATGCGTCTATGGATGCGGCTCCCCTGGTGGCCAGGGTCTCGGCCGTGGGCATTGTTTTGAGACGCATGGTTTGGTTGAAGATGGTCGGCTGACCAAGCTTCTAAGAAAGCCTTAGCTGATCTCCCTTTTCTGGGAGACTGGTTGTTTGGAGACTCATGTGATGAGTTAATCAAGGGCCTGACTGCCAGAAGAGTACACTTTTTTTTCCTCAATCCTCCAAGGGTAAGACACCCCCATACAAAGCAGTGTCCCTCCTTTTCTGCTCATTAACGTTTTTTTTTCATGCCTCAGGGGTGCAAGAAAAAGGTAAGCTATTCAGAACTTCTGGAGGAGCTAAGAAGCCCTGGGGCAAGCCCAAGGCTGGCCAGTCTGGTGCGGCAGACAAGTCCTCTTCAGCATGAAGGGGCGCCCTCACCCGTGTCAGGAGTGGGGGGACGTCTGCGCTTCTTTCAGGAACCCTGGACTTCAGGACGATTGGGTTTGCGGACTGATTTGCTCCGAGTACAAGATCAAATTCTGGTCCCGACCAGGGGACAGGTTCTTTCAGTCGTATCTTCACCTGTCTCAGAAGCATTTGAAGGATCTGTGGGAGGCTGTGCAAGATCTGGCTCAAGGGGTGATTAAGCCGGATCCTCCGCAGAAATGCTCTCAAGGTTTCTATTCAAACCTGTTCACTGTGCCCAGAAAGGCTGGACCTCAAGGCTCTGAACCGCTTTGTGCGGGTGCAGAAGTTGCGAATGAAGTCCATTCGGTTGGTGGTGACATCTTTGAATTATGGGGCTTCCATCTATCTCAAAGATGCGTATCTCCATGTCCCCATATTTGAGGGAAATCAGCAATTTCTCTGCTTTGCGGTGGCAGAGGAGCACTTTCAATTTGTGGCGTTACCCTTTGGTCTCGTCTCCCAGAGTTTTTACCAAGGTCCTGACCCCCGTGCTGGCCTTGACACGGCGAGGTATCGCTATTGTGGGATATCTGGACGATCTTCTGTTGCGTGCAGTCTCCCTTTAGGATCTGCTGGACAACGTTTCTATCACCTTTCAGACCCTTCAAGAATTCGGGTGGACGATAAATGTCACCAAATCTGCCCTGACTCAGTCTGCAGGTCACTTATGTGGGGCTGAACAATATAGGCTATTTGGGACTTGGGAGTGAGACACCAGCAGGTAATGCCCAGCGTCTCCATCCCTGTATCAGAAAAACTGAAAATTGAAAAGATTAAAAGAGTGGCATGGAAGCCAGCCAGCCCCCAGTCTGATGTACTCACCTTCCAGTCTGCCACCAACCAAGTAGACCTGTCTCACGATATAAATAAAGAACGGGTTTAGTTGACACGCATTTGCAAACTCATGTGTAAGCTGCAAGGCTTCTACACGGCACCCTGTGTTGCTTGCAGTCCTAACACTGTCTATTTTGAATGTCTCTACAATGGAAGCACATGGCTGATAATAGATAGATGGGAGACAGCCCAAACTTCAGCCAACCCGCTCCCATCTATGACTGGTCTAATATCTCACAGCTCTAATAGTTATGTTGTAGTGATGGTACAAAACTGAAAAGGACTAGCTGAGAAGCATACACCTCCATCCCCTCGGTGGATACAGTATAAAACACAGATTGGGTCTTTGTATGAGGCATTGGCCTGTAAAGCACAGCGCCTCCATCCCTAATTTCATAAAATATTTGGGACTTTAAATGACACAAGCGGGTCATGCTATTGGTCTCCATCCCTGTATAGGAAAAAACTGAGGTCAAATCAGGCTGCATCCACCAAAAACGCACAAAATTCGCACAAAAATCGCACGGTGGGACTTTAAATGAGGCACCAGCCCATAGGTACAGCGTCTCCATCCCTGGTTACATAAACAATATAGGCTATTTGGGACTTTAAGTGAGACAGAAAAACTGAGAATTGAAAGGATTAAAAGAGTGGGATGGAAGTCAGCCAGCCCCCAGTCTAATGTACTCACCTTCCAGTCTGCCACCGACCAAGTAGACCTGTCTCACGATATAAATAAAGAAGGGGTTTAGTTGACACGCATTTGCAAACGCATGTGCAAGCTGCAAGGCCTCTACACGGCACCCTGTGTTACTTGCAGTCCTAACACTGTCTATTTTGAGTGTCTCCACAATGGAATCCTGGTGTCGCAAACTCTGACCAAGTGGGCTAAGCTACTATGCCGTGACCTGCAGGAAGAACGGTTTCCCCCTGCCTCTACTGAGCTGGCGAACCAGCTGGTCCAGGGGCTGAAGTTTATCTGTGATGCTTCTTTGGATGCAGCTCCTCTGATGGCTTGTTTCTCTGTTTTGGCAGTGGTCCTTCGGGGTGTCTTTTGTTTCAAATGCTGGTCTGCTGACCAGACTTCTAAAAAGGCCTTGACTGATCTTCCCTTTCAAGGAGATCGCCTGTTTGGAGCTACCCTGGATGACATTAAAGGACTCACAGGGGGGAAGAGTACCTTTCTTCCTCAAGCTAATAAGGGCAAGGAACCTCGTCATAGACGTGGACCTTTCTTCTCGGCTCATAAGAAGTTTTTTTGTCCCTCAGGGTCGACTGACAAGGGCTCGAAGCCTTTGAGGGCCTCCTCTGGCAGATCCAAACAAACCTGGTCTGGCAAGCCGAGAACAGGCTTCTGCAGACCCGCGGACAAGGCTCCTTCTGCATGAAGGTGCGCCCTCACCCGTATCAGGGGTGGGGGACGTCTTCGCTGCTTTTCTGGACCCATGGACTTTTGCTCTTGTCCCCCCAACAAGGTTTTTTCCTTCCATCCTGCGCCTGTCCCCAGACCGGTTATAGGGTCTGTTTGAGGCGGTACAAGACCTGTTCCTTCAAGGGGTGATCGTCCCGGTTCCGACTTCGGATTGTTTCAGGGTTTTTACCCAAACCTGTTCACAGACCCCAGGAAGGAAGGAAGGCAAAGCATTTTCAATCCTGGACGTCAAGGCGCTAAACTGCTTTGTGCGAGTACAGAAGTTCAGAATAGTGTCTATTCGAACGGTGGTGGCATCTCTGCATCAGGAGGATTTCCTCGCCTCTATAGTTATCAAGGATGCCTATCTTCAAATTCCAATATTTGCCAGTTACCAGTGTTTTCTCCACTTTGCTGTGGGAGAGGAGCATTATCAGTTTATGGTGTTACCCTTTGGTCTCGTCTCCGCTCCTCGGGTCTTCACAAAAGTGTTGGCTTCACTGCTAGCCTTGCTATGCCAATGGGGGATCGATTACTGGGCTACTTGGACGATCTCCTTCTGCGAGTGGAGTCTCCCTCTGCTCTGGTGGAGAACCTGGAGATCACAATATGAGCTCTGCAGGAGTTCAGCTGGATTCTGAATTTTCAGAAGTCTGCCCTGGTTCCGTCCACAAAGCTAGACTATCTGGGCGTGACTCTGGACTCGGCCTTAGCCAGTGTACCGTCCTCTTGACAAACTCCAGAAATTGCAGGCTGCAAGTCGTCTCCTGCTGTCGAACAGATGGTCATCCCTCTGGACTTGTGCAGGTAGTTTTGTTTGCACAGTTCCATACGAGGTCCGTGCAAAGGGAGATTTTGACCAAATGGAGGACAATCAAATCCGGCTGAGTCGGGTAATGAAAGAGTCCCTGATATGGTGGCTTCGTTCTCTGGCGCTTCGGCTGGGCAAATCCTCCCTTCCCTTGAATTGGACAGTGGTCACCACGGATACCAGCCTGTCCGGCTGAGGAGGCGTCCTCGGCAAGCATTCTGCTCAGGGGATCTGGCCTCTGGAAGAGTCCAGACTACAAATCAATGTCTTTCAACTCCTAGCAATCAAACTGTCTGGACTATTGGACAGATCGTCTTCAGGATTGTCCAGTGCTCATTCAATCAGACAATGCCATGGCTGTGGCTTATGTAAATCACCAAGGGGGCACAAGAAGTGTCCTGGCGGCTCTGGAGATAGCCGACATTGTAAGGTGAGCAGAATGATTCGTTCCAGCCCTATCCACAGTACACATTCTCAGGGTGGAAAACTGGCAGATGTTGAACCAAGGGGAGTGGTCCCTTCATCCGGACGTGTTTCTTAATTTGTGTCTCAGGTGGGTCACCCCAGAGGTGGATCCGTTGGCGTCTTGGCTCAACAGAAAGGTGCAGAGGTTTGTGGCTTGGTCAAGGGATCCTCTGACGGATGCCACAGATGCGCTGGTGGCCCCGTGGGGTCAGTATCATCTGATCTACGCCTTCCCTCCTCTCTGTCTGTCGTTCCTTCTAAAGGTAAGAAATGTATCCAATCATCACCCCTTGAGGAAATAATAAACAAGAATATCCCCTTGATATATGGGATTATAAAGGCACCGCTAACCAAATTGTAAATAAAGTATAAATTGTATTTATTCCATGTAAAAATTGCATATCGAATGATGGTATTCTAGAAGCATCAAAAAAATGTATAAAACAGTGACAATCATAACAAAATCACGGCTATGAAAATGATTTTATCAAAAAATGTTACAGCCTCTTTCTTGAAGGTATGTGCTCCACCAGTATCCAAGGATAGCGTACCCAATAGGGTACTGGAGGAGCACATACCTTCAAGAAAGAGACTGTAACATTTTTTGATAAAACAATTTTCATAGCTGTGATTTTTTATGATGGTCACTGTTTTGTATGTCTCTATACTACTATCATGCGATATGCAATTTTTACATGGAATAAATAAAATATATCCTTTTTTTTTACAATTTGGTTAGCGGTGCCTTTATAATCCCATATATCAAGGGGGTATTCTTGTATATTATTTCCTTCCAAAGGTTGTCTATGATTTTCATTTGAATGAAGACATTGGTGTTGCCTTCCCTGTGCCCCAGGCCCCTAAACATCAAAAGGTAATTTCCTTGCATGCCTTGGATGTGGGCACCCACCCCTCTGTGGATTTATAATTTTTTGAAACTGCTTGTAACTGAACTGAGTACATATAGCAGAGAGGGGGAGAGTATATCCCCTGGGACTGCTCATGGGCGTAGCCAGACTTTTTCTGCCTATTGTCCAACTCCTGTAGGGGGCAGTATAACCAACAATTATCAAGAGCTGAAGCTGTGTCCATCAATGAACATCAGAGAAATAGATTTTAAAGTATGTCAAAATTCCCATTATTAAATGCTATAAAACATACCCAATAAAATGTAAAAAATGTAATTTCTTAATTTTGGCCAATATGTGTTCTGCTACGTTTTTGGTAAAAAAAAAAAAAAATCCCAATAGGCGTATATTGATTGGTTTGCAAGTTGGTTTAAAGTTATAGCGTCTACAAACGATAGGATTTTTTTGGTTTTTTTTAATAATGGCGGCGTCCAGCGGTTTTTAGTGGGAATGTGACATTGCGGCTGAAAAATCAGACACTAACAGTCACTTGACACTTTTATGGGGACCAGTGACATTAGTGATCAGTGCTAAAATATGCACTGTAACTGTACTATTGACACTGGCAGGGAAGGGGCTAACATCAGAGGCAATCAAAGTGTTAAATGTGTTCCGTGGGAGTGCTTGCTAACTGGGGGGTAAGGGGGGGGGTGCTTTAACTGAGGGGAGACAGAGATCTGTGTTCCTGCTTAGTAGAAACACAAGATCTCCATCTTCTCTCACAGACTGCCTTTCTGCCTCTCCTGAGAATGATCGCGGGGTGCCAGCGAAAATCAGGTCGGTGCGCACCCAACGCAGTGCACGAAATCATGTACAGGTACGTGATTTTGCGCAGGAGGGCCGCTGTTCTAGCAGATTACTGCTACCTGTCAGATAATGTAATGGAAGTGATGTTTCGTCAGCTGCGCATGTATTCCACTGCTATCAGGTTTGCTAATCCGACAGAATACCTGCAGTCAGAAGACAGCGGCAGACATCTTATTACACCCAGCTACGCCTTGATTTGCAGAGTAATTTTACCAATAAAGTGAACGTATATTGATGTAGCACCCTAATAAGTAGGTGCTAGAGAGAGAGTATAGTTTTGAATCCTGTCTGCTTACCAGAGGGATTGCAAGTAAATCTATATTGTTCTCTGCCTACCAGAGAGCAGGATCTGTTAGTGAGGTCTGCTGAATGTGCTCAGGTGCAACTCAGTCTGTCTGCAGAGTGTTTCACACTGGTCCAACAGGGAGGCATGTTGGACAGTGGGAGGCAACCTGACAAATGAGTGCACAGGTGTTTGATACAACCCTGGTGATTTGGCCGAGGAAAATGCCTTGGTGCATGCTGGGATACTGTATAAATGCCAGGAGCACATGTGCTCGGGATCTTTTGGCTGGATAGCGGAGTCCCGGAGGGAGGGGGCAGCTGCCTCTTCGTCTGTAGAAGGGCCATGCATCCTCAGGTAGTTGACCTGAGGGCCTAGAGAGAGCTATAGAGGAACTAAACCCGGAGGTCCTGTAGAGCTGACTGGAAGGGGAGACCCTGATGGATCTGATTCTGCAGTACAGTGAGTAGTGTACTGCAGTGTCAAGGTGCCTATCCTGAGGGGGCCATCCCTGCAGCTAGAAGAGTCAGTGGACGGGTGTCGGTAAAGCGGATGCTAGAGAGTATCCCAAAGATAATGTAGTTCACCATGTCTATTGCTGGAAAGAGAGCAAGGAGACTTAACCTTTTCCATACATGTGGCAGTATGGTTTAAGCAGTGCAGCTGCTTTCACAAGCAACCTGGTGAGGCCAAGTAAGAGTTGTCCTTATCCAATGTACATAGTTCCAGTTGGAGTATCCCACTATTCCCCTCTCCCATCCAAGTTCCAAAATAAACACCAAAAATCAATACCCCTGGACTGTTTTTTTTTTTTTTTTTTTAGCAACGAGCCATTGGGAGTAATGCCCCATACACACGTGCAGATTATCTGCAGACTTTTGTCTGCAGACTTACCAAAACCATATAATATGAGGTCAAACCTAAACACTTTCAATTTGTATGCAATCTGGCAGGCCCTTGCACTACATAGAAAAGGTAAGTCTGCAGACAAAAGTCTGCAGATAATCTGCATGTGTGTACAGGGCATAAGGATGAATGTGTGAACTGTACCCTAAAGCCCCGTACACACGTACCGATGGTCGGCATACAAATGTTCCTCTTTTCTCCCCGGGATGTCGGTGTCTGCTGAAAAGTGCAAAGACAGCACAAGGACAGCACAAGAATTTTGTCTGCCGACTGCAGAAGTGATGTCATGTAATGGTTAACTTTCCCTGTGTTTTCTATTTTCTGAGCATGCCCAGTCTTGCAAATCTGCGGTCTGTCGGCCGAATTGTGTACTGACAGGCGAACAATCGTCCGTTCTGGTGTCGGCATACAAAAATTTTCATGTTTGCAAGAAAGACTTTTGTCCGCTGATTGTGCGCAGACATCTGTCGGAGGCACCATACTAACACGCGTACAATCGGCAGATCCTTCGTCCACCGACGTTTGTATGCCGACGATCGGTACGTGTGTACGGGCCTTAAGTGTGTGCTTGTAATCAGAGGAGGCCCAACAAGTCTTCATACAGCAAGCCCTATGGGGACAGTGCTACATTGACATCTGTGATGCTGTTTGGATGTATAATTTTGAAAGCCTAAAGGGTTTAGTGCTGAGTAGTGCGGGGTGTACCAACATGGCCTCCGCCACCTTCCTACTGCTGGTGTCCAGCTTCTTTTAAAATGTAATATCAAAACAGCATCACGGATGTCAATATACTATATTTATATATGCTCACTTTATTGCTAAAATAAATCAAGCGGTACCTGGTTGTAGTAAGATGTCCACTGCCGCCTTCTGATTGTACGTGTTGTCAGATTAGCAAACCTGGTAGTGGTGAATAGCATGTGCAATTAACGGAAATGTCACTTCCATTACAATATATGATGGGTAGTGGTAATCTGATAGAACACCGCCCTGCTGCAGTATATCTGTGTGGGGCGTTCCAGAAGAGGTTAAAGTTTTCCTTATTTGTGAAACCGTGAAAGTGGTTGGTAAGGAACCAGGACAAAAAATTCTGGAAGTTGGCTTCATACTCGTGTTGTAATGTTCAATCCGCTCTGTCATGTGTGAGCTGCATTGGTGTGCATATCAAAAAATGGTACATACATAAATTGTATTACAATGCACCGCTATATAGTGTTGAATAAATTTAATTTTAGAAGTAAAAAAAAAAAAAGTCTCATGCATTATATCGATGTATTGTTCACGCAAAACGCACACCAGCACACTTTATGTGCACCATGTGTGAAAGGGCCCTTAGTGGGATAGTGCACTACAGCACACCAACATATATAATGAGCATTACCACTGTCAAGCAGACTCTAAGGCTCCGTTAACATACTGGTGCCCCAGATCGTGGGCAGAAACGTGGCGACTCTGCCAGCTATCCAGAATCATTGCAAATCATGGGCCAAATCGCGCCGCTTTTTGGGTGCCTTTGCACTTTATTGGGGATTGTGGCGATTCTGCCCGCGATCCGATACGACAGTATGTAAACAGGCCTTATTTTTGAGGATTTGGTGAAGTTTCACTTTTGAAAAAGAGAGCTTGACCAGTTCCCACCTGGCCTATAGTAAAATGATGGCCAGGCAGGACATTTACCGTTCTGGGTGAACGTCATATGATATCCTCCCAGACTGCCTTACCACCAGACACAGCGGATGACTAATCAGTGGACCAGCCGCTGCTGGTACCAAGTGATCACTGTGACCAAGGACAGCAGATCACATGACCGTTGTACACAATGGAGTTAATTTATGCCATCTATTGTGTTGGTCGCATGGTACAGACCTTGCCAATCACAGCCTATCTGTACCATGTGATTAGCTGTGACCAATTACAGCTAACCACAGTAGTAAACACTGAATGAATCCATTTCATTAGGTAAAAATTGTTACTTATAACAGTAAAATTGTCTGGTATAAGCAATAATAATGTGTAAAAAAGAAAACCTGATCACTTCCCAGAGTAGTACAGTGTTCGTAGAAGTGATATAAAAGAAAAAAATATTTATTTTACATACTGTCACCAGTCAGTGTCCCTGGTCACTGTCACACCAGTTATATGATGATGTACTGCACTGGTGACTATAAAAAAAAAAGAAATAAATTGTGAATTTTCAAAAAAACTGAAAAAAAAATTACAACTTCATAAAACTCGCCATGCTTCTTACTAAATACTTTGGACTGTTTACGTACCAAAAAGGGGTCTTTTGGGAGGTATTTGTACTGTCTGGACATTTTTGGGCCTCAAGAAATTTTTGAGGAAAATCTGCTGCCCTCTGCCAGAAAGTTGTACATGGGAAGAAGGTTTACCTTCCAACATGACAATGAGCCAAAGCACACAGCAAAAATTACCACACAGTGGTTGAAGGAGAAAAAGGTGAATGTCCTTGCATGGCCTGGTCCAGGGGTGTCAAACTCAATTTCATCGAGGGCTGCACTAACATTATGGTTGCCCTCAAAGGACCGGTTGTAAATTTACCCAGGGCTTTTTGTCTGAGAAAATAGGTGCAGGAACTCCACCATGCCCTCTCTCCAATGAGCTGCATTGAGCGGTGGGTGTGGCCAAATTGCACATCTTAAATGGACAATAAATACCAGGAGTGCATTATGTGTGGAGTTCAGGGATGCCCTATGTATGGAGTTCAGAGTTAAAGGAGTTGTAAAATCAAAAGGTTTTTTTTATCTTAATGCATTCTTTGCATTAAGATAAAAAACCATCTGGGTGTAGCAGCCTCCCCAGCACCCCCTAATAATTACCTGAGGTCCATCTCTGTCCAGCGATGTCCACAAGTCTCGGCCACCCGAGACTCTCCCTCCGGATTCTCTAGGACACAGCCACGGCACCATTGGCTCCCGCGGCTGTCAAAGTCAGAGAGCCAATCAGGAGAGTGAGGGGAGGGGCGGTGCCAAACTGCAGCTCCGTGTCTGAATGGACACACGGCGCTGCAGCTCGGCTCGGGTGCCCCCATAGCAAGCTGCTTGCTGTGGAGGCACTCAATGAGAGGGAGTGGCTAGGAGCAGCAACGCGGGACCCTAGAAGAGGAGGATCATGGCTGCCCTGTGAAAATCCAACTGCACAGAGAAGGTAGGTATAACCTATTTTTCTTTTTTTTTTTTAAACAAGATTTTGCAATCACTTTAACTACCTCAATACTGGGCACTTAAGCGCTGTTGCATTTTGAATGACAATTGCGCGGTCATGCAACATTGTACCTAAACCAAATTTGTGTCATTTTTTCCCCACAAATAGAGCTTTCTTTTGGTGGTATTTGATCACTGTCAGGTTTTTTCTTTTTTGGTGCACAAATAAAAAAAGACAGAAAAGTTTGAAAAAAAAAAAAAGTTTTTTTGCTTAGGTTATAAAATTTTGTGAATAGATACGTTTTTTCCTTCACTGATGATGCCGCACTGACAGGCACTGATGAGGAGACACTGATTGGGTGGCACTGATGGGGTGGCACTGATGGGGTGGCACTGATATGCAGCACTGATGGGCACTGATAGGTAGCAATGATATGCAGCACTGATGGACACTGATATGTGGCACTGATAGATAGCACTGATATGTAGCATTGGTGGGCACTGATAGGCAGCGCTGATGGGCACTGATAGGCAGCACTGATGGGCACTGATCGGCGGCACTGGTGGGCACTGATAGGTGGCACTGATCGGCACTGATGGGCGGCACTGATTGGCACTGATGGGGGGCACTGATGGGGGGCACTGATGGGCACTGATAGGCAGCACTGGTGGGCAATAATGGGCACTGGTGGGCAGCACTGGTGGATGGCAATAATGGGCACTGGTTAGCAGCACTGATATATGGCATTGGTGGGCAGCACTGATAGGAGGGCACTACTGGCAGGCTGTTTGCCATCCCTGGTGGCCATGGTGGGCATCCCTGGTGGTCATGGGTGGGCATCCCTGGTGGCTCTAGTGGCATCCCCTCCCCCCAGGGCTGCACTGGTAATCAATCATCTGATTACCAGCACAGACCCCCCCTGTGATCAGTGAGTACTTAGAAATACTCACTGATCACCCCAGCTCCAGTATCGATCCTCTTCTTCTCCTCCCTGACAGGATCTGTCAGGGAGGAGAAGAGATCGAAGCCGTTACAACGGCTGTATTTACATTGCATGACGGCTGTGATTGGACACAGCCGTCATGTGATCAGGAGGGCCAATCACAGGGCCCTCCTGACGCATCTTGTTGCGCTGTGTCCGAGGGACACAGGCACATCGGGATCGCGCCGCTGCGCGTGCCCGCGGCGGCGCGATCTCGCTCCTTCTGAAGGACGTTCCGGAACGTCCATTCAGAAGGACGAGACTCCCACCCGGCCGTATATGTACAATGGCCCGGGTGGGAGGTGGTTAAGGTGTGCGCTGTGTACAGAGTGCAGAGTTCAGGGGTGCGCTATGTACAGAATGCAGAGTTTAGGGGAGCGCTATGTACAGAGTGCAGGGTTTAGGGGTGCGCTATGTGCAGGGTTCAGGGGGTGCACTATGTACAGAGTGCAGGATTGTGGAGTGCGCTACATATAGAGTGCAGGATTTAGGGGTGTGCTATGCACAATGTGCAGGGTTCAGCTTTCATGGCTGTCCACATCTCACTTCCACACCTCCGCACCATTCTCGCCATCCCCTACCTATGCACCCCCCCCCCCCCCCCCACTCCTGAAAGGTTTCCTCGCATTCACCTTCCCGACCCAGCTCTAGTACCTCCCGGCAGTGTTGGCGGCTCTGTCCATCTCTTTTACTTGCAGGACGATCATTGGTTGGAATCTGTGCAACTGGGCACATATGGAGATCACAATACAGCTTACCATGTGATGCCCCATCTCACACTGCACCTGCCATCTGAATCTTCCTTGTCCCTGCCATGAGTGCAGGCCAGGCAGTGATCTGTGAGTATTTCCAACATGTTTCAGCTGAAAACAAACCATGGGTGCCACAAAAAATGACCTGGAGGGCCGCATTCGGCCTGTGGGTCTTGTGTTTGACACATGTGGCCAAGTCAGAGCATAGACTAAAACCCTGGTGAAAATCTGTGGAAGGACTTGGAAGACTGCAATCCACAAATGATCACCATCAAATTTAACTGAACTTGAGCAGTTCTGCAAAGACAAGTGGGGAAAGTCTAGATGTAAAGCAATAGAAAAAGAAATATATATAACCCGTGCCCTTATAAAAAGTCCATCAATCAAGCGCTAACTCAAAACACTGGAAAGTTTTAAAAGGAAATAAAATACATGGAGCAGCGCTAATTATACAAAAAGCTGAACATCCTGTAGACTTACGATGACATAAAGTCCATAATTATATCACAAAAATGCAATGGAATGGTCAGCATCGATTAACACAGGAAGTGTAATAGAGTGTTCATCCTGTAGTCACCACAAAGTGAATCAGTACACAGCAAAAAGTGAAATCCCAGCCACCACACACTGACTCTTACCAGAGGATGGCGGGGGTACAGCAGCAAGCGGTTATGGGGCCGCTAAGACCCGCTCAGATGAGAATCTCCATGGGGAAAAGTGCGGCCTTATAAAACTCTCCATTCTCCAAAACTATCAATGGTATAATACACAGCGGATAGCCAAATCCTCCTTAGGTGGTTCTTATACCTCATGGGTAAGGGAGAGATTAAAATAAAATAGGCCCATAGTGCATTATCCTTTAAAATTAAACAACTTTATTCAAAGCTTATAGGGTATGCACTCACCCAGATACATGAAAACGAGCAGATATAAAACATCAAAGATGCAGTTCCACAACGATATGTGTAGCGATGTTGTTTCCAGTAGATAACCAAGAAAATGGCCGACCTCCGGGGTTTCCAGGTGTGACGCAATGACGTTCGGTCCGGAGGTCGGCCATCTTCTTGGTTATCTACGGGAAACAACATTGCTACCACATAACGCTGTGGAACTGCATCTTTGATGTTTTATATCTGCTCGTTTTCATGTATCTGGGTGAGTGCATACCCTATAAGCTTTGAATAAAGTTGTTTGATTTTAAAGGATAATGCACTAGGGGCCTATTTTCTTTTAATCTCTCCCTGACCCATGAGGTATAAGAACCACCTAAGGAGGATTTGGCTATCCGCTGTGTATTATACCATTGATAGTTTTGGAGATTGGAGAGTTTTATAAGGCCGCACATTTCCCCATGGAGATTCTCATCTGAGCGGGTCTTAGCGGTCCCATAACCGCTTGCTGCTGTACCCCCGCCATCCTCTGGTAAGAGTCAGTGTGTGGTGGCTGGGATTTCACTTTCGCTGTTTACTGATTCACTTTGTGGCGACTACAGGATGAACACTCTATTACACTTCCTGTGTTAATCGATGCTGACCATTCCATTGCATTTTTGTGATATAATTATGGACTTTATGTCATCGTATATCTACAGGATGTTCAGCTTTTTGTATAATTAGCGCTGCTCCATGTATTCTGAGAGGCATGTTGAGCTCATTGAATATTTCATTTTTTTGTCACAGGTGTTTGAAAAATGACTAAAAATTTTTTTTTTTTACACAAAGTTGTCATTGAAATGATATATTGCTCACACATGCCATGGGTATATGTGTAATTACACCCCAAAATATATTCTGCTGCTTCTCCTGAGTACAGGGATACCACATATGTGGGACTTTTTGGGAGCCTAGCTGTGTACGGGACCACAAAAACAAATCCCCACCATCAGAATTTCAAAGGGCGTACATTTTTCATTGCATTTTCTCACTACCTCTAACGGTTTAGGAGGCCCTGAAATGTCAAGATACCACAAAACCCCCCCAAATGACCCCATTTTGGAAAGTAGACACCCCAAGCTGTTTGCTAAGAGGCATGGTGAGTCCATGGAATATTTTATATTTTACCACAAGTTTTGGGAATATTACTATTTTTTTTTTTTATTTTTTTTTTTTACACAACGTTGTCACTAAAAGATAAAATTCTCACACATGACATGGGTATATGTGGAATTACACCCCAAAATACATTCTGCCACTTCTCCTGAGTATGGGGATGCCCCATGTGTGAGACTTTTTGGGAGCCTAGCTGTGTACAGGACCGCGAAAACCAATCAACACTCCCAGGTTTTCTAATGGCGTAAATTGTGCATGTCACCTCTGCACTACCTGTCACAGTTTCGGAGGCCCTAAAATTCCAAGATAGCACAAACCCCCCCCAAATGACCCCATTTTGGAAAGTAGACACCCCAAGCTATTTGCTGAGAGGCATGGTGAGTCCATGGAATATTTTATATTCTGCCACAAGTTCCGGGAAATACATATATATATATATATATATTTTTTTTTTTTTCACAAAGTTGTCAGTAAATGAAATATTGCTCACACATGCCATGGGTATATGTGAAATGACACCCCAAAATACATTCTGCTGCTTCTCCTGAGTACAGGGATACCCCATGTGTGAGACTTTTTTGCAGTCTAGCCGAGTACAGGTCCCCGAAAACCAGTCCCCGCTTTCAGGCTTTCCAAGGGCGTAAATTGTTGATTTCACTCCTGACTACCTATCACAGTTTCGGAGGCCCTAAAATTCCAAGATAGCACAAAACCCCCCCAAATGACCCCATTTTGGAAAGTAGACACCCCAAGCTATTTGCTGAGAGGCATGGTGAGTCCATGGAATATTTTATATTTTGCCACAAGTTCCGGGAAATATATATATATATATATATATATATTTTTTTTTTCACAAAGTTGTCAGTAAATGAAATATTGCTCACACATGCCATGGGTATATGTGAAATGACACCCCAAAATGCATTCTGCTGCTTCTCCTGAGTACAGGGATACCCCATGTGTGAGACTTTTTTGCAGTCTAGCCGAGTACAGGTCCCCGAAAACCAGTCCCCACTTTCAGGCTTTCCAAGGGCGTAAATTGTTGATTTCACTCCTGACTACCTATCACAGTTTCGGAGGCCCTAAAATTCCAAGATAGCACAAAACCCCCCCATTTTGGAAAGTAGACACCCCAAGCTATTTGCTGAGAGGCATGGTGAGTCCATGGAATATTTTATATTTTGCCACAAGTTCCCGGGAAATATATATATATATTTTTTTTTTTTTTACACAAAGTTGTCAGTAAATGATATATTGCTCACACATGCCATGGGTATATGTGAACTGACACCCCAAAATACATTCTGCTGCTTCTCCAGAGTATAGGGATACCCCATGTGTGAGACTTTTTTGCAGTCTAGCTGAGTACAGGACCCCGAAAACCAATCATCGCCTTCAGGCTTTCCAAGGGCGTAAATTGTTGATTTCACTCCTGACTACCTATCACAGTTTTGGAGGCCATGAAATGCCAAGACAGCACAACCCCCCCCCCCCCCAAATGACCCATTTTCGGAAAGTAGACACCCTGAGCTATTTGCAGAGAGGCATGTTGAGTGTTTTGCAGATCTCACTTTTTGTCACAAAGTTTTGGAAATTGAAAAAAGAGGAAAAAAAATGCATTTTCCTGTTTTTTCTTCATTTTCCAAAAAAAATTAGAGCTGCAAAATACTCACCATGCCTCTCAGCAAATAGATTGGAGTGTCTACTTTGCAAAATGGGGTCATTTGGGGGGGGGTTTGTGCAATCTTGGCTTTTTATGGACTTCAAAAGTGTGATAGGTAGTAAGGAGTGAGATCAACAATTTACGCCCTTAGAAAGCCTAAAGGTGCGCATTGGTTTTCCGGGTCCTGTACGCGGCTAGACTGGCAAAAAGTCTCACACATGGGGTATCATTGTACTCAGGAGAAGCAGCAGAATGTATTTTGGGGTGTCATTTCACATATACCCATGGCCTGTGTGAGCAATATATCATTTACTGACAACTTTGTGTAAAAAAATAAAAAAAAATAAAAAAAAATTTTTTCCTCGAAACTTGTGGCAAAATATAAACTATTCCATGGACTCACCATACTTCTCAGCCAGTAGCTTGGAGTGTCTACTTTGCAAAATGGGGTCATTTGGGGGGGTTTTGTGCCATCTTGAAATTTCAGGGCCTCTGAAACTGTGACAGGTAGTCAGGGGTAAAATCAGCAATTTACGCCATTAGAAAACCTGAAGATGTGGATTGGTTTTCGGGGGCGCGTACACAGCTAGGCTCCCAAAAAGTCTCACACATGTGGTATCCCTGTACTCAGGAGAAGCAAAAGAATGTATTTTGGGGTGTCATTTCACATATTCCCATGGCATGCATGAGCAATATATCATTTAGTGACAACTTTCTGTAAAAAAACAACAAAAAAAAAAAAATAATAATTTTACCGAAACTTGTGGCAAAATATAAAATACTCCATGGACTCACCATGCCTCTCAGAAAAAAGCTTTGGGTGTCTACTTTTCAAAAAGGGGTCATTAGGGGGGTGTTTGAACAGTCCCGGCATTTTATGCTCAATCTTATCCACACATCACCCACTCTTCTAACCACTTGAAAACCAAGCCTTTTCTGTGCCTTTTTGTTTACATGAAAAAATATTTTTTTTTTACTAGAAAATTACTTTGAACCCCCAAACATTATATATTTTTTTAAAGCAGAGGCCCTATAGAATAAAATGGTGGATGTTGCAAATTTTTTTGTCACACGGTATTTGCGCACAGATTTTCCAAACGCAATTTTTGCGAAAAAAATACATTTTTTTTTAATTTATTGCACAAATACACTATATAATTCCAATTTTTTTGGTAAAATTTAAAAGATGATCTTATGCCGAGTTCATAGACACCTAACATGACATGCTTTAAAAATTGCGCATGCCTGCGCAGCGACAAAAACGTATGTACATTTTTGAAAACCTTTAAAAGTCTCTACAGGTTACCACTTTAGACTTACAGAGGAGGTCTACTGCAAGAATTACTGCACTCGATCTGGCGATCGCGGCGATACCTCACATGCATGCTGCAATTGTGGTTTACATATGACACTAGACCACCGCTTGCGTGCGCCATTGCGCGCAAGCACCGGGGGTAAGGGGGGGGGCTCAATTTTTTTTTTTTTCTTTTTTCTTTTGCTTTTTTATGTTATTTTGACACCTTTCCTTTAATTTTTTTTTTTTTTAAATCATTTTTATTGTTATCATAGTGAATTTAAATATCCCCTATGATAGCAATCTGTGGTGACAGGTACTCTTTTTTAAAAAAATTGGGGTCTTTTAGACTCTAGATCTCTCCTCTGACCTTAACGCATCTGACCACACCAAAATTGGTGTGATAAAATACTTTCCCAATTTCCCAATGGCCCTGTTTATTTCTGGCGAAACAGAAGTCATAAAATGCTCGTAGCCTCCGGCATCTTAGGCCATAGAGATGATTGGAGCCATTCTCATCTCTAATTAGCTCTATGGTTAGATAATTGAACCACCGGCTGCACTCTCGGGTTAACCGGTGGGACAGGAGAGCCAGAGAAAAACCATGGAAGGCTGCGGAAGGCGGCGGTGGGGGGGGGAGGCCCCTCCCACTGCATGTAAAAGCAGTCTAGCGGCCAATTACCTGCTAGAATTGCTTTTACATGTAAGCCGACCGCTGGCTGTAAAAAACGATACCAAGATGATGCCTAAATCTGCAGGCATCATCCTGGTATAACCACTCAAAGTCCAGCAACGTACCAGTACATTGCTGGTCCTTGTTTGGCATATAGGTTTTTTTTTTTTTCATGCAGCCTGTGGGCTGAACGGAAAAAAAGAGAACCTATCAGAAATCAGCACAGCAATAATGCGTAGTATTACTCATCATTAACCGCCCAAACAACCACCCACTGAATTTAATGATGGGTATACACGACACTATCCACGTATACCAAAATAGGATTTTAACTGCAGTGCTGAAATCAGAAAATCACCACAGCTGCTATCAGCAAAGGTATCCATATATGCTGAGCGCAAACGCTGTTTGTGTCAGAATATATAAAATCAATGCGTGGTAGCCGACGAGGGACCTGCAAGAGAAACAGGTCACAAAAGAATGAAAAAACAAACAAAGGACATTGAAAAAAAGTATAGTAGGAAGGAGTAGAAGGACATATAAAATGACTGACAACAACAGTTTTTGGATCTTCATCATTAACCGCCCAAACAACCACCCACTGAATTTAATGATGGGTATACACGGCGCTATCCACGTATACCAAAATAGGATTTTAACTGCAGTGCTGAAATCAGAAAATCACCACAGCTGCTATCAGCAAAGGTATCCATATATGCTGAGCGCAAACACTGTTTGTGTCAGAATATATAAAATCAATGCGTGGTAGCCGACAAGTACCTGCAAGAGAAACAGGTCACAAAAGAATGAAAAAACAAACAAAGGACATTGAAAAAAGTATAGTAGGAAGGAGTAGAAGGACATATAAAATTACTGACACCACAACAGTTTTTGGATCCTTTTATTTTTCTTTCTAACTGTTCCTTTACTTCTTGATTTGGGAGGGACTGCGATCTTCTGCGATCTTCTCTTCCAGCTTGGGTCTCTCAAAATGACGATGGACATCCAACATCCTTCGAGACCCTGTGTTTATGTGCCCTACACTGTGTCGTGCTGTACCCTACGCTAATAATCCACTAGTGTATGGTAGCGCTCGAAACATTCCCCGATGCAGAGACCAATGTCAGGACATTTGGGACAATAATAACGGGTGTCACGCCTAAATCCGCGCTTGCTACAGACACGACATCTTCTTTGGGGCCATCTTTGGGTAGGGGTACTCGGGAGGACATGTGAAAAATGCCTCTCATGCAGCCGGCTCACTGCATCTGGAAGGGGAAGTTGGGCAGGCATGCCTCCTGGGTACAGGTAGGCAAGGATGATCTCTTCCTGGAATTCCCGGAAAGATCCAGTTCGTCCTGACGCCCTGTATAGGACAAAGGCGTTCAGCATAGCCAATTGGTATAGGTAAACAGACACTTTTTTGTACCAGCGTCTGGCTTTACGGGCAACTAAATACGGCGCCAAAAGCTGGTCGTTAAGGTCCACCCCTCCCATATTAAGGTTATATTCGTGGACACAGAGGGGTTTCTCCATAACGCCAGTTGCCGTAGGAATTTGGATCGTCGTGTCTGGGTGAAGGGAGGACAGAACATAAACATCCCGTGTATCCTTCCACTTCACCGCAAGTAATTTGTCCGTTTTCAAGCAGGCTCTCGCCCCCCGACTAAGACGGGAATCTACAAGCCGTTGGGGGAAGCCCCGGCGATTAGGTCGCACGGTGCCACATGCGCCAATTTGTAAATCGAGAAGGTGACTAAATAGTGGCACGCTTGTATAAAAGTTGTCCACGTACAAATGGTACCCCTTTCCGGATAAGGGTGACACCAAGTCCCAAACGATCTTACCGCTGCTCCCTATGTAGTCTGGGCAGTTGGGGGGCTCCACACAGCTATCTTTTCCCTCATAGACCCGGAAACTAACTGTATAGCCTGTGGCCCTGTCACACAATTTATACAGTTTGACCCCGTACTTGGCACGCTTGCTGGGGAGGTACTGTTTCATAGCAAGGCGGCCAGTAAATTTAATCAGGGACTCGTCAACGCAGACAACTTGTTCGGGGGTAAACAAGGCTGCAAACCGCTGATTGAAGTGGTCTATGAGGGGCCGAATTTTGTGGAGCCGATCGTATGCAGGGTGTCCCCGAGGACGACAGAGTTCATTGTCGCTGAAATGCATAAATCGCAGAATTTGCTCGTATCTCGTCCTGGACATAGAGGCAGAGTACATGCGCATATGGTGAACTGGGCTAGTGGACCAATATAGCCGCAATTCACTCTGTTTAGTTATGCCCATGTGGAGGGAAAGGCCCAGAAAGATCTTAAATTCGGAAACCGTTATAGGTTTCCAGCCGAATTGTCTGGCAAGGTGTGAATTTGGGTTGGCGGCGATGAACTGTTGTGCATATAAATTTGATTGATCCACAATAGATCTGTAAAGATCTTCCGTGAAGAACAGCTCAAAAAAGTTCAGGGGCGTAAAACCAGCTGTCTCCACGTGGATTCCAGGTTGGGCGGTGAATGGGGGAAGTACTGGCGCTGTAGTATCAGTGGGTTGCCAATTAGGAAATGCCAGCGCATCAGGGAGGGCACTATGGGCTCTACGGGCCTGTCTTCGAATACGCGGTGGCTGCGGGCCACTACTTGTGCTAGCCACCGCACCAGCTTCAACTGCACTTAGGGGACTCGCCACGTCACCAGGTCTTACTGCAGTGCTGGTTGTACTAGGTCCAGGTTGTACTAGGCCGCTGGCGCTTGCCAGGTCGCCAGAAGGATGAGCGGCACTAGTACCCACACTCTGCTCCATACGAGCACCCTGCGATTCCTGCATCACAACAACTTCAGAATGGGGTCGGGTACGCCTGGGTCTAACAGGGACCCATCTGTCGTCGGAGCTATCTGTCAGGGAGCCGCTGCCGTCATCAGGTTCATATACTGACACTAATTCGGTCATTGTAGCTTCCCCTTCGCTATCAGATGACTCGGTCAGCATAAAACTGATAAGCTCTTCATCCCTGTACGAACGTTTGGTCATTTTGGTAACTAAATTTACTCGTACAGTGATGCGACTCACAGGTAATAAAAGCACCTGGTTGTCGAAGATTATTTCAAGCGCTACAAAAAAAAACTGCTAATGCTAGCAGGGATCAGGCCTGACTCTGCTAACACAGCGGTTTTGTGTCTTGTGTTTTTTTGCAAGTGACAGTAATCTATTGATTACTACACTTGCCTGGGTGAAAGGGTTAAACGCAGGTGCTGGCCGGAATCAGTACTGATCGTGCAAACACCGCGTTTTGGGAACCCTAAACTATGGGGGCGCTAGTATAGTTCTGATCAGATCAGATATTGATCTGTTCAAACACTATACTAGAAATGGAAGTGTAGGTGCGTGCGTGCGTGCGTGCGTGTGTGGCAATCAAGGGGTTACTTCTAAACTATGCGCTGGGGATCTGGGGGGGGGTGGCGGGGACCCTAAACCTCCTTTGGGAAAGAAACTAGCTAGCTAGCGCAACCTCAAGTCACAATGACACCAATACAAAATACAGTAAAAACAGTATATTATGTGTGTATTAGTGCTAATGTGACAGAGGGTGTAGGGGTTAACGGGATGTGATCAGGGGGGGATCAGGGGTTTAAATCTTTATTGGAAGGGACTGGGGGTATCCTAAGGATAAAAGGAACGGTGGCAAGCGCTAAACCTGGTCACAAGTCACACTTATACGGGTATATAGAAAATGCTATATACTGTATACAGTGTGCGTTGTGGCAGGGGGTGTAGGGGTGATCAGGAGGGGATCAGGGGATTAAATCTTTATTGGGTGGGTGGCGGGGACCCTAAACCTCCTTGGGACACAAACTTAGTCGCCTGCGCTAATTCTGATCACAATGACACTAATACAAAAATACAAAAACACAGTATATTACGTTTGTATTAGTGCTGATGTGACAGAGGGTGTAGGGGTTAACTAGCGGTGATCAGGGGGGGGATCAGGTGGGATCAGGGGCTTAAATCTTTATTAGGGGGGGGTGGCGGGTAATTCAAGTGGAAAAAGGGGGGTCGCAAGCGCTAGACCTGACCACAAATCACACTTATACGGGTATATAGCAAAATGCTATATACTGTATTCGGTGTGTGTTATGGCAGGGGGTGTAGGGGTGATCAGGGGGGGGTCAGGGGCTTAAATCTTTATTGGGCGGGTGGCGGGGACCCTAAACCTTCTTGGGACAGAAACTTAGTCGCCTGCGCTAATTCTGATCACAATGACACTAATACAAAAATACAATAACACCGTATATTGCGTTTGTATTAGTGCTGATGTGACAGAGGGTGTAGGGGTTAATGGCGGTGATCAGGGGGGGGTCAGGGGAGATCAGTGGGTTAAATCTTTATTAGGGGGGGGTGGGGGGTAATTTGAGTGGAAAAGGGGGGGTCGCAAGTGCTACACCTGTTCACAAATCACACTTATACAGGTATATAGGTATATGCTATATGCTGTATATAGTGTGTGTTGTGTCAGGTGCTGTAGGGGTTAATTGGGGGGGCGATCGGGGGTGAAATGTGCCTATCTAACTGTGTGTGGGTGTGCTTGGTGCAGTACTCACAGTAAGATGTGCTCTCCTCTCACGCTGGATCCAAAAAGACCGTTGTGGGGGGAGGGCACATCTCCTCTAAGCCTGTGTTTACATTTCACAGGCTTAGAGGATGATCTGATTGGGCAGGACCGATCAACAGGTCCAGACCAAAAATGATTGGCCTGGACCTGATGACTGATCGGTTCTGAACCCAATCGAGTCATCATCGGCGGCGGGGACGCGCGGGAGCGCGCACAGGGCCGGCAAATTGTGCTGACGTAGGCCTACGTCAGTTTGCCTGGCCGGGGCTGAGTGCCGACGTAGATCGTCGTGCGCCGGTCGTAAAGTGGTTAAAAAAATAGTTACCAAGACAAACCGGTACAAAGAGCAACAATTGGCTACGCATCGGAAGTTTGCAAGATGCAAAAAGTGGGAACCAGTGACCAAAGATGACATTTGGGACATTCTGGGCCTAATAATTCAGGGAGTGAATTTCTGGGCCCTAACTTCAGGGAGTGGGGGGGAAACCCCTGCAGAAGTGGTATTGGGCAACCAATACATTACTTGCTACTCCATTCTTTGGCACGGTCATGTCAGAGTTACAGATTCTCCCTCACAATGAAATAGCTCCACTTCTAAAACAATGAAGAATTTGATGAAATTTATTATTGTTATAATTTATGATTTCGTGTTTCAAACTTTATCATACCCGGGATGTTTACTAGACTCTTGTTTGGACAGATTTTAGTGAGTTATTCCTAAGAATTACAGGCCTAAAATATAAAACAACCTATTTCCATGCAATACAATGTACCGCTTTTAGCACCAAAATTCTGACTTAATCAGACCGCCAGGGAGGTTAAGGACCTGGCTGACAGGAAGGCGGAGACTGTGACTTGCAATATGTACACTGTGGCTGGTTCGACACTTAGGCCGGTATTTACCATTGCACTGGTGTCACAAACTCTGACCAAGTGGGCTAAGCTTTAACGGCGTGACCTGAAAGGGGAGCAGCTCCCCCCCTGCCTTTGCTGAGTTTGTGGACCAGTTGGTCAGGGAGCTTCAGTTGATCTGTGATGCCTCTTTGGATGCGGCTCCCCTATTCGCTAGGCTCTCTGTTTCAGCAGTGGTCCTTCTGCGTATTTTTTTGGCTCAAATGCTGATCTGCGGAACAGACTTCTAAAAAGGCCTTGACTGATCTTCCTTTTCAAGGAGATTGCCAGTTTGGAGCTACCCTGGATGACATCCTTAAGGATCTCACAGGGGGAAAGAGTACCTTTCTTCCGCAAGCTAGTAAGGGCAAGTACCTTTGCTGTAGATGTGGGCCATCCTCGGTTATAAGAAGTTTTTTTGTCCCTCAGGGACGACTGACAAGGGATCAAAGCCTTTCAGGGCTTCCTCTGGTGCAAGTCGGGAGCGGGCTTATCCAGACCTGCGGACAAGGCTCCTTCGACATCAAGGTGCGCCCTCATCTGTATCGGGGGTGGGGGGACGTCTTTGCTGGTTTCCGGACTAGTGGACTTCCCTGGTACAAGACAATTGGGTCCACTAAGTCATACGTCCGGCTACAAGATCATGTTTCGCTCTTGTCCCCCCAGCAAGGTTCTTTCCTTCCAACTTGTGCCTGTCCCTGGACCGCTTACAGGGTCTTTTTGGGATGGTGCAAGACCTGTTACTTCAAGGGGTGATTGTCCATGTTCCAACATCAGAAAGTTTTTAGGGGTTTTACTCAAACCTGTTTACAGTTCCCAGGAAGGAAGGCAAGGTGTGTCCAATTCTGATCTCAAGGCACTGAACTGCTTTGTACTGGTGCAGAAGTTCAGAATGGGGTCTATTTGCATGGTGGCATCCATGCATCAGGGGGATTTTCTTGCCTCTATCGACATCAAGGACGCTTACCTTCACATTCCAATATGTGTCGGTCACCAGCGCTTCCTCCACTTTGCCGTGGGAGAGGAACAATATCAGGACTTGCATTTGGGTGCTGAGCCTGATGGTGTCTACCTTTGAAGCACTTCCGTTTGCACAGTTTCATACGAGGTCACTGCAAAGGGAGATTCAGGGCAAATGGCACAAGAATCTGCAGTCTCTGGAAAATCAGATGCGGCTTAGCCGGGGAACGAAAGAGTCTCTGATATGGTGGCTTTGTTCTCCCTCGCTTTGGCTGGGCAAATCCTTCCTCCCTTTGTATTGGACAATGGTCACCACGGATGCCAGCCTGTCCCAGTGGGGAGGAGTCCTCGGCAAAAATCCTGCTCAGGGGTCTGGACACTGGAAGAGTCCAGGCTACCGATTAATGTCCTGGAACTCCGAGCAATCAGACTGTGCCTGGAACATTGGACAGATCGTCTTCAGTGATGTCCAGTGTGCATTCAATCAGACAATGCCACTGCCATGGCCTGTGTCAATCACCAGGGGGGCTTGAGAAGTGTCCTGGCGGCTTTGGAGGTAGCCAGCATTCTAAGCTGGGAAGAACGTTTTGTTTGTTCCAGTCCTCTCCGCTGCACACATTCCCGGGGTGGAAAACTGGCAGGCGGATTACCTCAGTCGGCAGGCGTTGGACCGAGGGGAGTGCTCCCTTCATCCGGAGGTGTTTCATGAGTTGTGTCTCCGATGGGACATCCCCAAGGTGAATCTGTTGGTCTCTCGGCTCAACAGAAAGGTGCAGAGATTTGTGGCTCGAGCACAGGATCCTCTGGCGGACGCCACAGACGTGTTGATGGCCCCGTTGGGTCAATATCATCTGATTTACGCCTTCCCTCCTCTCAAGCTTCTGCCAAGACTTCTACGCAGGATCGAGGCAGAAGAAATTACGGTCATCTTAGTGACCCTGGACTGGCCTCGCCAGGCTTGGTACGCCGATCTGGTGCAGGTGGTCGCCGACGTTCCTTTGAAGCTTCCTCTCAGGGAGGATCTGCTGTCCCAAGGGCATATCTTCCATCCTGCTTTACAGTCGCTGGCTTTGAGGGCTTGGCTGTTGAATGCAGGTGCTGAAGGATAGAGGTTTGTCTGAGTCAGTGATTCTTACGCTGTTAAAAGCTAGGAAATCTACTTCTAGGAAGATCTACCATTGTATGTAGAAGACGTACATCACATGGTGTGAGTCTCTTGGAGTTCATCCTCGCTCTTTTTCGATAGCTCGGATCTCGACCTTCCTTCAACGGGGGGTTGAGCAGAAACTGGCCTTAAGTACTATCAAGGGCCAGGTGTCAGCCTTGGCGGTCTTCTTTCAACGGCCCCTGGCCACACACTTCCTGGTGCGTACTTTTATTCAGGGAGTTCAGCACTTGGCTCCTCCAGTGCGGTCTCCATTACCGCCTTGGGACTTCAATTTGGTGCTCTCAGTCCTCCAGAAGCCTCCTTTTGAGAATCTTTGAGAGATTCCCCTGCCTACGCTGTCCAGAAGATGACCTTTTTGGTGACTATCACCTCTGCGCGCAGGGTCTCTGAATTGGTGGCATTATCCTGTCGTTCACCTTACTTGGTGGTTCACAGAGATAAGGTGGTTCTTCGTCCCTGTCTGTCGTTCCTTCCAAAGGTGTTGCCTTCCCTGTGTCCCAGGCATTAACATCTGAAGGAAATTGCTTTGCATGCCTTGTATGTGGCCTGGGCGATTAGGGTGTACCTGGCAGCTATGGAGTCTTTAAAAAAATCAGACTCACTATTTGTGCTGACGGATGGGCCTCGGAAAGAGTTGTCCGCTTCCTCTGCGACCATTTCCAGATGGATCAGACAGACGGTGATTCAGGCCTATTCCATCAAGGGTCAGGTTCCTCCTTTCCCTGTCAAGGCGCACTCTACTCGGGTGCTTAGTGCCTCCTGGGCCTTCTGTCATCAGGCGTCGGTGACACAGATTTGCAAGGAGGCCACCTGGTTGTCGGTACACACTTTCACAAAGTTTTATAAAGTGGATGTGTTGGCATCTGCGGATGTTTTTTTATGGCCGCAAGGTTTTGCAGGCTGCTATAGAGAGGACCTGATCCTCTTCGAGGGTGTATTGTTTTTTCCAGGTGGGCTCCAGTTGTTTTGGTTGAGCTCCTGTTGCCAGGTTGGCTACTGTTTAGCCTTGGGAATTTTTTTTGTTGTTCCCACCCTCATGTTTAACAGTGCTTTGGGACGTCCCAATGGGTATGAAGATCAGGAGCTGTGTCCTTCAATGAACGAAAGAAAAAATAGAATTTTTTGACTTACCGTAAAATCCATTTCTCTGATGTTCATTGATGGACACAGCACCTACCCCTCTGTGGAGTTGTAATTCTTCTGACACTGCTTTTAACTAAACTGAGTACCTATAGCAGGGAGAGGGAGTATACCCTCTGGGACTGCCCATAGGCGTAGCCAGATTCTTTTTCTGCCTAGTGTCCTACTCCTGTAGGGGGCAGTATAACCCAATGGTTATGAAGATCAGGAGCTGTCCCCGTCAATGAACATTAGAGAAATGGGTTTTATGGTAAGTCAAAAATCCAATTTTTTTAAATTCCTTAATTTTACAAAAATGTAAAACTTCAAAAAACTCGCCATGCCTCTTGCTAAAAATACTGGACTGTCTACTTTCCAAAAAGGGTCATTTATGGGGATATTTGTACTATCCTGGCATTTATGGGCCTGAAGAATTGATAAAGGCAGTCAGTACATCAGGATTGATCAATTTTCAGATATACTGTATACCATAGCTTGTGTATTCTATAACTTTCCTACAGACTAAATATTATGCACTGATTTGGGTTATTTTCACCAAGGATATGTAGCAGAATACATTTTGGCCTAAATTTATTGACCACTTGCCGACCGCCGCACGACTATATACTGCGGCAGTCGCGCTCCTGCCCCCGCTGGTTCCCTGCCTTGTCTGCGCGTGTGACCAGCGGCTCCTACGTCCGCCGGCCACTCGCGATCTCCCTCAGGAGTGGGAGAAAGACAGACGGCTGATGTAAACACAACCATCTGTCGTTCTCCCTGAAGTAATGACAGAGGCTATGTGATCCTGTTATGTAGGATCGTATGTCTTTGCGATTACTTCACTAGCCATGCCCCCTAACAGTTAGAATCATGCCCCTAGGGACACACTTAATCCCTTGATCACCAATAAAGTTAATCCCTTCCTTGCCAGTGTCATTTTTACAGTAACAGTGCATATTTATAGCACTGATTACTGTAGTAATGTCACTGGTACCCCCAAAAGTGTCAAAAATGTCAGTCAGGGGTCCGATCTGTCCACCACAATTTCACAGTCCCGCAAAAAAATCGCAGATCGCAGCCATTACTAGTTAAAAAAAAAAAATCAATAAAAATGACATAAATCTTTCCCGTAGTTAGTAAACGCAATAACTTTTGTGCAAACCAATCAAAATACGCTTATTGCGATTTTTTTTTACCAAAAATATGTAGCAGAAAACAAATTGGCCTAAAATGTTAAAAAATTTAGATTTTTACATTTTTTTTGAGAATTTCATATAAAAAAAATGTGAAAAATATTGTTATTTTTTCAAAATTGTCGCTCTTTTTTTGTTTATAGGGCGAAAAATAAAAATCGTGCAGGTGATCAAATACCACCAAAAGAAAGCTCTGTTTGTAAGGAAAAAAGAACGTCAATTTAATTTGGGTACAGCGTCGCATGACCGCGCAATTGTCCGTTAAAGTGACACAGTGCCGAATCGCAAAATAGGGCCTGGTCATTGAGCAGCCAAATCCTCCGGGGCTTAAGTGGTTAAGAACAATTATTTATTTGCAAAATATTATAACAGAAAATTTTTTTTTGTTTAGTTAACAAAAAATAGTTAACACCGAAAGAAAGCTCTATTTGTGTGATAAAAATATCATATGGGTACAGTGGTGTTGACCACTCAATTGACATTCAAAGTGCGACAGTGCTGAAAGCGTAAAATTGGCATGGGCAGGAAGGGGGTAAAAGTGTCTGCTATTGAAGTGGTTAAAGGCTGTGGATGTGCTACATGTGTGGTTGGAGACTGGATATTGCGGGCGTGGTACTTGACTACTAAAAATCACTGCCAGAACAGCCTTTTCACAAACCAGTAATCCCACTCCCTCTTATGACTGCTGCTGTTTTAGGTCTACACTGCAAGTAACAAAGGGGTGCAGATTGAGCATCAGGGGTTGGACACTCACACGTGTACTTAATGCCCTTATGACAGCCTAACGCAGATATGCGGCAGCACGGGAGTTGAACTCAACCGTCTATATATAGATATATCTATATATATTGCTGTGTTGTTCTGGGGCCATGCTCAGTCAACACCCCCCAGAGCTGTGAAGTCACTGTAAGCTCAAAGTCATTTGCCAAGAATCTGGAGCCAGAAAGATGGGCTCCCAATGATGCCTTCACTGTGGTCATCACCAATCAATTACATTATCACCAGTCGCACTGCCGCTTAATCTGGAACCCCTCCTTCTGGTCTTGGGAAACACTTGGGCCCTCCTAAAGGATCTGCTTAAATAGTGGTACAGGGATTAACCACTTTAATACAGGGCACTTCCCTCCCTTCCCGCCCAGGCCAATTTTCCCCTTTTAGCGCTGTTGCATTTTGAATGACAATTGCGCGGTCATGCAACACTGTACTTACACCAAATTTATATCATTTTCCCCCCACAAATAGAGCTTTCTTTTGGTGGTATTTGATCACCTGTGCGATTTTTACTTTTTGCTAAACAAATAAAAAAAGACAGAAAAGTTTGAAAAAAAAAAAAAAGTTTTTTTGTTTATGTTATACAATTTTGTAAATAAATAAGTTTTTTCCTGCACTGATGAGCACTGATGAGACTGCACTGACAGGCACTGATGAGGAGGCAATGATCGGGTGGCACTGATGGGGTGGCACTGATGGGGTGGCACTGATAGGCGGCACTGATAGGCGGCACTGATAGGCACTGATATGTGGCACTGATAGGTAGCACTGATATGCAGCATTGGTGGGCACTGATAGGCGGCACTGCTGGGCACTGATAGGCGGCATTGATGGGCACTGATAGGCAGCACTGACGGGCACTGATAGGTGGCACTGACGGGCACTAATGGGCACTGATAGGCAGCACTGGTGGGCACTGATGGGCACTGACGGGCGGCACTGATCGGCACTGACGGGCTGCACTGATGGGCACTAATGGGCACTGATAGGCGGCACTGGTGGGCAATAATGGGCACTGGTGGGCGACACTAAAGGATGGCAATGATGGGCACTTGTGGGCAGCACTGATAGGGAATACACTGGTGGGCATCACTGATGGGGAGGGCAATGGGGGGGCTCCCTGAGCCCTGATCGCCATCCCTGGTGGCCATAGTGGGCATCCCTGGGGTCATAGTGGGCATCCCTGGAGTCATAGTGGGCATCCCTGGTGGATCTAGTGGCATCCCCCCCCCGAGGGTCTGCACTGGTAATCAATGATCTGATTACCAGTGCCAACCCCCCCCCCCTGTCAGGGGAGCCGCCGATCGGCGCTCCTTTACTCGTGCCTGTCAGGCACGAACTAAGGAAAGCCGATCAACGGCTGTTCCTGTTTTACTATGTGACCAGCCGTGATTGGACACGGCTGATCACATGGTAAAGAGCCTCCGTCAGAGGCTCTTTACCGAGATCGGAGATGCAGGGTGTCAGACAGGGGGCGCCCAGAGCTGTGTTATCCTGCCGCCGTCATATGACGTCCAGTCAGGATAACTCAACCACATTCCCGCCGTCATTTTGTAATAGGGCGGGCGGGAAGTTGTTAAAGTACACTTCTCCAAAATGGGTTGTAAAAGAATGCTTTGTCCCTCTAATGTACAGTAGTTCATGTACTAACATTCCTACATTAGTTCAAATGCCTACACAGATCTTTCTACCACTTCTGATGTGTCACGTGCCGTACTAGCTGTGCCTTGTTAGAAATCTTAATTAAAATGATTCTAAATTTACCTCTAATGAAAAAGCACATTAGAGTGGAGTACCTAGATTCTTTTTTTTTTTTTCCAAAAAGCACGCTACAGCTGACAAAAATCCTAATGCGTTTCTCTTTATTGCTTTTAAAGTGGTTGTAAGGCCCCTTTCACACTTGTGCGACTTGTCCTGCGACTTGGGACTGCAAAGTTACATGACAAGTCGTTCTCTATGATTTCCAACGAGTACCGTTCATATCTGTGCGGCTTCAAGTCGCAATGACTTCAAAGTAGTCCCTGCGCTACTTTGGGCTGATTGTAATGCGTTTTGAGGTCCATAGACAAAGGCATTGCTTCAAGTCCAATCAAAATCGTGGTAAAACTGCTTGACTTTTAGGTCGCATAAGTGTGAAAGGGGCCTAAACCTCAGTCATGGAATCTTAGCAAAGCACTTATAGCTGTGGTGTTTACTTATCTCTCTCCAAAGCTCTGAGTGTCGTTTCTTTCTGGTGCTTCCTTCCTCTGTTATCAGCAGATGTCACTTCTGAGATGTTTTCCCAACACATGAGATATATTTGTGTCGGGAGGGAGGGGGAAGGGGGGAGAGCTCAGAACAGAGCTTATTTATTCAGAAGACAGTTCTGTTGTGTGAAGGGGGGGATGTGTTCCTTTCCTCCAATCAGCTCTCACAAACTGTAACTGCAGTCTCTCCGCCCCCTCCTCCAGGGGAGGACTGGGACAGGGGGCCAATTGCCCCCTGGGCCACTCTGATGCCCCATAAAATGGCTGCACTGCTTCTGCCACAGACATGTCTAAAGAATTCCTAATGAAGAGAAATAAAAAGTCTCCACTGATGACTTACTGAGTGCGGTATAAAGACAAGGGCAGAGCGCAGCCCTCCCTCCCCAGCATAGATGGTGTAAGCTGTGTCTGAGCAGAGGCCAGTTCCATGCCCCACTGGAGACTCTCCTCCTCCGGCCAGCCCTAACCGAGCTGTATCAGCTACCCCCAACCGCCCCTGCTGGCCAGGTCGGGAAACCGGATTCGGCTGGTGAGTAGAGAATACCTGGAGCGGAGCTTCAGCCTGCAATGGGGGTCAGGAGAGGAGGAGGCTGGGAAGAGAGAGAGTGGGAGGGGGGCTGAGTCGCTGTACCATGGGCCTCTGGTATGTACTTTCCCCCTTGGCTGAAAGTTGCCAGTCAACCCCTGCCCTCCTCTGTGATCCTGACAGATGAAGAAAGATTTTTAAGATCTGCCCATTTGAAGAGGTGTAGAGAGGAGAAGACTGCAGATAAACAAGTAAAACCTATGTAGGTGGATTTGTTTAATCTCTGTGTATCATCTGAGGCTGTTCACTTCACTGGGTATATGTGAGGGTTTACAACCATTTTATTTCACAAGGCCTTGTGACTAAACACTGTAGCGTGAAACAATAATTTTCAAAAATAAACCTAACCAAATGAAAGTTGCTTAAATATGGCTTGTACCCATTCTGGGAAGACTGGTAATGCCTCCTGATAGCGCCCCAAGCAAGATATACATTGATAAGCCATAACATTATGTCCATTGACAGGTAAAGTAAATAACATTTTTGTATCCTGTGACAAAGGCACCTGTAAGTGGATGGGAATATATTAGACAGCTAGTGAACATGTTGTCCTTGAAGTTGATGTGTTGAAAGCAAAAACAATGGGGAAGCGTAAGGATTTGAGCAATTTTAACAAGGGCCAAATGGTAATGGCATGATGACTGGGTCAGAGCATCTCCAAAACTGCAGCTTATGTGGTGTGTTCCCAGTCTGCAGTGGTCAGGGCCTACCAAAAGTGATCCACGGAAGGAAAAATAACTGTAACTGCATATAACTATAAGTATATTGATGCACACCAGTATGGAAATAATACAAGCTTTATATAAGAAAAGATTTATAACAGAAGATACCCAATGTACCATCAGGTATTATGAGTATAGGACCCAACATGAGTCCTGGTGGAATTGTACATACAACTGCAAGAAAAAGTATGTGAACCCTTTGGAATGATATGGATTTCTGCACAAATTGGTCATAAAATGTGATCTGATCATCATCTAAGTCACAACAATAGACAATCACAGTCTGCTTAAACCAATAACACACAAAGAATGAAATGTTGCCATGTTTTTATTGAACACGCCATGCAAACATTCACAGTGCAGGTGGAAAATGTATGTAACCCCCTAGACTAATGACATCTCCAAGAGCTAATTGGAGTGAGATGTCAGCCAACTGAAGTCCAATCAATGAGATGAGATTGGAGGTGTTGGTTACAGCTGCCCTGCCCTATAAAAAGCACACCGTTTCTGGGTTTGCTTTTCACAAGAAGCATTGCCTAATGTGAATGATGTCTCGCACAAAAGAGCTCTCAGAAGACCTACGATTAAGAATTGTTGACTTGCATAAAGCTGGAAAGTATTATAAAAGTATCTCCAAAAGCCTTGCTGTTCATTAGTCCACAGTAAGACAAATTGTCTATAAATGGAGAAAGTTCAGCACTGCTGCTAATCTCCCTAGGAGTGGCCGTCCTGTAAAGATGACTGCAAGAGCACAGCGCAGACTGCTCAGTGAGGTGAAGAAGAATCCTTGAGTGTCAGCTAAAGACTTACAAAAGTCACTGGCAAATGCTTACATCCCTGTTAGCGAATCTACAATACGTAAAACACTAAACAAGAATGGATTTCATGGGAGGATACCACAGGGGAAGCCACTGCTTTCCAAACAAAACATTGCTGCACGTTTACAGTTTGCACAAGAGCACCTGGATGTTCCACAGCAGTACTGGCAAAATATTCTGTGGACAGATGAAACCAAAGTTGAGTTGTTTGGAAGAAACACCCAACACAATGTGTGGCGAAAAAAAGGCACAGCACACCAACATCAAAACCTCATCCCAACTGTGAAGTATGGTGGTGGGGAATCATGGTTTGGAGCTGCTTTGCTGCGTCAGGGCCTGGACGGATTGCTATCATTGAAGGAAAAATGAATTCCCAAGTTTATCAAGACATTTTGCAGGAGAACTTAAGGCCATCTGTCTATCAGCTGAAGCTCAACAGAAGATGGGTGTTGCAACAAGACAATGACCCAAAGAATAGAAGTAAATCAACAACAGAATGGCTTAAACAGAAGAAAATACGCCTTCTGAAGTGGCCCAGTCAGAGCCCTGACCTCAACCCATTTGAGATGCTGTGGCATGACCTCAAGAAAGCGATTCACACCAGACATCCCAAGAATATTGCTGAACTGAAACAGTTCTGTAAAGAGGAATGGTCAATAATTACTCCTGACCTTTGTGCACGTCTGATCTGCAACTAAAGGAAACGTTTGGTTGAAGCTATTGCTGCCAAAGGAGGTTCAACCCGTTATTAAATCCAAGGGTTCACATACTTTTCCCACCTGCACTGTGAATGTTTACATGGTGTGTTCAATAAAAACATGGCAACATTTCATTCTTTGTGTGTTATTAGTTTAAACAGACTGTGATTGTCTATAGTTGTGAATTAGATGATGATCAGATCACATTTTATGACCAATTTGTGCAGAAATCCATATCATTCCAAAGGGTTCACATACTTTTTCTTGCAGCTGTATATACTTGGGTACATATAGTTAATAGAGATACCTCAAGATGAGTGTTGCAGCAAAGTCCAGTTGCAGGGACCCCTGACAATGATGGTTATGTGGCATTCATCTTGGAGACCTGAAGACAGGATCTGTGGTGATGAGGAGACCCTCCAGCCATTGTCCAACCAGCCTGGAATGCAGCTTTTTGCCTGCGGGAACTGTGGTGTGGCACTGGAACTCAAAGTCATCCTATCTACTCTCTGCTTAGTCCCTAGTAGCATCTAATCTGTCATGCAACCGGACCTCTAACTACCAGAAGTGGCTGTCAGATGCCTAACCTGGCTCTAGCCTATGCTGGTTATTGAGCCCTGAGCTAAAACTAGCTATAGAATCCCAGACTTGAAGGGACAGGTTTAACTAAAATAACAGGCGCTGTATATAAACTCTATTGCAATAAACAGGTTCACTTACTAATAGATTGCAAGGTTGTGGGTGGGCCTTTTCACTGCCTCTCGCTCTTCTCTTTCCTCCGGACTCTCCGGTATATGTGCTCGCTAATGCTTAGGACCAGGCAGGACTGCGTTCATGTGACATCAGCTATATGGCAGTGCCCCAACTTAGAAGCGAGCCGCACACCCCGGTGTCTCTGTATCATACCAATAACATATATAGTGCAGCGCAATCAACATATTTTATGAGAGAATAGTCCATAATAAAAGCCAGAAGTCCCAGAACAGTCCATATGGTGCAGGAAAAATGGAAACAGATAGACCTCTGACGAAATGCGTAGGGTGGAGTCATACGTCATTACGTCACTTCCGGTATTTGGAGCTAGGGCCGTGGAAGCTTCCCGGCTTCTCTACTGATCGTGGACAGCTGTAACTGTGAGTTACTACCTCCGCTATTTGTGATTGCACTGTATACTATACCAAGGGGTTCCCTCTCTCTCTTTATATTTTTTGAGGAATTAAGAGGGTGATTACATTGGAGGAACCCCTGGATACTACTACATCGGTCCCACGGCATCTATTATGAAGCAGGTTGTATAAGAGGTGCGACACCTAGTGGTCACACTGGTGAATGCAACCAAAGGTTTTCTTTTTTCACTTGCCTATTCACTTATATTTCTTAGTTTGGGTTGGTTTCTTATCTGAATCTTTGGTTACTCTTTATCAAGAGCTGAAATTTATCTATTAGATTTGTTTTACAAATAATTTATCACAATTATCACTGGTGTATTACACTGTTTAACATCAGGTTTCTTTATTGATTTATTTGCACTAGCACTTTGCACCCCATTATTGCGCATCTTTTTGGGGCTAGAAAAATTGGTTACTGCACTGACCACCAATCACTTGCGCACTTTATATTTACATAAGATATAAACAGTACCACTATTTATTTATTTACTTGGCACTTTATCACTTGAAAGGTAGCACCGTTTCAACCTTTTGCACTTATTTCACTATTTTAACCCTTAGGGGTTGGTTGTTGGCAGCTTACACCTTATAATATAAGATAAATTTACCACAAACTCCATAGCGCTGGTCACCTCTGTTCATCTTATATAAGATCACGTGGCTCAGTTCTCTGTCTCTTTCTCCACTTCCTCCTTCCAGAGTTACTGACCCAGATACATAGAGAAAGGAAGTGGTGTACATAAATAATCTCTGTGAACATTAAGTACCAGAGCAAGGATATAACTCTAGTGTCCCTGTTTCCCAGACTACTTTGGTATCAGTCCCTGGTATAAATATTGGAACCCACAAATGGGAAGAAATGGGACTTTGTGATACCCTCAACATGTGAAAAAATAAACAAAATATAAAATCACATATTTCTTGAGAATATCACTAAAATAACCCCATAAAGCCTGGGGAATAGTATGCTACATACACAGTATTACAAATTGAAGATAAAAAAAGTGTTACATCATATATAATTTCATGGCATTTCATCACTGATGACGATGTAAGAATGGCTTTAAATTCAATGATGTCCTTTACCCATATCCCAAGCCCCGACGCGTTTCGACCAATTAGGTCTTCCTCAGGGCGATGGTAGTCTTAAAGGATCAATAATTCATACCACAACCAAAAACAAATTATGCTGGTTTTTCACAGAAATATGGAGCAGTGCTGTACAAAAGGTATACATGTGTCCAAAGCACAAGGGATCTACAAGGATCCGCTTATATAATGAAAAAGATCCTGAATGTCTAGATTGATAACTCCAATCGGGGAGAATCTTTTTCCAAATATTCTTCTCTGCATGACATCTATACACGAATAGATGTTATCTATGTTGACCACTCTACCATGGAGTGCCTGCGGGGGTTGTCGATTGAAAATATCACGATCTCTGACCATGCACCTGTTACGATGGAACTTGCCCTGCCAGTGAGGGCGTGGTGTGGGAGGGACACAAGGCTGTGGTGCGAGGTAGAACTTATTTTCCTAGGTGCCAAGCTCAAGCGGGAACGACAGGCAGACTTCCATAGAGTCCTGACCTCCCTCCAGCAAGCTGAGCTTTCCCATAAGCAGACAGGAGACCCTGACGCCCTGACCCGCTTGACCGAGCTTCGTGTGCTTTTTTCCCGCCTCCTGGACCGACATACCCGTGCCCGGTTGCGATACGTCTCCCATAAATTCTACGAACAGGGTAATAAATGCAGACGGATGCTGGCCCGAGCCTTACGTAAAAAGAGGGCCCAGCTCTGCTTACCTAAAATGCGGACCCTCTCGGGAGGTATGGTCTTCAAGCCGTCAGAAATTGCAGATTCCGTGCCTACTACACCGACCTTTATAACTTGACCAGCCGTGACTCTACTGCCGCCCGACTGGCTAGGGCCTCTGCAATACTACGCTATCTCTCTGACCACGCTTTTCCCTCCCTGACCACCGATTAGCACTCTGACTTGGGTCCCTGCCTAATGGTAAAAGCCAGGGCCCTGATGGTTACACCAAGGCCTATTATAAACTATTCTTCCCGGTTTTACAACAGCCTATGTGCAGCTATTTCAATTCTTTGGCCACAGGTGGGGTGATTCCCTCGGAAGCGCTGTTGGCGTATATCACGGTGATCCCTAAAGAGGGTAAGGATCCAGCCGCCCCCCGCAGAGCTATCGTCCCATTTTGCTGTTGAATACGGAAGTGAAGATATTAGCTAAAATCCTGGCAAATCACTTGAAACATCTCATGCCCCAGCTCATACACCTAAATCAGACCGGATTTATTACTGGTAGGGAAGCCAGGGATAACGCTATCAGGGCAGTACAGTGGATTCACTGGGCTAATTCTCACCCCGATTTTCCACCCTACCTGATCCTCTCGACTGACGCCAAAAAGGCGTTTGACCGGGTGGATTGGGGCTACCTGTGGGCGGTGCTGGAGTCCCTGGGCCTGGGTTCCCATATGCTGGCCTGGATCTTGGCGCTCTATACAGACCCTAGTGCTAGGGTTCATGTTATTGGATGTCTGTCTACCGAGTTCCCGATCGGAAACGGCACCAGACAGGGGTGCCCCTCTTGCCCCTTCTTTTCACCTTGGTCTTAGAACCATTTCTAAGCAAAGTACGAGCGAACATTGATATTAGGGGTGTGTCGGTTGGCACCATGGAGCACAAGCTCTCTGCTTATGCAGACAATGTTCTGTTCCATCTCTCTGATCCCCTGGTCTCCCTGCCGGTCCTGATGTGGGAACTAAAAAACTTCGGTGGCATCTCCAATTTCAAGATTAATCTTGCAAAATCGGAAATTCTCCCGTGTGCCACCGCCCCTCTATAGGTCCCTTGGAACAGCATTCTCCTTTACTTGGACCACCTCCTCTCTGACATACCTCGGGGTTTAGCTCACTGACTGTTTTGATAGGCTCTACGCTTTGAATTACCCCCGGTTGTTGAACGACATCAAGCAAGACCTCCTTCACTGGACTAAGACGGCTTTTACCTGGCTGGGGAGGGTGAATATCATTAAAATGAATATCCTCCCTCGAGTGCTGTTCTATCTGCAGATACCGCCTGTTCCTCTGCCCTGTGGTTTCTTCACCCAACTCAAAAGCTTGATTATATGGTTTGTCTGGAACGCGAAACGCCCCCCGCATAGCCCTAGCAACTTTGAAACGTCCGAAACACTTGGGAGGCCTTGGTCTGCCCGATGTACAGCGATACTATTGGGCAATTGTCTTCCAACGAATCCTGAATTGGCACTTCCACACCCACTCCAAGCTCTGGATCTCCATGGAGAAATATATGGCGAGTAGGAACCTGTCCTATGCTCCTTGGCTGTCCCGGGAATTCAGGGGGCTTTCAGTGTATACTTCTCCCTTCACGGTCCAGGCACTTACTGTCTGGGATTGGGTGAATAAGCTTCTGAACCTGGCGCCCCCTGTCTCCCCGTTGGCACCACTGGGGGGTTTCATTTGGTTCCCCCCGAGAGAACAGATGGCCTTTTTCGGCCCATTGGTGGATGATGGGAATGCCAGTTATAGTAAGCTGCTTGAGGGGGGCAAGCTGCTGCCTTATGAGGCACTGCAAACTCACCATGGCGGTTCTCTCTTAAACTTTTTAAAACATAGGCAATTGCACCACTTTTTCATGGTCCATGGCCCCTCTATTCACCCACCTGCCTCCCTCAAGCCCTTTGAACTCTTGTTCATACAGGATACTCCCACCCCCTATTTGGTATCGGAATTATACCAATTGTTGGGGGCGGCGTCATCTGAAGTTCACGGATGCTCAACTGACTCACCTTTATCAGCTAACCCACTCGAGCTCGGTGGACTCCAAGATGCATGAGACGAACTATAAACTGCTGACACGTTGGAATTGGGTCCCTGTGGACCTAGCCCGCATTTACCCTTCCCCTCCTGCTGCCTATTGGAGGGGCTGCGGGGAGTGCGGCACCCTCCTCCATCTGTGGTGGGACTGCCCGGCTATTGCCCCCTTTTGGCGTGATATTAAAGACCAGATTAAAACTATTCTAGATATTGACATCCCCTTTGGCCCCCTCCACTTCCTGCTGCACGTTCCCTGCCTGCCAAGCATACTGCTCCATCTCCTAAATGCTGCCAGGAGAATGATCCCTATTTATTTGAAGCGACCGCAGGTGCCGGGCAGACTGGAGTAGAGGCACATGGTGGAAGGCATAAGCGATGCAGAGAACTGTGTAGGGGGGCGAAGTGGCGGCAATGGCTACAATACGTGGGGGACCCGGCCCTTCTGCCCTCGAGCCTTGATCAGGCTCTGCTGGTACTGGCCGACCTGTCTCTGGCCGGGCTCAGCGGACCCTGAATCCACTCCACCCCCTGTTTTTGCAATAATGACTGCTTGGCTGCCTGGAGCCCTTTGAGGGTCGGTGATGTCTATGGCACGGTGCGGTGGCTGGGGAACTCTGGATGTTGGCAGGTACAGCACTTCTCTCCCTCTTTTCCTCCTGCTCTCCCTCTTCTCCATCCTTTCTCTCCTCCCTTATTCTTTCCCCTTTCCTCTTTTCTCATGTTGACTGCTTCATAATTAATGTAGCACCAAGTTTCTGCTGTGTGGGCTGCCGGCGTTGAGACTGCCAACCATTTTGATTGAGGTTGGTAGCTCGGGTGCTGCCTTTCTCTCTCCAGGGGGGAGATTTGTTGGAGGTTTATACACCCAGGCATGCTGACGTCATCTCCTGAAGATTTCCAATCGAGTGGATGTGTTTAGCCATCCAGCCGGCGGCTCTTACATGCGGTTTTTACTCCTAAGAAATGTGAGTGTCTTTCTTTTAATATAATAAATAGTTGTATGGTTTTACACTATTGGCGCCTTCCTCTTTTTTACATCTGTGATTGGTCAATGCTGTCCATCTGGTGGGTTTGCTATCTGGCCTGACTTCTGGTATACTGAGGATGACCCGACATCACATCTGGTTTTTCTATCATCTATGCTGAGTGCTGGTGGGAATTATCCGGTCTGACCCCTTGTTCCAAAACGATTTACAATCCTGGTTTGGTAAGGGGCTCAATTTGTCGGTGTTGGCGGTTTTGGTTCTCTCTTGAGATTTATTTCTTACCCTGCTATCAGTCATCTTTAGTTCAGTAAAGGGCTCATAAATCGGTGGCGGTTCAATCTCAACCTTCATGCTATCTTCTCTCTGTCACCAAGTATTGGGAAGAGTTCCTCTGTGTGCTGGTTCATGAATATATATCAATACCTCTGGTAAGCAGCTTCACATCTGGTGGTGGTTACACTTTCCTCTGATCCAACTTGGTGCACTTATAGGGTGTATAAGATTTAATTAATTTGTTGTGAGGGTATTATGCTATGGCGTCCTTTCTCTTTTTTCCATGACTTCACGCCATCCAATCCCGTGAGTTATATTCTGGGCTATCTTCAATCAAATGTTTTGGATCCAATACCCTGCATTTATTAACCATTTATTTGGTAAGCACATTTCCTAAGGGAAATCTGGATTCCTCATCGTGCTGACCTATTATCTACATTATTTATGATCTATTTAAAGACTATTTCATCACATCACTTATACTTTAGTATCAGGACTTGTGAATCTGATATTTTCAATTTTTATGACTTTATTTGTTCCTCACTGAATGCGATTTATATATACATATTACATAGGGGAGTTTAGATTTCTCACTGTGTTGATCAGATTTATTTCACAATCTATTGGATCTTCTAAAGAGACCTTTGAACACTTCACTAATTCACATTATTATCAGGACTTGATTAACTGATTTTTATTTTTGGGCATTTATTTGTTCACCAATCACTAAGCGCAACTTATTTTTACTTAGTTTTTTGAGGGTGTGGTCACACTTGAAGTTGCTGCTTCATCACTATTACTTACCTTTAGCGCGATTATTCTTTCTTTTTTTCAGGTTTATACACCCCCCCCTCCCTTTGAGTGGGCCCCATCCCCTGGGGCCAGTGCTGCTCACTGGCCTGGCTACACAGAGGCCCATGGCCCCACTATGATACTGACAGCTGGCAGCCCGCCCTATATATTTTATGCACAAACTTCACTCTTGCCAATTTGTGCCTTATACTTAGACCTGATCAGTTATTTTTATGGGTGAGTGGCGCTGTTTGGCCTCCCCCCTGTTCTCTGTTTCTATGTACAGTGGTTTTTCTTTCTCTGTGCTTTGTTCAAACTTAAAATAAAGATTCTTTAAAAAAATAAATAAATAAACGTATTGCACTTATATTTAATTGGTACTTGCAGCGCACCACACTATAAAGGCTATTTTGCAAATCATGGCCCAGAAGCTCAGGCGCGGGTCTCCAACTGTTCTGCTTTATCTGCTTAGTAAGCTGTGAAAATGCTCTTAGCCGTACTCACACTCTGACTTATGGCCCCTCCCCCACGCATATCGACACAGGGCTCTTGCGTGTCCTCATCAGGGGGAAATGTCTCCCACCATGTATATCTTTCTTCCTATCCATGTGAGCCATCCGTGAGAGATAGGAGCACCCTGACAGCATTTAAGAAAAAGCAACCCCGCATTCATATCTATTGGATTGAGCACAAGGCCATTACTGACCAAGCTTAAGTACGAGGTCACAGGCATAAAGGTGAGGCACCCACCTAAAGGGGTGGGGGGGGGGAGCACAGAGATTGGAGGTGAAATCAAGTTTGCTCGCGACCATATTTGAGCACTGGTGATTGGGATTTAATCTCCATACAGAGGAGCATACTTTGTTTGGACACTTATAATTTGGATACCAGGCATAAGGAATTGGACAATAATTCACTACGTCACTTTGCATATTTTATATGTGTTTGGATATTCATTGTATGGTTATATTGCACGTAGTGAATTATTAATTGTGTTTAAATTGGATTTAATCCATGCACAACTGTTGATATATACACATATATATTTTTTTTCTACAAAGAGTGATACAAAATTTTCACTACAAATTCATTATTTGTTTAAATTAATTTATTATGAATATAAGCTACACAAGTTTGCGCAAAACATATTTATATTATTTCATTCAAAACTATTATTGATCCTTTAAGACTGCCATTCATCCCCGTAAGGAAGACCTAATTGGTCGAAACGCGTTGGGGCTCTGGATATGTGTAAAAGACATCATCATGTTTTTACACCATTCTTCAATCATCATTATTGATGAAATGTAATGAAATGTTATGATATGATGTAACATATTTTTTAATCTTCAATTTGTGATACCCCGTATGTAGCATACTATTCCAATGCTTTTTGGGGCTATGGGGTTATTTTTATTGATATTCTCAATAAATATGTGATTATATATTTTGTTTATTTTTCCACACTTTAAGGGTATGACAAAGTCCAACATCTCCCCTTTCTTTCCCCTTGTGAGTTCCAATAAGTAGCAAAGCCTCTTACAGACAGTAGAGAGCAGCACATCCTGACAGTTGGTTGTGAGATTATCTATTACATGGGGTTCTCATGCATTCTTTTATGTGTGTATAACAATTAAGAAATCCACCCATGTTTGCATATGCTGTCTTAAGATAATGCAAATCAAAGCCAGGATCAACTGGTTTTGACAGCGATAATCTATAGGCTGCCTTTAATTACGTGTAAACAGTTGTGACTACAAGTAGAAGATATAAATCCAGTTTGGGTGAGGCTTTCTTAGAACATTGATGTCAGTGACTTGCATTGGTTCTCCAATAGTCCTAAAACTCTTCTTCTGATGCATGTTATAAACTAAGGCTAACAGGTCTTGTCTCTTTACAGGCAACGGAATAACTGACTTTCCTGAATTCTTGTCTATAATGGCAAGGGAAATGGAAGATACAGACAGTGAAAAGGAAATGAGAGAATCATTCCGTGCGTTTGACAAGGTAATGTCTTATTTCATATGGGCGGGGGGTTCTTTAACATTGCACTCTAAGCAATTGGCAAGTGAATTGGAAAACCCAGATAAAAATATCAGCGAAGGATTCCATATATTTGACAAGGTAACTTCCTATCTGAGCTAGAAGCTGGCATGTAAATTCTGTACAGAGCTTATAAAGTGTAAGAGTACCTTTTCATAGCTCCATAGGTGAGATTCAGACTTAGCTGAGCAATTAAATTGATGCAGGCAAGGTTTGTTTCAGCTTGTAAATGAGTCCTTGAGAACAAATGGTTCATGTTTTCTTACTAAACATATCTGGTTAGAAGAATGCCTAGACACTGACTAAAACTTCGCACCATGAACATGTGCCTCAATGTCAGACCACATTCCCTATGTTAATGCAATGCTGTGAGGCAGTGTAGGGACAAGGTCATCTAGAGCCCAGGGCAAACATACCAAATGACGGCTTCCCCAAGATGTATGAGCATTATGTGTCAGTAAATATCCCCCACCTTACATGATACCACAGTGCCCAGGGCAGCCGCCCTATCTGCCTACCCCTTGTCCCGGCCCTGCTGTGAGGGATACCTTTTAGCTATTCCCAGCAGTAATTAAATCAAAAACAATGTAATATTGTAGCTTAACAACCCTAAAATGTGATGGCTTCAATTATTTTTTACCTTGGGCTTTTTTTCCTTTTCACCTGCTGATCCAGCTAGTAAAACCCTTCATGTCTTAGGGTGTCTCCACTCTGGATGGATGGGCAAGAGATGCCTTTGAACAGCAGCATTGTTTATCTGGGGAGAGGGGAGCGCTAGATGAACTAGCAAACTTAGGTGGACTTGACTAACAAATAAAGCTAAACCTCTGCTAACGCTTTTTAGGCAGTTAACGACAATTGTATTTTTCCTCTGGAGTAAATATTTTACACAAATGAATAAAAGCTGAACATTTTAAGACTCTCTGTTGGTGTTAGATGGGATGTTTCGACCTGCTAACTGCCACTTTTGTTTGAAAACTTGGTCTGAAGTAGAAAAATTGCACTTACTGTCCAGATCAACAAGATAAAATAAAGGAAGACCTAAAAAGAAACTAGTGCAGCCACCACATTTTAGGAATAATTAAGCTGTAATTTAAACTTGGTTTTGGATATAATTTGGCTTAAGAAATTGTAAAATATTGGCAGATATTTATCAAGCAAATTGATACGATTAGTCACAAGCATAGCTCCCAACTGTCCCTGATTTCGAGGGACTGTCCCTGATTTGGAACAAAGTCCCTCTGTCCCTCTCTCCTCATTTGTCCCTCATTTTGGTCTGATTTATATAGTTGTATATAAAAGACACTATTTATCTTTCAAAAAGTGTTTCCCTGTGCTAAACCTTTCATCTAATTTCTAAATCGCTGCAGTTGTAAATTTTAGTGTAAAGGAACCCAAATTATAAAGCTAAGTGGTCAGGGTCAGGTTTTCTTTTAGTCAATCTGCTTTAGTGCAGCTGAGCAGCCATGACAGAAGTGACCCGTGCAGATAGCAGAGGAACGGGGCAGCAAACAGAAATGACACTAAGGGGTTGATTTACTAAAGGCAAATAGCCTGTGCTCTTTGCAAGTGCAGTGCCATGTTAAGAGCATTAAAGAACCCAATGCAAATTATCGATAAGGCTATATTTATTGGTACAGCAGTGCCAGGCTAATGACAGCTTCCAAGTTCAGCGGCTGGATCCGGTGAACACACACACGGACGAGAGTCAGACTCGACTGTCCTCTGTGTGCCTGTTCTTGTGGGGAAGGACAGGCATTCCTGCAGTTGTGGGCTCTCCTTTCACGGCCCAAGTGGCCTGACAGCAGTGCAGGACCGACAGGCACTTGCCACCTGCTAAGTTCAGTGGGGGGATGCACACGGGAATCGGGACTAATGCTTGGCTGGGTTGCTGGGCAAGTGGGGCCCCTGGGCAACTGCCCAGCTTGCCCATTCGGTAAGATGGCCCTGTGCAAGTGCAGTTGCTCCAGAGCTTTGTAAATGAGGTAAAACATCACTGTATAAAGAATACCCAATCGTGCAAGGAAAATTTAAAAAAACAGCATTATTGCTTGCACATTATTGGATGATGAAAGCCAGCATATAATAATAATAATATTAAAATTATAATAATAACATTTTTTTTATTGGATATATTTTATAGTAGAATGTAAAAAATAATGTTTTTTTCAGAATTATTACATTTTTTGTATTGGATATGTTTTATAGCAGAATGTAAAAAATACTGTTTTTTTTCAGAATTATTGGTCTTTTTCCTTTATATAATAATATTAATAATAATAATAATAAAAAAAACAGCAGTGATCAAATACCACCAAAAGAAAGCTCTATTTGTGTGAAAGAAATTATAAAGATGTCATTAGGTACAGGATTGCATGACCGTTCAATTGTTAGTTAAAGGACCATAGTGCCGAATAGCAAAAAAAAAAAAAAATGGCCTGGTCATGAAGGGGGTAAAACCTTTCAGAGATGAAGTGGTTATAGAGGATCTGAACTTTCGAAGCTTTGTCCAAAAAAATAAAAGGACTAGTGACACGTATTGCCTGTAAGCTCCCTACAGCTGATCATTTTCCTCATTACTGACTTTCCATACAGTTAGGCAGCTGTCTTGGTAAACAGGGCTCTGCTTCCCCAGATTCTCAGCAGAGAGAACAGTGACATCACCAAATCTCATTCCAAAGCTGACTAGTATTCAGAAGCCGCAGTACCTGAAACCTGCGCTGTGGATTTAAATTTTTTTTTTTTTTTTAACCAAACTTTTTTTATTGAAGTAAAGTAGACATGTACAAGGTTTAGCTCCTTATTTTGCATACATTAAACTCTCCTTGCAGGATTCTTAAGTTTATCTAGTATTTGAATTGCATGTGAGATTACAGCATGAACTCTGCCTGTAGTATCTCTGTACCTATATGGAGACAAAGGGTTGTTATTCAAACACTTCTAAAGTCCAAACTTCCTGCAGAGATTCTGAGCAGACACGGGGTCTTTGTCTTTATGAGGGAAAATATTTGCCCAAACCAACCATTCCTCAGCCAATGTACAGAGAATCCACTAAAGACATGACATACAAACTGGTTTCCATTGGTGTATTGATACACAAGGCAGACTTCTATGTAATTCACTTTGTAAAGTCCTCTATAATCTTTAACTGTTTTCTGTTTCTAGGATGGTGATGGCTACATTAGTGGTTATGAGCTTAATCTTCTTATGAAAACCATTGGTTTTTTAGAAACAGATGAAGAAGCTGATGAAATGGTCAGGGAAGCGGGTATTGATAAAGAGGGTAAATTAAATTTCGAAGGTAGGTTGTTTTTTGATCAGTCTTTGTACTCTTTCAACCCAAGTAGGTTTTGTTTATTGGCAAGTTGAGCCTCATTAACAAAGGCTGCCTTTGGCAAATATGCAATTGTTGTTGGCAGGAAAACTATTCCAGCCAGCTTTGTACCCTGCACATATCAATGGTCTGCTCTGCTGCATTTCACATGTAACCATGCATTAGGGCCTCTGAAGGTCCCTGGACAGTTTGTGTCTAGGACTGGCAGTTCTGGCTCCAGTTCCCAGTCCAGCTTGCATCTGGACAGAGCAGCACTCTGCTATGGCTGTAAAGTTTAGCCCCATTTGTACGCAGCAGTCTAATTGCCTGACTGAAGTCTTAAAGTGTCACTAAACCCACATCATATAAACCTATCAATAAATGGTGTATTACATGCTATTCATACTCACTCTGAGATTAATTTCTGTATTCTGCAAAAAACCTGGTTGATTCTGCTGTTCTATATCTCCACCTTCTGCCCACGTCCCCAATTCATTTAGGGATTTTGCAGAGCAGTGTTGGCAGCTCTGCACATGTTCAGTTTTCAGTGAGATTCTATGCTGAGCCTTTCCTCCCTATCACATCTGAGCAGCCCATGTGACTATAGAATCCCACATGTGGGCGTATACACATTGGTAAATGACTGCCCACTCCCTCCCTCCTCCTCCATGCCCATTAACCAGCTTAACACAACGAGAGTGTGATATTACATGTAGCTTAATGGAGGCTTCACCTCCCTCTTATTCTAAGAGGCAGGCCAGAGATGGGTGACACAGAAATCCGCCTACACCATGTTATTACCAAAAAATAATAAAGATTTTATTTAAAATATACATTTGTATGACAATTTAAAGTGATTGTAAAGGTTCGTTTTTTTTTTTTTAATAACGAACATGTTATATTTACCTGCTGTGTGCAAGGGTTTTGAACAGAGCAGCGGTGATCCTCCTTCTCTGGGGTGCCCCTGGCAGTGCTCTTGGTTCCTAATTTTCATTGGGTGCCCCCACAGAGAGCAGCTATTCATGGGGGCAACCGTGCGGGCGTGTCTGTGTCAATGGAAGCAGCAACGGGACTCGGCCTGGCCCCCCGATCCCATGTCACTGGATTTGATTGAAAGCAGCGGAAGCCAATGGCTTCTGCTGCTATCAATCTATCCAATGAGGACCTGAGACAGCGGCTGGAGCCACTGGGCTTGTGCTCGTCGCTGGAATAATTAGGTTCAGGTAAGAAAAAATGGGGGGAGGGGGGGGGGTCTGGGGGGCAGCTGAAGCACGGAAGGGTTTTCACCTTAATGCATCAAATGCATTAAGGTGAAAAACCATGAGACCCCTTTCAAACTGTTTATTGATATTATTTATTTATTTTTATTTCATTCAAAGGCTTTTTTTTCTGAACATGTGACCAGCAGCAGAGTACTAGAAGCTTCTCCTGCTTATGTTTCCCTGCAGACAGGCTGGGAAAGAGCTGGGTCATGTGACAGCTGTATATTGATTAGGAAAAAGGGCACTTAGATTTTTTTTTTAAATTAAAATAATTAGAGTGCCATCATCTACATACAGAAATAGAAGGGGCAATGTAAATTAAGCAGTGTGTGTTCAGTATCACTTTAAGTGTCGCTCTAGCTAAATGTAGAATTTATCTTTATTCTGTTTCTTTTTTGCTGGGGTTTAGTTTAGCTGACCATAGAATCCATCAATCCAATCAGTTCTCACTGGTCACTACTGTAGGATAGTAAATAAATACCAGTATACTATGGTGTGGCCTCCTTCCCTTTATTCAAGCACCATAGCTTCTGACACTTGTGTAGCTACATACACTCCTAATCCTAAAAGTTCACATTGAATAAACAATTGAATAAGCAAGCTCTGATCCCTCTCCAGCAGTGATTGGTTACTCAGCTCACTCTGCTTACCCCAGCAGTGACTTTGCAGCATTGTCATTCCTAATGCAAGCACAGAAGGGTAGGTAGGGGGAGGGGTTAGCAGGTCATGCTAAGCTGCTGGGGATGCAACACAACTTAGTACTTCTGCTGTGAGATTGACAATTGTTTGTTCCACAATGCCCACAGCTACAAAGGTTAGTGGGAACTTGTTTTTTTAAATCACTTTTTTGGGAATATGTAAATGCTGGCATGTCCATTCCCTGGCCACATGTGCACTACCACAGATATTAAACTCAAAATCAATTAAACCCAATCTTTAGATAACTGCATTCGTTTTCTTTTAAGGCTTTTTCCCCCCTCTGTTTTCACTTGATGATCCAGCCAGTAACACACCACCTGTATTAGGGTACCTACTCTCTGGATGAGGAAGCAACAGACACCTTTGGAAAGTAGCATTGTTAATAATGGGGTTAGTGTTAGCAGATTTAGATGCATAAACAAGCTGAAGCCAAACTCCAGCTCACACTTTTTTAGCAGTTACAGTAACATTTTTTTCTTTTGGAGAAAGGTTTTACATAAATAAATAAAAGGTGATTGTAAGCACCCCTGTCTGTGTTAAATGGTTTATCTCAACACTCTTAATCATTGCATCTGCAGAATTGATTGGTCTAACAAAAAACCTACTTGAAAAAAAGGAAAAAGAACATGAAAATGAGCGCATCACATCTAAAATTTGGTAAGCTGCAATATAATGCTTGATTCTGAGTTGAAGACCGCTTTACTTCAAATTATAACTTACATTAGTTGGTGAGAAGAACTTGGATGTGCTGCTGTAATGGTGAGGATGATTTGCTCCAGCTAGAAGTTAGTGAGGCCTTGTTTAAAAGCATATTTTAGCTTCTGTGAATCACTGCCAGGCAGTGTTCATTTTTGCATCGAATTTTGATTTAGCTTTAGTTATAGTCTTTTGACTAAAAATGCCATTTTAGTTTTAGTCCCATTTTCGTCATTGTATTTTAGTTGACTAAAATCTTCAGTACATTTTAGTCTAATAAAATCATTTTAGTCAACTAAAATCGAATGTGTTTTGTTAAATTGTAATACATTATTTAACCACTTAAGCCCCAGGCCTATTTCGGACACTTTTTGTTTACAAGTTAAATCAGTATTTTTTCCTAGAAAACTACTTAGAACCCCCAAACATTATATATATTTTTTTTAGAAAAGACTTTGGAGAATAAAATGGCAGTCATTGCAATATTTTTTGTCATGCGGTATTTGCTCAGCGGTCTTTAAAACGACATTTTTTTGGAAAAATTACGAAAAATCACATTTCACTGCATTAAAAAAAAACTAAACAGTAAAGTTAGACCATTTTTTTGTATATTGTGAAAGATGATGTCACGCCGAGTAAATAGATACATGTTATGGTTTAAAAATTGTGCATACCCGTGGGATGGCGACAAACTACGGTCAATAGAAATCTCAATAGGCGACGCTTTAAAATTTTTTAACGGTTACTAGTTTAGAGTTAGAGTGTAGCTCTTTTTTTTAAATTTTTGCTCACTCTCTGGTGATCGCGGCGATACCTCACATGTGTGGTTTGAACAGTGATTTAATTTGTGGCTCGACTTCCATATGCGTTTTCTTTCGTGCGCGAGCTAACGGCGACGGGGGCTGCTAAAATTTTTTTTTTTTCCTATTTATTTTTTATTTTTTTTTAACTTTATCACAGGTTTAAAAAAAAAAAAAATCTGATCAATATGCAGTGACAGGTACTCTTTATGGAGGGATCGAGGGTCTAAAAGACCCTAGACCCCTCCGCTACACTTCCATGTATTCAAAACGCCGCAAATTGCATTTTTGAATACACTCGTTTTTTGAATTTGCCGCCTTTAGCAGCAGAGTAACCCAGACGTGTTGTCATGGACGCCGCCCCTGGGTTACCTCATCGGAGACCCGATCGAAGCCGCATCCGTCCCCTTCCGCTCGCCAGGGTAACGACCGAGCGGCTTACCTAGCCACATCGGTCGCTACCACCGGAAAGCCGACCGCCGGCTGTAAACAACTGTACAGGGGTGATGCCTCTAGCTAGAGGCATCACGACGGTATAACACCGCAAATTCCGCTGACGTACCCCTACGTCACTTTGCGGTAAGTGGTTAAGCATTTCTTTAGAATTTCCAAACTCATTATATGCTCCTTGAGTAAATAAATCTAATATCATGCTATTATTCATGGTATTAAGGTTTGAACAAACTCACAAATACAGATTTAGCCACTCTGAATGGTCTAAGGAGGCCTGTAATGCTGCACAGCGCTCTGGATGGTGGTCTGAGGAGGCCTGTAATGCTGCACAGTGCTCTGGACGGTGGTCTGAGGAGGCCTGTAATGCTGCACAGTGCTCTGGACAGTGGTCTGAGGAGGCCTGTAATTCTGCAAAGCGCTCTGGACAGTGGTCTGAGGAGGCCTGTAATGCTGCACAGTGCTCTGGACAGATGTCTGAGGAGGCTTGCTATGCTGCAGAGTGCTGGATGGTGGTCTCAGGTCTGAGGGATGGCCTGTAATGCACAGTGCTCTGGATGCCACTGCCAGTGGTCAGAGGAGGCCTGTAATAATGCACACACAGTGCTCTGGGTGGAAGGTGGTCTTGGGGGAGGCCTCAGGCCTGCTGTAATTGTAATGTACACTAGTACTACACACTCAGTCTGCTCTCTGCTCTGGATGTGGGCGACCTGCCTGTAATACACAGTGCTACTCTGGTCTCTGGCAGTTGTCATGGGGCGATGCACACACTCGCTTGCTTGCTGGGAGCGGAAGCAGGCGGAGCTCCCTGAAAACAGGAAGTTAGTTAACGATGGTAAACACCCCTGCTTCACATTTTCCTCTGGTTTTCTTTCGTTAACGAAAAGGGATTTGAATTCCATCATAGTTTTCGCTAGTGGGCGAAAATGTGCTGTACTGTTCGTTTCGTTTTCATCACTGTAAAAATGCTGCTGATGAAAACTTTGACGAAAATGTTTTCGTTGACGAAATTAACACTGTTGCCAGGTCCCTAAAGTATAGCTGTTGCCTATTAAGTTGGGATATTACTATAAATGCCGGTTCACACATATGCGATGTCAGACATTGCATGTGATTCTGAGCGCTCTGCTCTGCAAATCACATGCGATGTCTGTGCGTTGCGAATTCAACCATACAGATTGTATGGGTGAATTTGCATCGCATTCAGACCAAAGTCGCACAGGACCCTTTTTTTGGTCCACACCAGAATCAGATTGCATGGGTTTTCACACCTATGCGATCCTATTCATGTCCGAACTGACAGTTCACACTGCGATATGTGAACTGATCTAGGGGTGTCGTTAACTTTGTATTGACACCCCCAGCGATTGGCATATGGCAGTGTGGACTGCCTGCGAGTTGAGTGTGATGCGGGAACCCGCAGTGGATTCGCAGGGTTCCCACATCGCATATGTGTGAACCGGCACTTCAAATGCAGTTGCATAAAGTAGCTCTGGTTGACCTGCCTAGAGAGTTTTTTTTTACAGAAAAACATGGCACTTCTCAATGACACTGTTGTAGGCTGCATTATCTTTGCATTCAAATGTATGGAGGTCACCCCAGTCACGTAAGCTCAGTATAAAGTGGTCTCTATGCACATTCTGAGCTTGTACAGCTAAACAAGAATTAAATGCAACACTTGACAAAAGGGATGCCAATTATTTGCTTGCATGACTTCTCCTAAGAAAGAGTCATTCTGGTGTAATTGCTAAACAAAAAAACTTGACACCAGCCTAAACGCCTGCAGTAATGCTTCAGAGGTCCCTATCCAGGCTACCAGGCTACCAAATGTCATTTCTAATCTAAATGCCTGCAACATAGCTAGGTGAAACCCAGAATGTTTTTGGAGCTGTTATTGGATAATCTAACTGCTGGTGGTTGGTTCTTTAACCGCTTGCCGACTGCCGCACGACTTTATACGGCGGCAGTCAGCCCCTCACAGGCAAAGTGACGTAGGGGTACGTCACTAGCCAGTGAGGCTCTGCGGAGCAAGCGCGCGCCGCCGAATGCGCGCTCCCGCTACCACTACTACCATTACGCGTTAAAAAAAAAAAACAACAAAAATTACAAAAATCTTTCCCTTAGTTAGTAAACGCAATAACTTTTGCGCAAACCAATCAAAATACGCTTTTTGCGATTTTTTTAACCAAAAATATGTAACATAAAACAAATTGGCCTATAATGTTAAAAAATTTAGATTTTTACATTTTTTTGGGGAATTTCATATAAAAAAATTTGAAAAATATTGTTATTTTTGCAAAATCAACGCTCTTTTTTTGTTTATAGCGCATGATCAAAAAATCGCACAGGTGATCAAATACCACCAAAAGAAAGCTCTGTCTGTGGGGAAAAAAGGACGTCAAATTTGTTTAGGTATAGCGTCGCACGACCGCGCAATTGTCCGTTAAAGTCACGCAGTGCCGAATCGCAAAATAGGCCCTGGTCAGGAAGGGGGTAAAATCTCCTGGGGCTTAAGTGGTTAATATTGGCTAGTGAATGAACCACTTTGGATAGCTGCTGATTTGGTACGTTAGCTGTTGGTGGTGGGTTCTTTAAAGGGTAACTCCACTTTTGTGGGAAAAAAATATAGAAAAAATAAATATATAGCATATATAATTGTGACACAAGCCATGTTGTAATTTAACCAGTTTTTTTCTATTGCAGAGTTTGAAAAACGATGACGGCCAAGTGAAGACTGTACAGAATGCGTTAAATTTCTTGTGTAAAGGTGTTTCTTTGCCTTTTTTTGGAACCTATCTGTAAAATGTTCCCCCTTGCTGTCAGATTGGATGTGATTTTAGAATTAAAAACATGTTCCCCATACTGTCACTGTGCTTTTCTTCACATCTTACTCTTTTTGGTTTCCATGAAAAGTTGATAAAGTAACAAATGCTGCATGTAGCTTACTCTGGATTTTTCTCAAAGCCCTTTGTGCACATGGAAGAGGGGAGGTTATGAGAAATGACCCTCCTCAAACAGGATATTGCACTAAACCTGTAGGTAAATAGGAGAACCAGAACCTTTGCTAAGTGGAAGAGTGGGTTTGATAATAAAGTTGGCAGTGCCTACACCCAGGACAGGGCCTCTGTGAACAGAGGGGATTCCCTTCCTGGGAAATTCATAAGTAATCTAATCAAACTAATTGTAAGCAGAAGAACTACTGCAACCAGAAAATTAATTAACCATAGTTATATAGATGCACACCAGTATAGAAATACAAACTCTACATAAAATTAATATTAGTATATACATCCAATATAAAAACAGGTATTATCAGCACAGGACCCATCAAGAGTCCTGGTGAACTTGTGTACATATACCCAGGTAAATATAGTTATTATAAGAGATACTTCTAAATAAATGTTGCAGCAAATTCCAGTTGTAGGGGTCCCTTTCCATCTTGATGTCGGCAACCTGAAGACAAGGTCAACAGTGATGGTGAGATCCTCCAATTATTGCCCAACCAGCCTGGAATACAGCTTTTCACCAGCAGAAATTGTGGTGTAGCACTGGAATTCAGAGTCGACCTATTCTGCGTATCAGTCCCTAGTAGTTTCTAATCTGTCATGGGACCTCTAATTAGCTAACAGAAGTGGCCGTCAGATACCTAAACTGGCTCTAGCCTATGCTGGTTATTGAGCCCTAAGCTAAAACTTGTGGGAGAATCCCAAACTATAAACAGGGTTAACTAAAATAACAGGAGCTGCATATACAGTTAACTCTATGGCAATAAACAGGTTCACCTACTAATAACACTAGGCGTGGAGGAGGAGGAAAGTAAATCCTCCTCCACATAGGCAGGGCTAGGGAGTCACAGCTGTGACATCACTAGTTGCTAGACACCAGGCGGCTCTAGCAACCAGTGGCCAATAGAGCTATTTTGCTGCCCCCCTGTAAAGTGCCACCCTAGGCCTGGGCCTTGTTTGCCTAGGCCAAAATACAGCACTGACGTAGACACACACACTCAAGAAGCTATGGGCAGCTGCAGTTAAACTATTAGAACATGCTTGCCTAAGGCTTCATTCACATTGGCGATTCTTATGATTCCTGCTGCTGCTGTGATTCACTAGGTGGTCGCCAGCAGCTGCAGTGATCAACGGTGGTAATTGCTGCTGGACACACACAAAGTTTCCTGGCTCCCCTGTCATTATGAGGAAGCCAGTCTCAGGCAAACCAGGTGCAGACTAGAGGAAGCCCATCTACACTCCTTCTCGCCATCACTTTCCAAGTACTGAGTCGCACACTTATGTGGTGTTGTAATTTATCTCACCTTTACAGACTTAAAGTGATTGTAAACGATCACCTTGTAAAACAACCCATTTCGTTTAAAAAAGAACATTAAAGGCGAAACATTTTTGTATAGATATAAAAAATATATAAATACCCCCCCCCCCATTTTTCTAAGTGCTCACATTCCCTCTGTTCTCAGCTGCAAAAGAGCTGAGGGAGAGGGGGGGGGGGGAGAAGCAGCAGCAGACTGAGCTTCCCAATGGATGGTGGTGTAGTGGGGGAGCATGTCAGGATATCTGATCATTGGAGGAGAGTACACGGAGTTCCCTGCTTAGTGTGGTCAGTTTTTAATAGAAAAGCAGGGGGACTCGCAGGAACACCAGGGATTTTACACAAAGAAAGCAATACAAGGAGAGCCAGGATACTTTCTCATACAAGTACATGGTACAGTAGACACATATCAGGAATATTAAGTGTTGGGGTAACAAATGCTTTGACTGTAGAGACCATTGATTAAGCCTGTAAGGGTAAAATGCATTAGCGGGGCAGTCTGTAGGGAAGGACGATGTTTGTGCTGGCTGAATAAACTTTGGTGTGAGTGGCACCAGTGTGCAATGCGGGTCAAAGAAAGTGCCTTGCTCCATTCACTCATCTCTTTAAAATATAAAACATTGAGGTATGTTTAGAGAACTTTTAAACCTTGATTTTGTAGAACTGATTTTGTACAAAATAGTGCTTTCATTTCAAAATAAAAGAAAATACTAGAATAAGCTGCACATTCGCAAGCCTTGCCTCAATTAGTTCGCACTTTGCAGCTTCCTGTATTAACAGTTTTGGGATCTCTGTTACAGTACCCAGCCTCATACTACTAATCCCAGAAATAGGTTTACTACTAAAGCTTTGGATACTGGTGCCCATTTCATTCACCCATTCATTGCAGGGAAATGTGGTTGCTGGATGTTTTCAACCAGGGTGCCAAGGCAACTAGGGGGCACCTTCTGGGTCCTTTTTGGGTGCCTTGGCAAAATGCCTAAAGAATTGCCATAAATTGTCAACAAGCCAGAGGGTGGAATAAGCCTGTCTTTTTCTGTTACACAAAACCAAAGGTTTTTTTCAACATTACAACCACAGGCACGGAGTAGACCAGCCCCTGGCATTCTAACAACTGATGACATTGAGGAGGAAGACATTGGGCACTTGAGGATGTTCTTTTTTTTCCCTCTCCATCAGCACTGGGCTTACATTAGCTTAATAAGAGACAGGAACTAAAGTGACTATGAGCTTATGGCAGAGCAGTCAACTGACTTGGCCATCTGGAAGTGGTTCTGTTCCACCGTATGCCTTACGTCGGTGGCAGCGAAAAGGTTAAAGGATAACAGTACCTTTTGGTATGTTGGGTTCAATTGTCATCCCTTCTCCTATAAATACATCCTTCTGCTGAATTCAAATCAATTGGTGGCTTGGTAGTCCTTTTTACTGAGCCAGAGGTCTATAGTGCAAGCCTATAGTGGGCTACCAGTACAGTAAGTCCTCTTATAGTATTGACCAACAGAAACCTACAAAGGGGAGGGACAACACTTCCCACTACCAGAAAGCCCCAAAACCTGCTATTTTTAAGCATTCCAGCAATCTGAGCCCCCACAGCTACAAATGGGTGCATTGTAAGCTCACCATACACTCTGCAACCCTACTGCAGTCTACTGAATCTGCTATTGAAATACTATAGAAGAACTATCCATTCAATTTGTATCAAATCAGTCTTGCACAATGCAGTTGTTGGTATATCCAAAGTAAAATGTACAGTCACTTAATGTGTGGTCAGCATAAGGTTATGTGCATCAGTATGTCTGGATAGGCATGAGCTTCGAGTTTCAGTCAAAGCTAACTTCAACTCGAACATTGGTCGTTCGATCGTTCATCGAATGACGATCAAATGTGCTTCTTCGCAGGAAATTTGAGATCCCATAATGCACTTGGCCAAAGCATGCACCCTGACCTTATGCTTTTGCCAATCAAATGATCTTGGCCATGATTGGACTAAAGGCAGGCTGCCTTTAGGCAATCATGGCTCAGGGGCCAAATACACACCCCACACTGCATAAAGGCTGCCCGCGCAGCCGCAGCGTGTAGTGTGATTGTGCGGGCGAGGAGACAGGGAAAGGAATGCATTTGAAGGCAGGGAGAGAGTAGTTTTTTTTGGAGTTTGTCAGACAGTGCAGAGAGACATTCCTAGCAGTTTAGGGAAGGCCAGGCACGTGTTTGAGGCAGGGAGAGAATCGTTTCTTTGCAGTTTGTCAGACAGTGCAGTGCCAGTGAGACATTCCTAGCAGGGAGGGAGAGAGATTTCTCATCTTTAGGGCTATTGATTACATCATATCAGTGAGAGTATTGGTAATCGGTCACTTGCATACATCTATAAGCAGCACAGCTCATCTATAGGGCTATTAATTACATCATATCAGTGAGAGTATTGGTAATCGGTCACTTGCGTACATCCTATAAGCAGCACAGCTCCTCTATACGACTATTGATTACATCGTATCAGTAAGAGTATTGGTAATCGGTCACTTGCGTACATCTATAAGCAGCACAGCTCATCTATAGGGCTATTGATTACATCATATCAGTGAGAGTATTGGTAAATGGTAATTTGCGTACATCCTATAGGCAGCACAGCTCATCTATAAAGTTATTGATTACATCATATCAGGTCATTGAGTATCTATTGGTCAGTTGCGTATACCCTATATTGATCTGTTTAAACATCATGTCCGAAAGGCAGACAAGGAAAGGGCGACACTCACAGGCCAAGAAAAGAGGGTAAGCAGCCTCTGTGTCCATTGTGAAAAGTGGTTGTCATAGTGCATCCTCTGCAGGAGGGACACGCCCGTCTTTTATTTCTGGTGCTGCCCATGCTATTCAGCCACAACATGTGGAAGAGTTGGTGGAGTGGATCAATAAGCCGTCCTCATCCTCCTCGTCCTCTGACACCCTCGCTCACAGTAGTTTGCCTTCCACCACAGCTGCCAAAGCAGCCCGTTCCACAGGCTCCTTCTCCCCAGCTACTCCTTCTGACGCCCCACCATCATGCACGGAGGAGTCACCAGAACTATTCGATCATGTTGTCAGTGACATGCTGCTGGAGGATGCACAGCAATTTGAAAGCTGTGGTGTTGGTTCCCAGGTTGATGAAGGGAATAACGTGAGCCTAGAGAGAGGGGGTGACAATGACGGACAAGAAACCAGCAGTCATGTTGCCACAGCTGAAGGATATTGCCAAGTTTGCTCCAGTGACGAAGAGGGAGGGGATAATGAGGTCACTGACTGTACTTGGGTGCCTGGCAGGATAGAAGAGGAGGGGGGGGGATGAGGAGGACCCACAACTCCAATGAGGCAGGATGTGCTCCAGGGGCCGCCATAGCAGTAGCCAACCTACAGATGCAGGGGTGCTGCAAACTCATTGCAGACTCACAAAAGTTCATTAGTGTGGGCTTTTTTCAGCACATGTGCAGTAGACCGCAGCGTTGCTGTTTGCAACATCTGTTTAAAGCAAATCAAGGGTGGCCAGAACACCAGCCGCTTGGGCACCACATGCTTGACAAGGCATATGACGACCTGCCATGCAGTCCATTGGCAACAGCACCTGAAAGAGGCACCAGATCAAAACAAGCATACATCACCTTGCTCCTCATCTGTGATCTCTAACCCTACTAGACCTCATGCCTTCTCAAATACCAGCATTGAGAGGGATGATGGTATAGTAATGAGTTCCCCAGAGACTTGCACCCAATCTGCTAGCAGTACACCACCGCTTGATTTGAGCAGCAGGCAAATTTCACTACCCCATTTTTTGAACAGTAGAAAGAAATACTGTCCCAGCCATCCACATGCTCAGCGTCTTAATGCTATCTTGGCCAAATTGCTAGCATTACAGTTGCTGCCTTTTCATCTGGTAGACTCTGCTTCCTTTTGCAAATTTGTGGAATGTGCTGCACCACAGTGGCAGGTCCCAAAAAGGCATTTCTTTTCAAGTAAGGCCATTCCGGCTCTTTACCGTCATGTGGAATGTAGCACCCACCTAGGTAGGTGCTAGGAAAAGCATAGATGTGGCCTTGCCTGCTTATCAGGGGGGCCTGATCAGTTAACTAGGCTGTCATATGTTTCCAGGTGTGGTCTGTTGAGTCTGGGGCATCTCCCCACGGTGGAGGAAACCTGGCCAATAGCACACCATGGTTTATAGCTGTCCCAGTGGGTGGAGTTTGCCGCAGTGCACCCTGGGATTGGGTATAAACCTGAGGGGAGCATGTGACAGAGTGTCTTTGGCGGGAAGCAGAGTCCCGGGAGGAGGCTGATGGCTGTCTCTCCTCCCTTCAGAGGAAGCGATGGGTGTCCTAGGCAGTCGGCCTAGAGGCCCGGAGGTTGAACTGGGCTGCAGGAAAGGATCCAGAGTGTCGTTGATGGAGTGAAGCTGCTGGGCAGAAGTTTCCAGGAAAATTAGTGTTGTGTGTACTCGAAAACTGCCCAGGGGTCTGCCTAGGAGAGGGGGCCACTCCAGCAGGTCAAAGGGATCCAGGAGCCAGCTAACCAGTAGTAGTGGCATAGAAAGGGGGTGCCAATGTTAAGCCCTGAAGATAAGGGAGTGAAAGGGGGCACCAGTGTGGGTCCTGAAGCGTTCATTAGTGTATACAAGTAGCTACCTCAGGAAGGAGTACCTAAGGCAGCTAAGAGAGGATTCCTTAGTTAAGAACATTTGCAAGAATAGTTCAGCATTAACCGGCATCTGGCCAACGTTAACCAGCGTCAAGTCAGTGTTGGCGGGCATTCAGCCAGCGCCAAGCAGCATTTTTCAAGTGTCTCCGCCAAATTGTGCATAGTTGAGTAAAGGAGTATCCCATTCATCCCTTCTCCCATCCGAGTTCCTAAATAAATCAAAACCCAAAAGATACTGGACTGTTCATTGTCTCAGTGCTCACACTTGGAGAAACATGCTTAAATGTGCTGTTGTTGCTAGCGGTAACCCAGGGGGACCCATATCCAGCAAAACGGCTGGAATTGTGCTTCATGGAAGGTAGTGTTTTGGCCTCATTGGATCAGCAGGAAGGTGCACATTATTGCTGACTCATGGTCCAGCAGGCATGGACAGGGACGTTGCATTTCTTTCACGGCGCACTGGGTAAATCTGCTGGCAGCTGAAAAGGATGCAGGACAGGGTTCAGTGTTGCAGCTTGTTTTGCCACCATTCCTCCAAAAAGCTGGTACTGGTTCTGCCACATCTGGCTACTCCACCACCTCCTCCTCCTCCTCCATGTCCTCTTCTGCTCAATTGTCCTCTGAAGCAGCAGTGCTCCCTAAGCGTTCAAGGTGCTACGCAAGCAGTCAGGCTAAAAGATGCCATGCTGTGCTTCAGTTGGTCTGTCTGGGATAGGAGTCACACTGGTGCAGAGATTCTGTCAGCTTTGCAGGGGCAGGCTCAGAGATGGCTGACACCACGACAGCTTGAGCCAGGAATGGTTGTATGCAACAATGGCACCAACCTTCTCTCTGCCCTCCAACAGGGACACTTGACACATGTTCCATGCTTGGCACATGTTCTGAATCTGGCGGTGCAGCATTTCTTGAGCATATACCTGGGCTTTCAAGATCTCTTGAGGCAGGCCAGAAAAGTCTGTGGCCAGGGACAGGGCACTTGAGGCAAAACAGCGGGAGGAAGAGGAGAACTTCCTTTCCACGCAAGGCCCCCTTTATGCAGATATCATTCCTGCAGGGCCACAAAACACACAGAAGGAAGAGGAGGAGTAGGAGGATTTCGGCAGCATGGATATAGAGAATAGCATACAGCAGTCTTCAAGGGATGGTTTTGATTCCCCAGAAACCCCAGGAGTTGTACGTGGTTGGGGAGAGGTTGCTCCTGCTGACAATATCTTCCTTTGTGACCCAGAGTACTCTGGGAGGTCAACATTCTCTGGACGTGTTTCAGAGGCATCGTTCAGCCAAAGGAGGAGCGATAGAGAAGGCGGCTGGCTGACCGATGTCTTTAAACAGTTCTTTAGTCCTCAGCAGCACCATCGGCAGCGTCTCCATCATAAGATGCATGATTATCTAAGCACAATAGCAGACTTGCAGACCTTTCCAGCTGAGCATCCACTGGGTTACTGGGTCTTGAGGATGGACCACTGTAAGATTCTGGTACCTTCGGTACCCTTATAGGTCATTTGCTTCTTCATATTGCGTCCCACCTTTTCAGCTAGGTGGAACGCATATACCTTTAAGCCGCATGACGTCATCACTAAGCGCCACTCTGAGCGGCTATTTCAATCGCCGGCTTCTCTCTCACAAATTGTTCGTTCAAACTGCATGGTATACAGCCTTGTCTTACGCTGCCGGAGCCTCCAGCTATTGCCATACCTGGATAGACCGGAACCTCGCTATTGATCCCGTATCTCGCTACCCGATCATTCACTCATTACCGGACCCTTCAGCTTACTAATCTAACTAGTGATAAGTACCCCACAGGGGATTCCTTCCTATCAAACTTACACTATCTACTTCTGCATACTAAGGACTGTTACTATCTATGCATTACTATTTATATCATCTGCACTGTTACATAGATTGCTAGCTCTCGAGTCTACTACCATCTATATCCTTGCACTAAGTTAGCCTCTCTTGTACACTCCATCTGCTGTCCCCTACCACCTGTTATTGCACATGATTGCTAACCTATCTACCATCATCTACTACTCTCCTGAACATTACTATTGAGTACTCATCATTGCTATCACAACTCACGCCTGTCCTTTCAGCACATCACCTCTATACTATCATATACAACCTATCACTCCAGGAACATCTTATTGAGTGTATGTATATTGTATGCTGAAGCAGGCTGGCCACAATGATGAGTCTGGAGAGTTGGACATGGTGATTCAACACCTCTCTACACGACTACTGAGTGGAGATTCTGCAGCTGCAAATCCAACTCTCAAAAAAAAAAACGCTAGAGCGTTACAGATTGAACGAACCTTTAAAAAATTGATTCAGCAGAATTAGCCACTCAAGTGATACAATTAAGACAAAAGGTAGATGCATTAATCCTTGCTCTTACTGAAGTAAAAAATGAAAATCAGACTTTAAGACAGCAGATAGCCTGTGTTTCACAACTCACTGCTGCTCAACCTCGTGAGCCTAAAATAAACCCTCCTCTAGTGTTTACAGGTGATCGGAAAAAATTTAGTGAATTTAAAAACGCATGTCAATTGCTTTTTAATTTAAAACCTCGTACTTATACTACAGACCAAATTAAAGTCTGTACTACTATTTCATATTTATCGGGTGATCCACGGGCTTGGGCAGACTCTCTCTTTGAGAAAGAGGACCCTCTTCTCAACTCCTATCCTTTGTTCATAGCGGAACTCGCTAGCTTATATGAAGACCCCAATAGGCAGAGTACTGCTGATAGCCAATTGAGGGCTTTAAAACAAGGAAGGAGACCTGTTGAAGACTTCATAGCAGAGTTCAAAAGATGGACCCTTGATTCTGGGTGGAATGATGCATCTCTGCGAACTCAGTTCAGACTCGCCCGAGCGGATTTACCTGGCACTTTGGATGCCTTAATGCAGCTCAGCATCAATATTGACAGGCGACTGCGAGAAAGAAAGGCTGAGAAGATGGGAATTCCATTGTCCAGTCCTTCTCGGGTTTCGCCCGTTGACCCTACTCCTATGGAGGTAGGAACGATACGCCCACCTTTATCGACTACTGAACGAGCCAGGAGAAGATCCGAAAACCTCTGCATGTACTGCGCCTCCTCGGATCATTTGATAAGCGTCTGTCCCCTTGTCCGCAAAAAAGACGGTGAGTGTTCACATGTCTTGCTGGGGGGTTTAACGACTTCCTTTTCTAATCCCTATCTCTTTATTCATTTGACACTACAGTGGGACCAAATTAGGATCACCACCAAGGCTATGATCGACACAGGATCTTGTGGGAACTACATCAATACTCGTTTTGTTACCTTAAATAAAATACCTATTATTTCAAAACCTAAACCTGTCTCTGTTAGTTTCATTAACGGTATCCCGTTATCTTCTGGTCCAATCACCAATCAGACACAAGCACTCCTTGTTACTGCTAACGAGTCTCATGCGGAGACAACCACTTTTGATGTATTACCTTCACCACATTTTCCCATTATTTTGGGACTTCCCTGGTTACACATACATCAACCAACCATTGATTGGAAGACACGGACTCTAACCTTCCCTTCTCACTATTGCGAGATCACGTGTAACCTCCAATCATATAAAAAAATCCTGTCTATGGTGTCAGATGAAATTACACCACCACCATGCTACCAGGATCTGTCAGAAGTCTTCCTTGAGAAAAACGCTCAAGTGTTGCCTCCCCATAGGGACTATGATTGTTTTATTGATCTACTCCCTAATAGCAAATTACCTTTCGGTCATGTTTATCCTCTTTCTCAGGATGAACTTTCTCATCTCAAGGAATACTTGGATGAGAATTTAGCGAAAGGGTTCATCAGACCCTCTACTTCTTCCACAGCTGCAGGACATTTCTTTGTCCGCAATAAGGATTCAAGTCTTAGGCCTATTATTGACTATAGGCGATTAAATACCATTACGATAAAGGATCGCTATCCTCTACCTCTCATTCCTGAACTCATTGAACAAGTGCGCGGAGCTACCTACTTCTCTAAATTGGACCTAAAAGGGGCATACAACCTAATCCGAATCCGTGACGGGGATGAGTGGAAAACAGCATTCAGAACCAGATACGGATTATTCGAATATCTTGTGATGCCTTTCGGGTTGTGTAATGCTCCCGCAGCTTTTCAGCGATTCATAAATGACATCTTCAGAGACTTACTTGATGTTTGTGTTGTGGTATATCTGGATGATATACTCATTTATTCTCAATCTTTGTCTGAACATATAAAACATGTAAGACTTGTGTTGTCCAGATTACTCGCACACAATTTATACGTAAAATTAAAAAAATGCCTATTTCATAAAGAAGAAGTACTATTCCTAGGATACATCATATCTAAGAACGGAATCAAAATGGATATGAGCAAGATATCGTGTATTCTGGATTGGCCTGTACCAACAACTCGTAAAGCATTACAACGATTCCTTCGATTCTCAAACTTCTATAGGAAGTTCATCAAGAACTTCTCTGCTATTGTGAGACCTCTCACACGACTTACAAGTGTAAAGAAACCATTTAAATGGTCTGAAGAAGCCAATGGAGCTTTCCGCTTGTTAAAATCAAGCTTCACTTCCGCTCCCATACTACGCCATCCAGACCCATCCCTCCAATATATACTGGAGGTAGATGTGTCAAATATGGCAGTAGGAGCAGTTCTCTCCCAACGACCAACAAATACTTCACCACTTCACCCAGTTGCTTTCTTCTCTAAATCATTAAGTAACCCAGAGGTGAATTACCCAGTGGGTGAAAAAGAGTTGCTTGCCATAAAACTGGCACTAGAGAATTGGCGACATCTACTTGAAGGTACTCGATTGCCAATACTCATATATACAGATCATAAAAATCTCCAATACCTTCAGACTAACAAGACCCTTTCCCACCGGCAGGTACGTTGGTCACTATTCTTCCTAAGATTCAACTTCCTAGTGACCTACACGCCTGCAGACAAAAACAAAAAAGCGGATGCGCTATCACGATTAACCGAAGATAACTGCGCCGAAATCCCTTCATTTCCTATAATACCCTATGATCGTATTGTTGGTGTTGTTCGCTCCCTGAAGGAAGAGATTCTGCACAGTATAGGACTGGATTCACCTCCACCACAACTAAGTGCTGATGCAGAAGGCTTCCTCTACTTTAACGACAAACTCTACATACCTCCTAGTATGTGTACCAAGATCTTGGAATTATCACATGACGTACCTATGGCAGGACATATGGGTATGACTAAGACATTTAATTTGCTCACCAGGCAGTTTTGGTGGCCTGATATGAAAACGTCTGTACAAAAGTTTGTTTCCTCATGTGACATCTGTGCAAGGTCCAAAATTGACACTACAAAACCATCTGGTCTACTTTGCAGTCTACCAATACCCCAGGTTCCATGGGAAGTTGTATCCTTGGACTTTATAGTAGAATTACCACCTTCCAGGGGATTTAATACCATTCTAGTGTCAGTGGACCATCTGACAAAGATGGCACATTTCATTTCTATTCGCAGACTACCTTCATCTAAACAAACAGCGGAATTACTAGTGAAACATGTGTTCAAGCTACATGGAATTCCAAAGACTCTTCTATCTGACCGAGGTTCACAGTTCATCTCCAAGTTCTGGCAAGCTCTATGTCATATACTACGTATTGAGCGAAAACTCACTTCTCCTTACCATCCTCAGACCAACGGACAAACTGAAAGAGTCAACCAGTGCATTGAACAATACCTACGTTGCTACACCTCATACCTACAGGATGATTGGGTGGACCTCCTCCCTCTGGCAGAATTTGCTTATAACAATGCAACCCACAGTACTACTAAGCAGAGTCCGTTCTACTTAAACTATGGGTTTCATCCAACACTTCTTCCACCACGCATCCTTCCATCAAGTAACCCAGTAGCCTCAGATTATCTTACCCAAATAAAAGACTCTCTGGGTTTACTTAACACCACCATCTCACATGCTCATAGCCAACAAAAAAGGTATTGCGACCTTCGTAGAAAACCTTCTCCTCAATACGCTATTGGGGATCTCGTTTGGCTATCTACAAAAAATTTGAGGTTAAAGATACCCAGTAAAAAGCTTGGACCTCTATTTCTCGGACCTTTTCCAATTAAAAAGCTCATTGGAAGAGCTGCAGTGCAACTCACTTTACCGGTAGATCTTAGAATACATCCCATCTTTCACGTGTCGTTACTGAAACCACATGTTCCCAACCAAGGAATAAGGCCTACCATCTCGCCTCCACCTCCAGTACAAGTTGAAGGCGGAGAGGAATTTGAGATTAGGGAGATTTTGGATTCTCGTATCCACAGAGGAAAACTCCAATATCTCATAAGATGGAAGAACTATGGACCCCAAGACGACACCTGGTTGGATACTCCTGACGTTCACTCACCCAGGCTTATACGAAGGTTTCACTCCAAATACCCGGAGAGACCAGTGCTATAGGCCTTCCGGAGCCGGCCTTAAGGGGGGGGTACTGTAAGATTCTGGTACCTTCGGTACCCTTATAGGTCATTTGCTTCTTCATATTGCGTCCCACGTTTTCAGCTAGGTGGAACGCATATACCTTTAAGCCGCATGACGTCATCACTAAGCGCCGCTCTGAGCGGCTATTTCAATCTCCGGCTTCTCTCTCACAAATTGTTCGTTCAAACCGCATGGTATACAGCCTTGTCTTACGCTGCCGAAGCCTCCAGCTATTGCCATACCTGGATAGACCAGAACCTCGCTATTGATCCCGTATCTCGCTACCCGATCATTCACTCATTACCGGACCCTTCAGCTTACTAATCTAACTAGTGATAAGTACCCCACAGGGGATTCCTTCCTATCAAACTTACACTATCTACTTCTGCATACTAAGGACTGTTACTATCTATGCATTACTATTTCTATCATCTGCACTGTTACATAGATTGCTAGCTCTTGAGTCTACTACCATCTATATCCTTGCACTAAGTTAGCCTCTCTTGTACACTCCATCTGCTGTCCCCTACCACCTGTTATTGCACATGATTGCTAACCTATCTACCATCATCTACTACTCTCCTGAACATTACTATTGAGTACTCATCATTGCTATCACAACTCACGCCTGTCCTTTCAGCACATCACCTCTATACTATCATATACAGCCTATCACTCCAGGAACATCTTATTGAGTGTATGTATATTGTATGCTGAAACAATGATGAGTCTGGAGAGTTGGACATGGTGATTCAACACCTCTCTACACGACTACTGAGCGGAGATTCTGCAGCTGCAAATCCAACTCTCTAAACAAACGCTAGAGCGTTACAACCACTGGCCAGAACTTGCTCAATATGCAATGGAGCTAATGGCCTGTCCTGCTTCCAGCATTCTTTCCAAACTAACGTTCAGTGCTGCTGGAGGTTTTGTGACAGGCAAAAGAGTGTGTCTGCCCACAGGCTCTGTTGACCAACTGACTTTTATCAAAATGAACCAGTCCTGGATCAACAAGAGCTATCAAGCCCCTGATGCTGATGTAACTGATTGAATTTGCTAGGGGTCTGCCATCCCCTGAAGACTGCATATGCTGCCTATCCTATTCCTCTACCATGATTCTGCTAGCTTCCATCGATGTTTTTGGTTTAGGTCACTACCAACCCCCAAGGCCTAATTTTTCTGCACTTGTATGACAGGTGCATACAATTTAAATGTCATATGTCATTTTTAACAGCAGGCCCTGTCCCTGTGCCCTGCTAACTGTGAGGGGTTATGTTGTTCAGGCACCAACAACACCAAAGGCCCAATGTTTTTGCACCTGTATGACAAGTACATGCAAGTTCATATTTGTATGGTATTCTTACCAGCAGGTCCCGATCCTGCACCCAGCAAGAATAACTGCGAGGACTTGGTTACGGTGTTCAGGCACCACTAAAAGCAAAGGCCAAATTTTTGGCACCTGTATAGCTCATGCAATTTCAAATTTGAAATTTGTATGGAATTATTACCAGCAGGTCCCATTCCTGCTCCCAGCAAGAGTAACTGTGAGGGGTTGGTTACGGTGTTCAGGCACCACCTACAGCAAAGGCCCAATTTTTGGCACCTGTATAGCACATGCAATTTCACATTTGTATGGAATTCTTACCAGCAGGTCCCGTTCCTGCGCCCAGCAAGAGTAACCGTGAGGGCTTTATTACGGTGTTCAGGCACCACCTACAGAAAAGGCCCAATTTTTGGCACCTGTATAGTACATGCAATTTCAAATTTGTACTGAATTCTTACCAGCAGGTCCCATTCCTGCTCCCAACAAGAGTAACTGTGAGGGGTTGGTTACGGTGTTCAGGCACTACCAACAGCAAAGGCCAAATTTTTGGCACCTGTATGACAAGTACATGCAATTTAAAATTTGTATGGATTTTTTAGCAGCAGAGCCGTTCCTGCGCCCAGCAAGAGTAACTGTGAGGGGTTACGGTGTTTAGGCACCACCAACAACCAAGGCCCAATTTTTCTGCACCTGTATGACAAGTACATGCGATTTGAAATTTGTATGTATATTTGAATATGACATTTTTTGCTTTAGAAACGTCAGTATTGCTGCAGCAGGCTACATACATCGTAGAGATGCACTACTTTACAGGCACATTAAGGGGACCCCCCAGCCACGATATTTGAAGGAATTTTTCATTTTTATAGTTTCACTTTAAGCCTCATTAAAATTAGTAAATCACTGCTCCTTTAAAAACAATCATTTTAAAAAAAAAATGTTTTAATTTCTACATGCTTCCCAGGTCAGTACCCGGACCCCCATACACTTTTTTTGGGGCAATAACTTGCATTTTAGCCTTCAAAATGAGGCTGTTTGATTTTCAAGGTTCGAGTCCCATAAACTTCAATGGGGTTAGTTTATTCAAACAAAATTTTCCTCTGCTCGCGGTGTTCTGGTGCGAACTGAACCGGGGGGTGTTCGGCTCATCACTATGTCTGGAGACTCAGGTGCCTGCGTTGTTGTTCTGGATTCAGTTTCTACTGTTTTGGACAGTGGAGATCAACTATTGAGGTATAGGGGGCCTCAGCTGTGACCCCTGATATTATCTAGGGTACCACTTAATGCTGAGTATGTGCACTGCTATAGAAGACTGTCAGAGGCTGTGGACATCCTTTTGGATGTTTAAAGTCTGTGGATGCGCTAAATTTGTGGTTGGAGGCGAGACATGTTCCTGGAGACAGTAAGAGACTGGGGGCATGGTACTTAAGACTATTAATGATCACTGCCATTACAGCCTGTGATGAGAGTCACTTTGGTTGGGGGGCCTGTGGAACCCAGCTTACCTTAGAGAGTTTGAGAAATCCCTCTCTCAGCTCCCTAGGCCCCTCTTACGTCTAAGTCACCCTGTGTCTATTAGGAGCAATATAGCTAATAGAGATACCCCCAGATGAATTTTGCAGCAAAGTCCAGTTGCAGGGACCCCTGACAATGATGGTGATGTGGCATTCATCTTGGAGACCTGAAGACAGGATCTGTGGTGATGAAGAGACCCTCCAGCCATTGTCCAACCAGCCTGGAATGCAGCTTTTTGCCTGCAGGAACTGTGGTGTGGCACTGGAACTAGAAGTCATCCTATCTACTCTCTGCTTAGTCCCTAGTAGCATGTAATCTGTTATGCAACCAGACCTCTAACTACCAGAAGTGGCTGTCAGATGCCTAACCTGGCTCTAGCCTATGCTGGTTATTGAGCCCTGAGCTAAAACTAGCTATAGAATCCCAGACTTGAAGGGACAGGCTTAACTAAAATAACAGGTGCTGCATATAAATTCTATTGCAATAAACAGGTTCACTTACTAATAGATTGCAAGTAGGTGTAGGCGGGGCCTTTTTACTGCCTCTCGCTCTTCTCCTTCCTCCGGACTTTCCGGTATATGTGCTCGCTAATGCTTGGGACCAGGCGGGACTGCGTTCATGTGACATCATGTAATGTTCTGGTACCTTTGGGTACCCTAATTACTCTTTCATAAGTGTATGCGCCCCACCATTCTCTTTTGGTAAGGTACGCATACACCTTTAAGACTGATGCTGTCATCACTGAGCGCCGGACTGATGGCTATTTAGATCACCGGCTCTCACTCACATGTGTTCGTTCAAACTGCTTTGTGCCTTGATGCTAACCTGTCTTGAAGCTCTCATGCTTGCAAGCTTACCTCGCTGTCGGAACCACGCTGTGCTGATCCCTGTATCCCGCTACCGGATCATCCGCTCTTGCCGAACCTCTCCTCTGCTACATTGCTATTAGTGATAAGTACCCCATAGGGGAAACCTCTATAACTTTCATACTAAAGCTTACACTATCTAGCTCTGCATACTAAGGACTATTACTACATCTGCATTATCTAAGATTGCTAGCTCTTGAGCCTACTACCACCTGTTCTTGCACTGGGTTGATCTCTCTTGTATGTCCACCTGCTACTCTGTCATCTGCTACCATACATGATTGCTAAACCTATCTGCATCTCATCTGCTACTATCTCACTTTCAAGAACATTTCCTTTCAAGTGTCTGTCATCTACCATCTCTACCCAACCTGTCTCTTCAGCCTATCATCACTGTGTTACTATATACATAAGTCACTCTAGGAAACATCTTATTGAGTGTGTGTATTTACTTGCTGAATTGAGATCCTCCACACATGATGAGTCATTGGGAGTTGGGAATGGTATCTCAGCGTTTCTCTACATGACTACTGAAGTGGAATATTTCTGCAGCTGAAAATCCACACCATACATAAAACGCAGGAGCGTTACAGATTGAACGAACCACAAATGGATTCAGCAGAAATAACCACTCAGATGACACAATTAAAACAGCAAGTACCTGCGTTAATACACGCACTTGCTGAATTAAAAGAAGACAATCAGGCTCTGTCGCAGCAGGTAATTAGACTGACACAACTTACCACTGCTCAGTCCCCTGAACCCAAAATAAATCCTCCTTTGGTATTTACAGGCGATCGCAAAAAATTTCGCGAATTTAAAAACGCATGTGAGTTACTTTTCTTGCTAAAACCCCGTACCTACCTTACTGATCACATTAAGGTTTGTACTATTATTTCTTACCTAACAGGCGATCCTCGGGCCTGGGCAGACTCTCTTTTTGAGAAAAGCGATCAGCTTCTCAACTCCTATGCCTTGTTCCTAGCAGAACTCACTAGCCTATATGATGATCCCAATAGGCAGAGTACTGCCGATCTTCAATTAAGATCCTTGAAATAAGGTAGGAGACCTGTAGAAGACTTTGTCGCAGAATTCAAGAGATGGACCCTTGATTCAGAATGGAATGATGCATCTCTGAAAACCCAATTTAGGCTTGGCCTATCAGAGGCCGTTAAAGACGAGCTCGCCCGAGCGGATCTGCCAAAAACCCTGGATGCATTGATACAACTCAGTATCACCATAGATAGAAGACTACGAGAAAGAAAGGCTGAGAAAATGGGAATGCCATTATCCAGTTCTTCTCGGATTTCGGCCGTTGACCCCGTTCCTATGGAGATAGGAACCATACGCCCACCTCTATCAACTATGGAAAGAGCCAGAAGACGATCTGGTAATCTCTGCTTGTACTGTGCATCCCCGGATCACAAGATAAACGTCTGTCCCCTAGTCTACAAAAAGAAGGGTGAGTGTTCACATGTCCTCCTAGGGGGATTGACAACTTCAATCACTAACCCTTACCTTTCTGTTTGCTTGACATTACAGTGGGACCAGAACAGGATTACTACTAAGGCCATGATTGACACAGGATCTTGTGGAAATTATATTGACATACGTTTTGCTGCTTTAAATAAAGTTCCTATTACAGTATTTCTAAACTTAAACCTGTCTCAGTGAGTCTTATTAACGGTGTTCCTTTATCCTCTGGTCCGATCACTGATCAGACACAGGCACTCCTAGTCACTACTAACGGGTCTCATATGGAGACCACTACCTTCGATCTAATATCTTCACCCCACTTTCCCATTGTTTTGGGACTTCCCTGGTTGCACACACATCAACCAACCATAGATTGGAAGGAACGGACCCTGACCTTCCTCTCTTGCTATTGCGAGGGTAAGTGTAACCTCCCATCTTTCGGGAAGATCCTGTCTGTGGTGACAGATGAGATTGCACCACTATGTTATCAGGATCTCTCTGAGGTTTTTCTTGAGAAAAATGCTCAAGCACTACCTCCCCATCGAGACTATGATTGTAGCATTGATCTACTCCCAAATAGCAAATTGCCGTTCGGCCATGTTTATCCTCTTTCACAGGATGAACTTTCCCATCTCAAAGACTATTTGGATGAGAATTTGGAAAAAGGTTTTATTAGACCTTCCACTTCTTCCACAGCAGCTAAGAACAAAAAGACGGATGCACTATCACGACTAACTGAAGAAAACTACTTTGAAATCCCTTCCGTTCCTATAATACCTCACAAACGCATTATTGGAGTTGTCCGTTCCTTGAAGGAAGAGGTTTTGCATGGTATAAGTTTGGATTCACCCCCACCACAACTAAATACTGATGCAGAAGGCTTCCTCTACTACAACGACAAACTTTACATACCACCTACCATACGCACCAAGATCTTGGAATTATCGCATTATGTGCCAATGGCAGGACATATGGGTATGACAAAGTCTATTAATCTGATTGCCAGGCAATTCTGGTGGCCTGACATGAAAACATCTATACAAAAATTCGTCTCTTCATGCAATGTCTGTGCCAGGTCCAAAATTGACACTACGAGACCATCCGGTCTACTATGCAGTCTACCAATACCCCAAACTCCATGGGAAGTTGTGTCCTTGGACTTTATAGTGGAATTGCCTCCTTCCAAAGGATTTAATACCATCTTAGTGTCAGTGGACCATCTGACAAAAATGACACATTTCATTGCTATTCGCAGACTACCTTCGTCCAAACAAACGGCAGAACTCCTGATGAAACATGTCTTTAAGTTACATGGTATCCCAAAAACTCTTCTGTCTGACCGTGGATCACAATTTATTTCCAAGTTCTGGCAAGAACTATGTCACATACTATGGATCGAGCGGAAGCTCACTTCTCCTTACCATCCGCAGACCAACGGACAGACTAAAAGAGTCAACCAATGCATCGAGCAATATTTACGTTGTTACACTTCTTACCAACAGGATGATTGGGTGGATCTTCTCCCTCTGGCAGAATTTGCCTACAACAACGCAACCCACAGTACGACCAAGCAGAGTCCGTTCTACTTGAACTATGGGTTTCATCCCTCTATTCTTCCACCACGCATCCTTCCTTCAAATAACCCAGTATCTTCAGACTATCTTACCCAAATAAAGGACTCTCTGGGTTTGCTTAATACTACCATTGCACACGCTCATAGTCAACAAAAGAAATACTATGATCTTCGCAGAAGACCTTCTCCTCAGTACGCTATCGGGGACCTTGTTTGGCTCTCAACAAAAAATTTAAGACTGAAAATCCCTAGCAAAAAGCTTGGACCTCTGTTCTTGGGACCTTTCCCAATCAAGAAACTTATTGGAAAAGCTGCAGTACAGCTTACATTGCCAATAGACCTCAAAATACATCCCATTTTCCATGTGTCGCTACTGAAGCCCCATGTTCCTGACCAAGGAATAAGGCCTACTATCCCACCTCCTCCTCCTGTACAAGTTGAAGGTGGAGAAGAATATGAGATAAAAGAGATTCTGGATTCTCGTATCCACAGAGGAAGACTTCAGTACTTGGTTCGATGGAAGAACTATGGGCCCCAAGACGACACCTGGCTAAACACCTCTGACATACATGCCTCTAGATTAATCCGCAATTTTCATGCAAAGTACCCAGACAAACCAGCTCCAGAGGCCTTCAGGAGCCGGCCTTAAAGGGGGGGTACTGTAATGTTCTGGTACCTTTGGGTACCCTAATTACTCTTTCATAAGTGTATGCGCCCCACCATTCTCTTTTGGTAAGGTGCGCATACACCTTTAAGACTGATGCTGTCATCACTGAGCGCCGGACTGATGGCTATTTAGATCGCCGGCTCTCACTCACATGTGTTCGTTCAAACTGCTTTGTGCCTTGATGCTAACCTGTCTTGAAGCTCTCATGCTTGCAAACTTACCTCGCTGTCGGAACCACGCTGCGCTGATCCCTGTATCCCGCTACCGGATCATCCGCTCTTGCCGAACCTCTCCTCTGCTACATTGCTATTAGTGATAAGTACCCCGTAGGGGAAACCTCTATAACTTTCATACTAAAGCTTACACTATCTAGCTCTGCATACTAAGGACTATTACTACATCTGCATTATCTAAGATTGCTAGCTCTTGAGCCTACTACCACCTGTTCTTGAACTGGGTTGATCTCTCTTGTATGTCCACCTGCTACTCTGTCATCTGCTACCATACATGATTGCTAAACCTATCTGCATCTCATCTGCTACTATCTCACTTTCAAGAACATTTCCTTTCAAGTGTCTGTCATCTACCATCTCTACCCAACCTGTCTCTTCAGCCTATCATCACTGTGTTACTATAAACATAAGTCACTCTAGGAAACATCTTATTGAGTGTGTGTATTTACTTGCTGAATTGAGATCCTCCACACATGATGAGTCATTGGGAGTTGGGAATGGTATCTCAGCATTTCTCTACATGACTACTGAAGTGGAATATTTCTGCAGCTGAAAATCCACACCATACATAAAACGCAGGAGCGTTACACATCAGCATTATGGCAGAACCTCAACTTAGAAGCGAGCTGCACACCCCGGTGTCTCTGTATCATAACCTGATGCTGTCATACAGTTGTCTCCCGGTCCCACAATACATACACCTGCTCTGGATACAACATTTTGAAGGAGACACCAAAGAGCAGTGTCCAGTTCCACCAGTTTAGCTTGACTGTGCCACCTCTATCCCAGTGACAGAATGGGGTCCTGCCAGGCACCAGCGCCGATCCGATGTGTAGGCATAATTACTATTCTCTTCTGTATCATACAGCTAGGTCCCTAGGGTCTCCGTCTTGGCTGCTGGGGTATTGACCACTCGGGAGGTAGGCTATGAAATGCTCCTTTCACTAAACATGAGACCCATCACCCCTGCCAGTACTGCTCTCCCATTGTCATATCATCCTTCTCATGTACTTGTTGCCCCTAGCAACGGCATGTCACCATTCCTGTGTGTGCAGGCCCTGTTTTCCCATATGCCATTACCACTATGCACCCCTTTAATAACTTCAGACCAGGTTAGAACAAAGCTTTAAAAATTTTACTGGAAACTTTCAGCATAACAGTTCCAAAACAAAGTGCACACTCTTTTCCCCAAACTAATCCCAAACTCTGATATCCAGAACAGGTGTTCTTCAGGGAGGATTGCAGGTCTCAGCAATCCCTAGAGGCAAGGGAGGCTCTCTGGTGACTACAATTGCAGCAACTCTGTGATGTGGATGGAGATTACATGTTGTGTCATGTCTATGTCCCCCCTAACTGACATTTTTGACACTTTTGGGGGGACCATTGACATTACTACAGTAATCAGTGCTATAAATATGCACTGTTACTGTAATAATGACACTGGCAGGGAAGGGGTTAAAACTGTTGGTGATCAAGGGGTTAAATGTACGCCTCATGCTTACTGATGTGTGTGGGGGGAGGGGGTTCTGTGACACAGACACAGATCGCAGGTTCAGCTATGCTGAATTCCGTGATCTGTCCCTGCCTGTCACAGAGGAGATCCGCCCGCTTGTCTTTCCTTGACGATCGGGGAAGAGAGGCGTTGATCATCGCCTCTCCTCCCCTGGCCCGACTCCCTCTGTGTCTAAACACAGCGGGAGCGAGCCTCCGGCGGCGTGCGGGCGCCGCCGAGAGAGGGCGGTATCTGGCGACCTAGGTGTTCGTCGCCAGACCCAGCCAAGCCGCTCTGCTGCAGTAGCAGCAATGTGAGCGGTCGGCAAGTGGTTAAACTCGGCCAGTGCTCAGGATCGGTGCTGCTTTGTCTTTAGCCTCCTGTGTAACGTGGGACCCTGTGAATCTGCATTCTGTTTCCAGTTGCTTGTATTGACCATTTTCTGAACTCTTACTGCACTGATCTTGGCTTGTCCCCTGACCTCCGCTTCTGTCTGCTCCATTGGCTTCTGCTTTACTGATCGGTTCCAGACCTGGCTTGTTTTCTGGCCACACTCCTGCCTGTGCCCTGTACCCAATCTATCCTGTCTGTGTATGACCTGGCCTGCCTGACTCTGCTACTCTGACTGCTGTCACCAGTACCAGCTGCCCACCTGATCGCCTGCTTATTGGGGCCATCTGATGACTTCTACTGTCCAGCGTGGACACCTGCCCTGCTGCTAGCAAGACTTACAGACACTTATGCCACTCTGTTCTCCTGCGCCACCTGTGTACACTATCAGGGGCCCCCGAGTCAGAGGTGTTAGAGAGGCCTTCCGCATCATATTAGACTTTGCTACCAGATACATGCAACCAGTAGCACAGAGGATACTACAAGGATTTAGATACACACTCAAGAAGCTAAGGGCAGCTGCAGTTTAACTATTAGAACATAGAATTACTTGCCTAAGACTCTCTGCTTTTAGTCTGGGTGAAAATACAACAGCAGTTGCAGCCCCTGTGTGTGTATAAGATCATGTGGCTTAGTTCTCGGTCTCTTTCTCCACTTCCTCCTTCCAGAGTTTCTGACCCAGATACATAGAGACAGGAAGTGATGTACATAAATAATCTCTGTGAACATTTACTAGCAGAGCCAGGATATAACTCTAGTGTCCCTGTATCCCAGACTACATTGGTATTAGTCCCTGGTATAAATATTGGAACCCACAAATTTGAAGAAAGGGGAGAGTTTGGACTTTGTGATACCCTCAAAGTGTGAAAAAATAAACAAAATATAAAATCACATATTTATTGAGAATATCACTAAAATAACCCCATAAAGCCTGGGGAATGTAAGATTCTGGTACCTCCGGTACCCTTAATCACCACTTTCTCTGTAATGCGTCCCACCTTTCTCTTCAGGTGGTACGCATATACCTTTAAGAACGATGATGTCACTGCTGAGCGTCGCAGAGCGGCTATTTCAACCGCCCGCGGTCTCACTCACATTGTTCGTTCAACCTGCCTTGTTATCCACATGCTATCAAGCCTGTCTCTCGATCAGAACCTCCAGCTATTCCCTTTACCTGGAGCAGACCGGAACCTCGCTACTGATCCCTGTATCTCGCTACCGGATCATTCCTTATCTACTGGACCTCTCTAAACTACTAACATTACAAGTGATAAGTACCCCGCAGGGGAACCCTCCATAACCTTATTGCACTATCTACCTATGCACATTAAGGACTGTTACTACCTATCCATACTATCCTATCATCTGCACTGTTACATAGATTGCTAGCTCTTCAGCCTACTACCATCTATCATCTGCACTGCTGCATAGATTGCTAGCTCTCCTGTCTACTACTATCTATCCTTGCACTGGGTTAGTCTATCCTGTATTTGTCATCTGCTGTCCTCACCACCTGTTAGCATACTCGATACTAACCTATCTGCATTCCTAAATACCATCTTGAACTCTATACAAAACCTATCAAGTGATTACCATCCTTGTCACTGTTCACACCTGTCCCTGCAGCACATCATCTTCATACTATCATATACATCCTATCACTCCAGGAACATCTCATTGAGTGTGTATATATCTGTATGTTGAAGCTGACAGGCCCACGGTGATGAGTCCTGGAGAGTTGGATCTGGTATTCAACACATCTCTACATGACTACTGAGTGGAGATTTTGCAGCTGCAAATCCAGCCTATAATAAAAACGCAGGAGCGTTACAGGGAATAATATGCTACATACACAGTATCACAAACTGAAGATAAAAAATATGTTACATCATATCATAACATTTTATGGCATTTCATCACTGATAACGATGGAAGAATGGCATTAAATAATATGATGTCCTTTACACATATCCAGAGCCCCGACGCGTTTTGACCAATTAGGTCTTCTTCAGGGGGATGGTAGTCTTAAAGGATCAATAATTCATACCACAACCAAAAACATATTATGCTGGAGGTTCATAGAAACCTGGGGCAGTGCTGTATAGAAGGCATACACGTCTCCAAAGCACAAGGGATCTACAAGGATCAGCTTATATAATGAAAAAGATCCTGAATGTCTAAGATTGATAACTTCCATCAGGGAGAATCTTTTTTCAAATAGTAAGCCAGAGCTCTTTGCACAAAAAGGAGAGGGAAGGTTGGTTCCTAATGGAGGCAGCTGAAGGAATCTCCCTTGATTGTTTAATATTAGAGACTTTCCATCTCATTTGGATAGATCTTGGTTTATCACTGCCCGTACTGAGTCTTTTTCTGGGCTTTTCTCTTCCCCCTTCCCTCTCCTTTTTGTGCAAAGAGCTCAGCCTTACTATTTGGAAGAAGATTCTCCCAGCCCAGATGGGAGTTCTCAATCTAGACATTCAGGATCTTTTTAATTATATTAGCTGATCCTTGTGGATCCATTGTGCTTTGGACACATGTTTACACCTTCTGTACAGCACTGCCTCATGTCTCTGTAAACCTCCAGCATAAAATGTTTTTGGTTGTGGTAAACTATTATTGATCCTTTAAGACTGCCATCCATCCCCGTAAGGAAGACCTAATTGGTTGAAATGCGTTGGGGCTCTGGATATGTGTAAAAGACATCATCATGTTTTTACGCCATTCTTCCATTGTCATTATTGATGAAATGTCATGAAATGTTATGATATGATGTAACATATTTTTATCTTCAATTTGTGATACTGTGTATGTAGCATACTATTCCCCAGGCTTTTTGGGGCTATGGGGTTATTTTTTGTGATATTCTCAATAAATATGTGATTTTATATTTTGTTTATTTTTTCACACTTTAAGGGTATGGCGAAGTCCAACATCTCAACTTTCTCCCCCCTTGTGAGTTCCAATAAGTAGCAAAGCCACTTACAGACAGTAGAGAGTAGTACATCCTGACAGTTGGTTGTGAGATTATCTATTACATGGGGTATTCATGCATTATTTTATGTGTGTATAACAATTAAGAAATCCACCCATGTTTGCATATGCTGTCTTAAGATAATGCAAATTAATTATATAAGATGGTCTGGATCAACTGGTTTTGACAGCAATAATCTATAGGTTGCCTTTAATTACATGTAAACAGTTGTGACTACAAGTAGAGGATGTAAATCCAGTTTGGGTGAGGCTTTCTTAGAACATTGGTGTCAGTGACTTGCATTGGTTCTCCAATGGTCCTAAAACTCTTCTTCTGGTGCATGTTTAAACTAAGGCTTACAGATCTTGTCTCTTTACAGGCAACGGAACAACTGACTTTCCTGAATTCTTGACTATAATGGCAAGGCAAATTAAAGACAGTGAAGAGGAAATCAGAGAAGCATTCCGTGCGTTTGACAAGGTAATGTCTTATTTCATATGGGAGGGGGGGGGGGGGGTCATTAACATTGCACTCTAAGCTATTGGCAAGTGAATTGGAAAACCCAGATACAAATATCAGGATTCCATATATTTGACAAGGTAACTTCCTATCTGAGCTAGAAGCTGGAATGTAAATTCTGTACAGAGCTTTTAAAGTGGAAGAGTAACTTTTCATAGCTCCATAGGTGAGATTCAGACTTAGCTGAGCAATTAAATTGATGCAGGCAAGGTTTGTTTCAGCTTCTAAATGAGTCCTTGAGAACAAATGGTCCATGTTTTCTTTCTAAACATATCCGGTTAGAAGAATGCCTAGACATTGGCTAAAATTTGCACCATGAACATGTGCCTCAATGTCAGACCACATTCCCTATGTTAATGCAATGCTGTGAGGCAGTGTCGGGACAAGGTCATCTAGAGCAGTGTTTCTCAACTCCGGTCCTCAGGGCACACTAACAGGCCAGATTTTAAGTATTACCTCGGAGAGATGCAGACTAGAATACTGCAATCACTGAGCAGCAAATTATATCACCTGTGATACGGTATATTTCAGTTTTCTTGCAAAACTGGCCTATTAATGTGCCCTTAAGGACCGGAGTTGAGAAACACTGATCTAGAGCCCAGGGCAAACATACCAAATGAAGGCTTCCCCAAGATGTATGAGCATTATGTGTCAGTAAATATCCCCCCTCCCCCCCCCACCTTACATGAAACCACAGTGCCCAGGGCAGCCACCCTATCTGCCCACCCCTTGTCCCAGCCCTGCTGTGAGGGATGCCTTTTAGCTATTCCCAGCAGAAATTAAACCAAAAATAATGTAATATTGTAGCTTAACAACCCTAAAATGTAGTGGTTTAATTATTTTTTTCCTTGGGCTTTTTTTCCTTTTCACCTGCTGAATACGCTAGTAACAAACTTCTTGTCTTAGGGCTCTTTCACACGGCCGCTCCGATTTTTTATTCCGCTGCGGCACTTTTTTTTTCCACGGACACGGATGACACTTGTGTTATCCGCTCCGTATGTCCGCATATCATCCCATCCGTTTGCGGATGATATACAGCCATAATGTATGTCTATGGGGATTGCGGATGTCAGCGGATGACACCGCTGACATCCGATTTTTCATCCGTTCCGTTTTTTAACCACTTTACGTCCGCTCACTGTGCCTCTACTGCGGCACAGTGGCTTGTTATCATCCAGCGATGTAGACCTACGTCGCTGGACTCCTCCCCCTGTAGGCGGCGCTCGTGCTGTTTTCATTCACAGCGGGAGTCGGGCCAGGGGAGGAGTGGCGGCGGTCGCCGCTGCTCTTCCCCGCTCGTCGGGGAATCTAGTTTGGATCTCCTAAGTGACAGGGAGTGACAGATCGGAGTGTTCAGCATAGCTGAACATCCGATCTGTCCCTGACTCACTCAGTCACCTCCCCCCACACCAGGCATACATTAACCCCTCCCTCTCCAATAAAATTAACCCCTTCCCTGCCAGTGTCATTTTTACAGTACCAGTGCATATGTATAGCACTGATTACTGCAGTAATGTCACTGGTACCCCCAAAAGTGTCAAAAATGTCAGTCAAGGGTCCGATCTGTCCGCCGCAATGTCGCAGTCCCGCAAAAAAAAAAAAAAATCGCAGATCGCCGCCATTACTCGTTAAAAAAAAAAACACCAAAAATGACAGAAATCTTTCCCTTAGTTAGTAAACGCAATAACTTTTGCGCAAACCAATCAAAATACGCTTATTGTGATTTTTTTACCAAACATAGGTAGCAGAAAACAAATTGGCCAAAAATTTAAAAAAAATTTGATTTTTTAAATTTTTTGGGGGGGGGGGGGAATTTCATATAAAAAAATGTTAAAAATATTGTTATTTTTTCAAAATAAACGCTCTTTTTTTGTTTATAGCGCAAAAAGTAAAAATCGCACAGGTGATCAAATACCACCAAAAGAAAGCTCTGTTTGTGGGAAAAAAAGGACGTAAATTTCATTTGGGTACAGCCTGGACGTAAGACAGCAAAATCCTCCGGTGGTAAAGTGGTTAAACGGAAGAAGGGTTCTGTTCCGTTCCAAAAAAACAGAACAGAACTGAAAGGACGCAATCCCATTGACATGCATTATGTCTGTTTTTCATCCGCAATTAAATGGGATGAAATACGGACATACGGAGCGCCCATGTGAAAGAGCCCTTAGGGTGTCTCCACTCTGGATGGATGAGCAAGAGATGCCTTTGGACAGCAGCATTGTTTATCTGCAGTGGCGGAGCTAGACTTTTAAAACAGGGGTGGCAAAGGGGTGGCAAGGTATTATTTTGGGGGGTCAATATACATGCGTGTGTGTATATATATATATATATATGGCGTACCAACCCATCAATGTAGTGACCGCCAGCGTACCAACCATCAATGTAGTGACCGCCAGCGTACCAACCATCAATGTAGTGACCACCAGCGTACCAACCCATCAATGTAGTGACCAGCGTACCAACCCATCAATGTAGTGACCAGCGTACCAACCCATCAATGTAGTGACCAGCATGATTGCCAACCCATCAATGTAGTGACCAGCGTATCAACCCATCAATGTAGTGACCAGCATGATTGCCAACCTATCAATGTAGTGACCAGCATGATTGCCAACCTATCAATGTAGTGACCAGCATGATTGCCAACCTATCAATGTAGTGACCAGCGTGCCGTGCCCCCTTCAATCATGCAGAGACCAGAGAGAGAGTCTTACCTAAGGTTACAGGTAGAAGAAGTGAACGAGAGGGCCCCTGTGTAGCTAGTTCTCTGTGACTGTCTGTGACTGAGCGCGGTGAGCAGCAGCGGCGCCGTGATTCGCTGCACAGTGAGTAGCGGCACAGCGAAGCAATCAGGTGTGCAGGCACGCGTGATTGGTTAGCTGTGCAGCGAATCACGGCGCCGCTCCTGCTCAGCTCACCGCGCTCAGTCAGAGTCACAGAGAACTAGCTACACAGGGGCCCTCTCGTTCAGGTTCAGCTATGCTATGTAATGTTATAAGCATAAGCGAGCGTGAGCGGCAGGGGCGTTACTAGGTGGTAAAAAGACCACTCTCGTGACCAAGCAAACGAGCCAAAAAACAATCACATCCACCTGGACGGATGACACGAGCGATGGATGTGCTACTAAGATGTGAGTGCAATATTATTAAATGTGGATGTGAATAAAGTTGTTTAGATGTTATCACACTAGTGGAGCTCTTTTTTCTTCCACATGATTTGGAGCATTGTGAGATCACCCATCATTTTGGCTACCCAGGATCTGTCAAGGTGGATGTGATTGTTTTTTGGCTCGTTTGCTTGGTCACGAGAGTGGCTAAGCCAGCAGTGTTGGTGAGTTTGCACTTTTACTCCCCCTCTGAGCACGGTGGTGGCATGCATTGGTGATCCAGTACTACATCTGCACGTTTAGTCATCATCCCAGGACTCTTTAGCAGTTATGGACTTTTAAGCTAATTCTGCTGTTTTGGTGGATTTTATTTATTTTATAATTCATTTTATGATATTTTAATGACAAGCTTTGTTCATATGAGAGACTTATGTGGGCAGATTATGCTATAGACTGTGAGTTTATACATATGTGTATGCATTCCTGGTGGTGAGAGGAGGGGGGTAGTGAGAGAGAGGGGGGAGGGGGTGGTGGTGAGAGGGGGGGGGGTAGTAGTGAGAGAGAGGGGGTGGTAGTGGGGGGGGGGGGTAGTAGTGAGAGAGGGGGGAAGAGCCAGTAACACTTACCAAGTCCAGGAACCGGCGCTGACACCATCCATCCATCCTGCGGCTGAATCCTTCCTGCCCCATCCAGCTTCAGTCAGTTTTTCTCTCTGATTGCAGGGAGATGGGTGCAGGGCTGGCCCAAGATATTATGCTACCTGGGTCCAAGAATTTGATGCTGCCCCCCCCCCCCCCCCAAAAAAAAAAAAAAAACAAGCCCACCAAAAGGCCCCCACATCCATTATTTTATATCATGGAAACTAAAATAAATTTATCAGGAAGCAACCCTACTTCACATCAGGAGTCCCCCCTTAACATCAGGAGCTCCAAACTTAGCATGCCTACATCACCTCCTGTCTCCAGCATCTTCTGTCTCCATCACCTCCTGTCTGCATCCCTCCATCACCTCCTTCACCCATCACCGGTCTCCATCAATCTATCCAATTGTCCATCCTACCATCCCTCTGTTGTAGGTCCCTCCAACCTCTTCACCCTCCATCACTCTCATCCCTCTGTTACTCTATCCCTCCCTCCATAACTCCATCACAACATCCTTTTAGCTCTTACTCAATCCCTCCACCATACCATCCATCCAATAATCCTTGTGCCCCATTTCCCTCCACCCTTTCTATTCTCCATTACTTTCATCCGTATATTATTCTGTCTCCTTCATCCCATCCCTCTATCCCTTTCTCCATCACCCCATCCCTCTATCCCTTTCTCCATCACCCCATCCCTCTATCCTTCGCTCCATCACTCACAAATACTATACACCAGCACTTTTCATCTAACAATCAGCCCGATCTGTCATATTGCTGTTGCCTCTCCTCACCTGGCATGCTTGGATTTGTAGTGCCCCAGCCCCAGACACATGAGGTGGTCATACAGGAGAGGAGAATGTGCCTGTGTACTGGACTGGTTAGCAGGTAGTGGGTAGGGACTCTAGGGAGGTGTAATAGAGATTTGGGGAGATCTTAGAAAACCTCTTCTCTTCAGAAGCAGAGCAGACACACACAAAAAAAAAAACGATCTTAACAGCATCAGTGGAGTCTGCTACAGAGAGGCCCCCCTCCTCCCCCTCCTCTTCCTGCCCACTAAGACAAGCCACTGACATCACTACTACATTCAGCCCAGAGGCAGCTTACCTTCTGCTAGGCTGAACTTCTTCCTCCACTCACTGCAGGCTCCACTCCTCCCCCTCCCAGCATCTGCTGTGATGAAATCAAAAGAGGCGTGCTGGGCAAGGGGGAGGGAACAAATAGCAGCAGAAGCACTCAGAATGTTCATTCATTGGAGACTCTCAGCTGGCTCCAGAACTGGGTGGGTGGAGCCAATTTCAGGTGCGGAGGATGAAATGAAAATCCTCCTGGCTCTGAATGCTGGGGGAGGATGGGAAGCTCTGTGTGCCACTGCCCATACAGCAGCTACAATTGGTCCCGCCCCCTGCCACCTTCCTTCCCAGCCAGCTGTTTCTCCACGGAGCAAGGGGGCGGAGCCCCGGCCCCCCGCATACGGCCCCGCCCACACCCGACATCAATGCCTAAATTTGACAGCTGCAATCACTCTCCTTGCAGCTGCCCCCGCCGAATCGCCCACTTATCACTGTCTTTAATGCTAAAGTGCTGATATGTAGCCCCGAGTTCCCGGCCAAACCCCCCCTGCCGACGCCACTGGTGAGCGGGGTGGCAACTGGGGTGGCAAGGATTTCATCTGGGGTGGCAATTGCCACCCCAGCTAGCCCTCTGGCTCCGCCACTGTTTATCTGGGGAGAGGGGAGCGTTAGATGAACTAGCAAACTTAGATGGACTTGACTAACAAATAAAGCTAAACCTCTGCTAACACATTTTAGGCAGTTAATGACAATTGTATTTTTTCCTCTGGAGTAAATATTTTACAGAAATTAATAAAAGCTGAGCATTTTAAGAATCTCTGTTGGTGTCAGATGGGATGTTTCGACCTGCTAACTGCCACTTTTGTTTGAAAACTTGGTCTGAAGTAAAAAAAATTGCACTTACTGTCCAGATCAACAAAAAAAAAATAAAGGAAGACCTAAAAAGAAACTAATGCAGCCACCACATTTTAGGAATACTTAAGCTGTAATTTAAATTTGGTTTTGGATATAATTCGGCTTTAAGAAATTGTAAAACTTTGGCAGATATTTATCAAGAAAATTGATACGATTAGTCACAAGCATAGCTCCCAACTGTCCCTGATTTCGAGGGACTGTCCCTGATTTGGAACAAAGTCCTTCTGTCCCTCTTTCCTCCTCATTTGTTCCTCATTTTGGTCTGATCTATATAGTTGTATATAAAAGTCACTATTTATCTTTCAAAAAGTGTTTCTAAATCGCTGCATTTGTAAATTTCAGTATAAAGGAAGAGTAATGGTAAAAACAATGCACTCATAGGCTTAACAAATCATTTTTTTTTGTATAATTCTCCTTTAAGGGGGCATAGCAAGGGGTGTGTCCTATGACTACATATTTTTGCTAACAAATGTTCCTCGTTTTCATCTCAAAAAGTTAAGAGGTATGGTCACAAGTCAGTTTTGGGTCTCCTTCAGCAAAGTTTGACAAGTTTACAGACCTATATGGCTGTATTCTTGGCCAGCCAAGTATGACAGTTCTGAAAAGCTAGGATTATTACTGAAAATAAGGAAGATTTCCACCCTACAGATGTAAAGCTAAGTGGTCAGGGTCAGGTTTTCTTTTAGTCAATCTACAGGCAGCCCCTGAGTTACAAACACCCGAGTTACGAACGACTCCTACTTACAAACGGATGTCAATTTCGGTCACTTGTGCTCCACGGTGTTCACAGTTACCGCTGAGCAGCCATCTTGCACCGCCAGACACATTACACACTGCAGTAGTGTATGTATTGCATGGCCACAAGAGCCCCAGATAACATGACTGCACGCCCAGAAGCACCCGAAACATTCCACATCCCTGCACAGGCTGAAGTTGCACTTAAAAATGCACTGTTTCAACTTACAAACAAATTCGACTTAAGAACAAACCTACAGTCCCTATTGTGTTCATAACCCAGGGACCGCCTGTACTTTAGAGCAGCCGAGCAGCCATGACAGAAGTGACCAATGCAGATAGCAGAGGAACGGGGCAGCAAACAGAAATGACACTAGGGGTTGATTTACTTAAGGCAAATAGCCTGTGCACTTTGCAAGTGCAGTGCCATCTTAAGAGCATTAAAGAACCCCAGGCAATGTAGTGCGCAGGGGCCCTGCCTACTCAATCGGCCACGAAAATAAAAATGCAAATTATCAATAAAGCTATATTTTGGTACAGTAGTGCCAGGCTAATGACAGCTTCCAAGTTCGGCGGTTGGGTCCGGTGAACACACACACGAACGGGAGTCAGACACGACTGTCCTGTGTGTGCCTGTTCCAGTGGAGGTGGACAAGCATTCCTGCAGTTGTGGGCTCTCCTTCCATGGCCCAAGTGGCCCTGACAGCAGCGCAGGGCCGACAGGTGCTTTCCACCTGCTAAGTTCGGTGGCGGGATGCACACAGGAATAGGGACTAATGCTTGGCTGGGTGGCTGGGCAAGTGGGGCCCCGGGCAACTTTCCAGCTTGCCCATTCGGTAAGATGGCCCTGTGCTAGTGCAGTTGCTCCAGAGCTTAGTAAATGAGGTAAACCTTCACTGTAAAGAATACCCAATCGTGCAAGGAAAATAAGAAAAAAAAACAGCATTATTGCTTGCACATTATTGGATGATGAAAGCCAGCAGAGCTTCTGTAAAATCTACTAAGCTCTGGAGCAACTGCTCTTGCACAGTGCACAGTCTATTTGCCTTTAGTAAATCAACCCCTTAGTGCTCTGGATTGAGACAAGTACACGCTATAGAGGGATATGCTTTGTTTGTATTTCATGTCTGAGGTTTACAACCACTTCAACTATACAGGTCTTAGAGATTTGTTACATTGGGAATGTCACAATGCATGAACAAAGGTTTCCTTCACTGAAAAGCTTGTTGGAAAAATCAGTGGTTTTGGAAAATTGACAGCCAAACTACTTAGTAAAGAGCTTTTTAGTTGGTAAAGTGATGGGTGGCCTCATTTGATGAAATGAACCTTGGAAAGTGGAAATGGTCAAGGTCCAGTCTTGCAGGGAAAGACTTAGGCTGGATATGTTGGTGTTGTGGGATGCATGGTGCTTTGGAGGAATCTCCCATTAAATGGGGCCCCAAAGAACATTCATTCAGTTTGAAGTCCAATGATCTTAACCACTTGTGGACTGGCCACCTGCGATGTACTGTGATACACAGCCAGGCTCTATCAGCAGGTCCCAGCCAATGTTTCATGGCTGGGATCTGCTGATCAGCTGTATCAAATCACAGCTCAGAGCCCTGTGTTGACAATCAACACAGGGCCCTGTACAGAGTACAAGAAGGATAAAATTCAAAGAGATCTTTAGTAAAAAATCAGCACACAGTACATATTGTTAGGCACACATTTAACCACTTGATTACCCAAAATGTTAACCCCTCCCTAGCCAGTTTCATTAGTACAGTGACAGTGTACAGTATTAGCACTGATATTAATATCAATGATGATGTCAGTGGCAGTTAGTCAGTTCCCACTCAGTGTCAGTTAGTGTCAGATTGTCCGCCACAGTATCGCAGGTTCTGTTATTAGTCGCTAATCGCCACCATTTGTAGTATATAAAAAAAAATTAATACAAATTCCAGTATACATACCATAGTTGGTAGACGCTATAACTTTCACAAACTAATCAATATACTGTACACTTATTTGGATTTTCTTTTTACCAAAGACATGTGACAGAATACATTTTTCACCAAATTTTAAAAATAATATAATATAATATTATATATATATATATATATATATATATATATATATATATATATATATATATATATATATTTATATATATAATTATTTATATAATAATTACATTACATTTTTTTATTGGATATGTTTCATAGCAGAAAGTAAAACATTTTTTTTTTTTTCAGAATTTTTGGTCTTTTTCGTTTATATAATGAAAAAAATAAAATAAATCAGCAGTGATCAAATACCACCAAAAGAAAGCTCTATTTGTGTGAAAGAAATTATAAAGATTTCATTAGGTACAGCATTGCATGACCGCTTAATTGTTAAGTTAAAGGACATTGTTAAGTTACAGTACCGAATAGCAAAAAAAAAAAAATGGCCTGGTCATGAAGGGGGTAAAACCTTCCAGAGCTGAAGTGGTTATAGAGGAACTGAACTTTCAAAACTTTGTCCAAAAAAATAAAAGTACTAGTGACACGTATTGCCTGTAAGCTCCCTACAGCTGATCATTTTCCTCATTACTGACTTTCCATACTGTTAGGCAGCTGTCTTGGTAAACAGGGCTCTGCTTCCCCAGATTCTCAGCAGAGAAAACAGTGACATCACCAAATCTCATTCCAAAGCTGACTAGTATTCAGAAGCCGCAGTACCTGAAACCTGCGCTGTGGATTTTTAAT